>NC_067477.1:26391691-26726274 GCF_947179515.1 Apodemus sylvaticus
TAGGAAAAATTCTATTGCATATTTTGGAGTTCTGAAACACTGCACGAGAATGGCAACTTTGAACCAGTTTAGCCAAAGTAAGAAATTACAATTTTCTATCAATTTCCTAGTCTCTTCTGCATTTATTATTTCTTATTTTTGGTGTCTGTGAAATTATTTAATTTGTAAAATGTTTGCCATTCTTTTTTCCTAATAAAGGCTACTGTCTCTCTGTCGCAAAATATTAGCTGTTTTCTATCATTACAGAATTTCTATTATTGTCTAAAAGCAACTGCTATTCAAACTACTTATATAATAGATTCCATTTTCATTTCACTCTTTTTATATTAGTGACAAAAGCACTAGTTAGTATGGCCAGCTCAAAGGGCTTTGAAGTGTAAGACTAAATGAAACTGGAAGCTCTAAACCTGAACCTCTTTGCTGAGGCTGTCAAACAGCTTTCCAACCATTTGCAAAATCATGATAGAATTTGTTGTCAGAAATGAAATCAACTTTTTTTTTCAAAGGATAGGGATTCACTTCTTATTGTTAAGCAGCTTTACATGTGCACATGTTTGGTAATTGACAAGATACATAACCATTCAAAATTAAAGAATAAACCATATCAGTAAAGGCTAAGATCATGACACCGTGGGCATAGCTTGTAGAACTTTAAATAACTTGTCATATAAAAGGTAATATGGGTAGGAGTACAGAAGGAGCCTTTGTCATGGGAAGCTGATACCTTCAATATCAAGTTTAAACTGATTATTACAATACATTTATTTTATGTATAATAAATGTTTTTGAAAATGTACAGGAAGATCTTTTCACCAGATGCATGAAACCATGACTCAAATCAAGAAATAGAAAATCTGTTTATCCTGTGTTCCTTAAATCTCTTCAGGTGCTGATTTTGAGACAAGAGTTTCCCATGAGGCCAGTCCTGGGACAACCAAAACTGCTCAATGGTATGGTATTCTAAGGTATTGCCCTTTCTAGAATTTCATTAGGCAATTTCAGTAGAATCCAAAGTCGTAGAATTTTGAGCACAGAGTTCACATATCAACAATTTACATTGTTTCTTCAGGTCAAAAAATGGAAGAAAAACTGATGTTGCAAGCCATTTGAATTCCCTATGTCTAATTCTTTTGTTGTAAAGGTGATATAGTGCACTAAAGACTACCTGGATTCCAAAGAAGGAGTAAATCTTATGCAAATAAATCATAATACCTAGAGAAAAGGCAGCTCTCAATAAATGTAAATAGTATAAAAATAAGAATAAATTATGAACTTGTAATATATATGTATAGATTTTTATAAGTACATTTGAAATGAAGGTATTAAATTTGATTAAGAACGCTGAATATTTATCACAGTATTAGCCATGCCCAGAAACTCTAATTTTGGACAACATACTCTTAATATACTAAGGCAATAAACCATAACATTCCCTGAAGATAAGAATGAATATTAATTAAGTAGATAATTAAAGTAATGAAAGAGGATATCTGTGAGTAAATACTAGTAGTTTTATAATTAATGGATCCCTTAGTATAAAATATATTTGTATTTAAAATTCAAAGAACAAAATATCAGTCATTTTAAGCAGAACATTTTATTCTTTCCTCATTCTTAATCCAAAATTGATGTCATTCACATATTTCATTTTTTTCTTTAATTTTCTTTTCTTTTCCTTTTCTTGGATGTTTTCTTAATTTACAGTTCAAATGCTATCCCCTTTCCCAGTTCCACCCCCCCCCAAACACAAGTAACCCAACCCACCTCCCCCTGCTTCTGTGAGGGTGTTCCTCCACCCACCCACTTCCATCTCCCTGCCCTTGAATTTCCCTACACTGGGGACATCAAGCCTTCACAGGACCAAGGCTTATTCCTTCATTGATGCCCAATAAGTCCATCCTCTGCTACATGTGCAGCTGGTCATATTTCATTTTTATTCTTTCCTAACTTATTCACTTCTTGAATAAAATTGTATGTTTGTAAAATTCATAAGATTTTTTAATGGCTTATCTTTTTTTATCTCTTATTGATACCTAACCTCTAATCCACTTTTGCTAATTCTAATTAGAATCATAAGTTGGCTTGCAATAGAAAATAGCTGGATTTATTAAGGAAAAAGTAATGATATGCAAAAGGAAAAGGGAAAACCATTAGTTTATGATATATTTATAAAATAATTATTTATAATATGGAATATTTTAATGATCTAACATATATAAGATAATTTATTTAAAGATGAAAAATTGGAAAAATTCATTACAAATCTATTATCTTTACAACTACATAGGGATTTTGTTTTATATTTATATCATATAATTATGCATACTACATAACTATATTACACATGAAAATAGTCATAAAATTTTTGCAAGATGGGTGTTTGTCTCTCTTGTTTGCTGCTTTCATTTTACAGATGACACTACTGAGAAACAGTCATACAATTATAATCCGCAGAGATAGGCATACTGCCAGATGCTTTGGCTCTAGGACTATTGCACTTTTAACTGTCACAGGTAGTATTAGCGGAAGGAGAAGATCTGTTGACATTGACTTTAACCTCACCCAATGAAGTGAAGAAGTCGTGTTTTTAGCGTGTGAGGGCAGAAAAATCTCATTAGAAAACTCCGCATGAGAGGAAGGCTCCTGGGTAGTTTTCAAACTGAGTATAAACAAAGCATGCCAAACACAATTAAAATGATCAGAACCAAGAGAGGAAATGATCAGAGCGAAAGAATGAAGATTAGACAAAGGCCAAGAGGAAGACCATGACTTGCTGAGGGTTTAGATGATCAAGTTCAACACTGTTAGCAAATTTGAGGTCCATGATGCATTAGAAGCTTCTTAGTTTCAGGTTTCGGCTGTTAAGTCCGATATTTATTTAAATAAAATGGTAATATTTCAAAGATATAGAGAGATGTTTCGCTTTCTTTTTTTTTCCTTTCTCTTTAAGTTAAAGACAGACTTTGGGTGGGTGAGGAAACACATACATGCACAATATACACAGAAAAAGAGATCCACTACAGAGCAGATGGGGGATTCTAGAAGGTGAAAATTCATGAGAAATCTGATTTTAGTGGGCACATTTTATGCTTATGGATCTTGTAAATTTTCAGTATTTTTCTCCAGGGTTTAGACTTCAGGGAAATAAAAGAGGATCTGTTGGTTACAGTTTTAATAACTTATGTGTATATTGTTTGGTTTTCTTTCCAAAGAGACTGGAAATATTTTAAGTGTCATTGACCAAACCTTCAGAGTATTGTGTAATGTATTTAAGGATAAATTAAAAGTTCTAATTACCTTTGCCAAATAAGCCAGAATCTGAAAACTACTTGACATTCAATGTACAGTTTAAGAGTGTCTTCTTAGATTCATTCAATACAACTAGTCAGAGATTTTATTATTCCTTGATTGATTAAAAATAATGAATGACATAGGTTTTCAAAATAGAATTGAAATCCATGAAAGTCTTAGTTTGTTCATGAAGTATAGTTTCAATTGTAAATTGGCATTCCAGTTTCATATTTAGAAACATAAAAGAAAAAGTATTTAAGAGGCATTGACTATTACTGAACATTTGTTGAGAGACTCTCCAGAACTGGTTCTTTCATTTAAACAACATAAAATGAGAACAAGAGATAAGAAAGTGATCGCTTGAATGGACTGATAAATTAAAACCCATGAGCCAAAGTTCACAACACAAAGTTCTATCTTTAGAAACCTCTCTCTATTCAATTCATCATCATCCTGCACATCTTTCTTCTTCCTCTATTCATTACCAGGATTGCAGTAATAGGAATCAGACAGCAACTTCTCTTCCCTTTAAAACAAATAAAACCCATTAACATTCACTGTCTTCTTTAGATAAAACAGGCTATATTGGTACAAGGCATTAAAGGAGGACAGACAGAGCTTTAAAAGCTAACCATGGCTTTACAAATCACAATCTTAAATTATATGGATGTTCTCATTTAACATTTAATCAAGGAGATTACTTCCTCTGGATTAAATCATTATTCAATCATAGAATTAGAGAATGATGTCTACAAATCTATTGACTTATAAAGGACCAAGAGACCACAAACACAGTAGCTATAAACCCCCAAATCCAAATTTTCTTCCCCATTTTTAACATCAATGTAAAATCTGTTGCTATGCCCTATATTTATAGTTTTGTTTGCTTTTTATCACATTTTGAGAAGATAAATTACATGGTGGCTAGACAAATCAATGGGCCTGAGTAAATGAGATTGCTACAATTGGCTCAGGATGGAAAAATAGAAAGCCAGTTTCTTATCTCATAGCACTTTGAATGGGAAAATTCTGAAAGATTTAATAGATTTAAAATTTACTTGTACAAAAGCAAAACACTCTATTTAATAGCAAAACAATAATGCCTTGAAATAAAGAAGTGAAGAGACAATTTTCTGAAGAAAAACACAAACACTGAAGCATAAGAAATTCAATCACATTCCAATCACATGCTCCAGAACTTCCAGAGACTAAACCACCAACTGAAGAGTGCACGTGGAAGGACCTACAGCTCCAAATCCATATGTAGCAGACATATGTGAGGCCTAGTCTGACATCAAAGGGAAGGGACATCTTTGGTCCTATGAAGGCTTGATGCCCCAGTGTAGGGAAATGTTAGGGCCATGGGACAAGAGTAGTCAGGTGGGTGGAGGAGCACCTCATGAAGCCAAGGGGAGAAGGAAAGATGGGGACTTTTTGGAGAGGAAACTAGGAAGGAGGAATAATATTTGAAATGTAAATAAATTAACCAATAGAACATTTGTGAAAAAGGATTTACTTTACGCAAGTGGCATGCATGGTAAGAGTAGTCAAAACACATATAATAAGAAATAACTCCTATATTGTGTTTAGTGTGCATTATCACTTGCTTTACCATAATAAGTAAACTATCAGGTCAACTCTGCAAGCAATACTCAAGATAAAACATGTCCAAGATGATCTTTACAGTAACTGAAAGAGCCCATTCATTTTATAGTCGTGGCATGTGATACCCATTTAGCTGATTAGGATACAAATTTACAGTATCAAGTTTATCTAATGTGGGTCAGTTATAATGGAAAAACAACACATATAAATCATTTTCTTTAATGAGAACTAAAACTAATACTGAAAAGTACACAGGAGCAGGAAGTGAACAAAAAAATATTGACAAAATCAAAAGGAGAATGATATAATATGGAATTTAAAGTCTTTTGAATCCATCATCGACAATTATAGAATAATAATAAATCATGTAAAATACTAATTTATACTTTCTTTATATTCCTAAAATGTACACAAGTCTTCTACAATATTCCGAAGATATATAATTTTTGACTTGGTACTTCTAGACTATTAGTGTAGAAATACTTAAAAGGTGGGATAGAAATATTCAGTTGATAGCAAGGCATCAAGGATTACTTTTTACACATCATCATAGATAGGTTTTCAGAAGAACAGAAAATAAGAAACAAAATGGAAAAAGCAAGACAGAAAATTAAAGAAAACATGCCACATAATAACCCTCTTATAAATATAAATGTGCATAACACCTACACAACTCATTGAACATCGAGAATTTGAGTTGGTATCAACAAACAACCTTCATCCCCACATCTGGTGTCATTGACGTGGAAAGATACTCTGCAGGCTAATAAAAGAGAAATATAAACAGCAGCCTAGACACAAAATCTTTGACCTACAACTTTGCTGCCTGCAAAATATGCTAGGGCAATGGTGGTACTGAATTTGTTAGAGTAGTCAACAAGTGATTGATTTTACTAAGGACATACTTCATGTGATTGGACTCATATATGACACTTCTTGTCAACTAATAGGTGCCAAACTGGAGTTGCAGCTTTTCAAGTTATATAATGTGATGTTTAGAAATACATATATGTGCATTGTGAAGTAGTTATCAGAATCGATTGATATTTTGTTCAATAGTAAAAGATGAGCCTATTAAAGATGACCTAAATATTTTTAGAGTTATTAAAATAAAATAATCAAGGAATAAAATTCAGCCCTATATATTGTTCTTAATACATGAAATACTCCTAGGGATTTGCTTATTGAACTAATGTTTTAGTGTTCAATATTATTATCCCATATTATTATCTCATCCAAGAAGCTGTTGATAGCCAGATGGATTCAAAGGAAGTCTAAAATTTATTTGTGGCAGAAAGAATATAAATATGTCACAACAAAGGAAGATAACAAACTCTCATGAGCATGTGAGACAAATTGATAAGCATTGATTCTGCATGCCTAATATCTGAAGAGAAAGTTAGATAGTGCCTTCAAAAATAAACATAGGAAATTTACATTATACATACACACACATGTATATAATGAACATGAACCTGTATCTATAGCATTATTTTAATACAACTTTGCAATATAATAACATGGAAACATTTTATAGAATATTTGCATAGGTAAATTAATAGTACTTCAAGGTAGGTGAGGTAGCCCATGCTTATAATCCTAGGCTTGGTAGGTATAGAAGGAAGAATAACCATAAATTTGAGACCGTCTTTACATTGGAGTCTAGGGTACCTAAGGGGCTACATAGTAAGAACCTGTCTCAAGAATATATATATTGAAAATAAATGAATATACCAGAATTTTAAAATTGAATCCAATGTACATTGTGGAGTGTCCCTCACAATTTCCACTCATATTCTCTGCTTCTGTGCCCCTGACATTCACATTAATATAGAGAAGTAGGTCTAATACTAATATGACATTAGCCTGGGAAGACTCAGTGTGTTCATAGCCTGATATAAGGACAGCGTCTCACCTGCCCCATGGAGTTTTGATATGTTGCAGAGTTAACACCCAATGTCACCTATAAGAACAGAACTTGTTATTGTATCGATAAATTAGGCTATAAAGTTATTTCACTTAGAACATTTACTCTCTCTTTTTTTATGTTCTTTCTTTTTTCTGTTTTCTCCGTTTCAGTACTTACGTGAGGTATAATGGTATTAAGTATATAAACATAGGAATACATAGTCTTCCTACATACAGTTAATTAGTAGTGAAAAACTCATAACTATTTACTATTAAACATTTTCTATTACTTAGGATTATCATTAGATCAAAAGGAAGGCTTTACAATGCAAGAATAGTGACTTGTATTCACATAAAAATGGGAAAGAAATGACTGGGGTAATATAAATTTACTTGGCATATAAAACTATTCTGAAAATATCATTCAGATAGTAATAATAAAAACTCTTTTAATGAATGCTTATAAATGACCAAATAACACAATTTTATGCGGAATAGTAAAAACAGTTATATTTATATAGTAACATTGTGAACAGTTTCCTTGAATCACCTTTGTGTGATAGCATGAGTATGTGTTACTTGGTTTAAAAAGCATTTACAGGGTTGTTCTGACTATCTAGCAATTCACGACAAATTTGTACTATAGCTCCTTGTTCTATTTCCTTTGTGGCATGGTCCTGATAGCTGCCATGCTTCCAAGCACAGGTGGTATCATTCAGTGGTGGTTAAAAGGACTTTTCTTCATAAATCCTGGAAGTACACAAAGAATCTTTTATAGAGGATGTAGCAGTGTGCTATTTTCTATAGTGGGTGTGAATGTACACATTTGTTTTCCTTTGGAATGGAACTTTTTCAAGCATGTGTGATTTTGTAATTTATTATGTGGATGAATGGTGTTTGTACATTATATTCTTTCTCAGTCTAAAATTTATTGAAGTACAAAATGAATTCTAACTCTTAAATCATGTTTGAAAACTAGACTAGAGAATTATAGTAATTTCAAATGTTTTTTATTGTGTGGAGAATTAATCAAAGTAGCAATAGAAATAAATTCCTGGATAAATTTTTTTGTAAGTATGATAGTTATAATATAATTAACTATGTGGAAGTTTCTGTAGACTTGAGAAAAGTTGAGGGACCAAGGACATCCTTATCATTAGCAGGGCATGGCAAATGAATTATAAGGTGTGTCTTTGAGCCTGAATATCATTTATCGGCTGTTAAAAGTGGAAGCAGTGGATTGAGGACCCTGGAACATATGTAACAGATGTGCAGCTCAGTATCCAATGTGAGTCTCCCAACAACTGGAGTGGGACCTGTCCCTATAGCCAAAGACTGACTGTAGAAAACTTTCCTCAACAGGACTGCCTTGTCTGGCATCAATGGGAGAGAATATGAGACTTGATTCACCAAAGTGGGGCATACCCATGGGGATCCCAGTCACTCAGAGGAGAAGAGGATGGAGGATCAGGTAAAGGACTATGTGAAGAGGGAACCAGGAGGGGGGGCACATTTGAAATGGAAATAAAATCAACAACAACAACTTGGAAAGCCAGTTTTTCAAACAGAAGAATTTACAGACTGAGCAAAACTTTCATCAGTATAGTTAATTGTACATCTGTTCACAGAAAAATGTTTAATTTTATAATACTGTAAATAAGAAATCAGGGGATTTCTAGCCAGTAATTCACTCCTTTATGCATTCTTTTTTGACTATAAATAGGGAGATAAAGTGAATAATTTAAACATAACATATGTCTACACGTGGAACAAAAAATAAAAACTGAGCTGATTTACCATATGAAAACTCATATATTGCAAAGCATACGCCATGGGATTTTCCATAGGATACATGGCTTATCAAGTATTATTAGTGCAAAACTTCAAGTTAAGTAAACCTTAGAATTTGAGAACCAGACCCACATATACCTTGACTCATTGTTACAGATACCTACATCAGTGGACTTGTTTGTGAGGGAAGACTGTGCTTTTGATACTAAATTAGTTAAACACTAGCGGGGAACTAATCTTAACTTCCTATTAGAAAACCTAAGGGTAATGCCTGCCATATATTGGCTCATATATAAAAGAGATAATACACATTGTAGTTGAAAACCTTCATCATGTGTATTTACTTGCGAACACAATTTGAGATGCTTATTAAAATTTTGTATGCTACAAGGACAGCCTCACTCCCTTTCTTCTTCTCATCAGTTATACTGTTGTTGTACTCTTGTTACCAGTGCTTTCTGATTTATGCAGTACAGTGCTCATCAATGCATCATAACATTCCTTTTCTCAGTCTTTCATTGCTACAAACTGTAACTTGCCCCATGTATTATTATTTAATTTGGAAGACCTTCATTTTTCCTTTCAAAAATCTTACTTAGGCACAGAAGAGCCTAATGTGTGTGCAATGGTCATTTTATCACAATATTATATCTCAATGGGCCCAAGTCCATACGCAACTAATGAGTAAATTAAAACAAATATTAACTGTAGTAAGTTAACAAATCCCATATAAAGTAATAAAATCATATCTTTAGAATGTTCAGACTCGCAGAAATAGTCCTACCAAGGGATGCATCCCTACTGGTGATCTAATACAAAGTAGTCAGCCTGAAATCATACAAATAACTGTGACTAAACTTGAAAGATATATATACTGAATAAAAATTTATGATTCTGATAAAGCACAGTTTGGGGGTTGAACATGGCAGGAAATTAAAACAGGAATAGAAAGAAATAATTTATGTGATTATATTTTATTTTAAAATATACATAGTTTTTAAAAAATTAAATTATTTTATTATGGTTATTGTATTTATTCACTAAGTCAACTTACTTAAATAATGCAGAAAATATATAATTATTTATTGTATTATTATACTAATTTCATATATTATTAATTAATTACTTTATTTTTTTTAATTATTATAAAATATATATTTTAATAAAATTTCTTTTTTTCTTTTTTTATTTGATATATTTTTTTATTTACATTCCAAAAGATTTCCTCTTTCCCAGCTCCCCACTCCCCAAAAATCCTATAAGCCCTCTTCCCTCCCCCTGTTCCCCCATCCACCCCTTCACACTTCCTGTTCTGGTATTGCCCTATACTGCTCAACTGAGCCTTTCCAGAACCAGGGACCACTCCTCCGTTCTTCTTGGACATCATTTGACATGTGGATTATGTCTTGGGTACTCCAAGTTTCTAGGCTAATATCCGCTTATCAGTGAGTGCATACCATGATTGACCTTTTGAGACTGGGTTACCTCACTTAGTATGATGTTCTCCAGTTCCATCCATTTGTCTAAGAATTTCATGAAGTCATTGTCTCTAGTTGTTTCGATTGTGTATATATATACCACATTTTTTGCATCTATTCCTCCATTGACAGACACCTGGGTTCTTTCCAGCTTCTGGCTATTATAAATAGGGCTGCTATGAACATAGTGGAACATGTATCCTTATTACATGCTGGGGAATCCTCTGGGTATGTGCCCAGGAGTGGTATAGCAGGGTCCTCCAGAAGTGATGTGCTCAGTTTTATGAGGAACTGCCAGACTGATTTCCATAGTGGTTGTACCAATTTGCAGCCCCACCAGCAATGGAGGAGTGTTTCTCTTTCTCCACATCCTCGCCAGTACCTGTTTTCTCCTGAGTTTTTTATCTTAGCCATTCTGACTGGTGTGAGATGAAATCTCAGGGTTGTTTTGATTTGCATTTCCCTAAGGACTAATGATGTTGTACATTTTCTAAGATGCTTCTCAGCCATCTGAAGTTCTTCATGTGAAAATTCTTTGTTTAGCTCTGTACCCCAATTTTAATAGGGTTATTTGGTTTTCTGGGGTCTAACTCCTTGAGTTCTTTGAATATATTGGATATTAGCTCTCTGTCCGATATAGGGTTGGTGAAGATCTTTTCCCAATTTGTTGGTTGCCGATTTGTCCTTTTGATGGTGTCCTTTGCCTTATAGAAAATTTGTAATTTTATGAAGTCCCATTTGCCAATTCTTGATCTTAGAGCATATGCTATTGGTATTCTGTTCAGGAACTTTTCCCCTGTGCCCATGTCCTCAAGGGTCTTCTCCAGTTTCTTTTCTATTAGTTTCAGTGTGTCTGGTTTTACGTAGAGGTCCTTGATTCACTTGGAGTTGATCTTAGTACAAGGAGATAAGAATGCATCAATTCGCATTCTTATGCATGCTGACTGCCATTTGAGCCAGCACCATTTGTTGAAAAGGTTATCATTTTTCCACTGGATATTTTCAGCTCCTTTGTCGAAGATCAAGTGGCCATAGGTGTGTGGGTTCATTTCTGGATCTTCAGTCCTGTTCCATTGATCTGCTTGCCTGTCACTGTAACAAAACCATGCAGTTTTTAACACTATTGCTCTGTAGTTTTGCTTCAGGTCCAGGATGCTGATTTCCCTGGAAGTTCTTTTATGGTTGAGAATAGTTTTAGCTATCCTGGGTTTTTTTTTTGTTATTCCAGATGAAAATGAGAATTTCTCTTTCTAACTCTATGAAAAACTGAGTTGGGATTTTGATGGGGATTGCGTAGAATCTGCATATTGCTTTTGGCAAGATAGCCATTTTAAGTATATTAATCCTGCCAATTCAAGAGCATGGCAGATTTTTCCATTTTCTGAGGTCTTCTTTGATTTCTTTCTTCAAAGACTTGAAGCTGCTGTCATAAAGATCTTTTACTTGTTTGGTCAGAGTCACACCAAGGTACTTTATATTGTTTGTGGCTATTGTGAGGGGTGTCATTTACCTAATTTCTTTCTCAGCCTGCTTATACTTTGAATATAGGAAGGCTACTGATTTGCTTGAGTTGATTTTATATCCTGCCACTTTGCTGAAGTTGTTTATCAGCTGTAGGAGTTCTCTGGTGGAGTTTTTGGGGTCACTTAAGCATACCATCATATCATCTGCAAATAGTGATAGTTTGACATCTTCGTTTCCAATTTGTATCCCTTTGACCTCCTTATGTTGTATTATTTCCCTAGCTAGTGCCTCCAGTACAATATTGTAAAGATATGTAGAAGGGGGCAGCCTTGTCTAGTCCCTGATTTTAGTGGGATTGTTTCAAGTTTCATTCCATTTAGTTTGATGGTGGTTACTGGCTTGCTGTATATTGCTTTTACTGTGTTTAAGTATGGGCCTGAATTCTTGTATTTTCCAAGACATTAAGCATGAAAGGATGCTGAATTTTGTCAAATGCTTTTTCAGCATCCAATGAAATAATCATGTCTGTTTTTTCTTTGAGTTTGTTTATGTAGTGGATTGCATTGATGGATTTCTGTATATTGACCCATCCCTGCATACCTGGGATGAAGCCTACTTGATCATGGTGAATGATCGTTTTGATGTGTTCTTGGATTCGGTTGGCAAGAATTTTATTTAGTATTTTTGCATCAATGTTCATAAGGGAAATTAGTCTAAAGTTCTCTTTCTTTGTTGGATCTTTGTGTGATTTTGGTATCAGTGTAAATGTGGCTTCATAGAAGGAGTTGTGTAGTGTTCCTTCTGTTTCTATTTTGTGGAATAGTTTGAAGAGTATTGGTGTTAGGTCTTCTTTGAAGGTCTGATAGAATTCTGTACTGAAGCCATATGGTCCTGTGCTTTTATTGTTTGGAAGACTTTCTATGACCCCTTCTAGTCCTTTAGGGGTTATGGGACTGTGTAGATAATCTAATTGATTCTGATTTAATTTTGGCATTTTGTTAATTTGGTTACTGTCTCTATGCCCTTTGGTTAGTCTGGCTAAATGTTTATCTATCTTGTTGATTTTCTCAAAGAACCTGCTCCTGGTTTTGTTGATTCTTTGTATGGTTCTCTTTGTTTCCACATGATTAATTTCAGCCTTAGTTTGATGATTTTCTGTCATCTACTCCTCCTGGGTGAATTAGCTTCTTTTTTGTTCTAGAGCTTTTATGTGTGCCATTAAGCTGCTAGTGTATGCTCTATCCTGTTTCTTTTTGGAGGCACTCAGGGCTATGACTTGTGTCCCATAGCTTTGGGTATGTTGTGGCTTCATTTTCGTTAAATTCTAAAAAGTCTTTGATTTCTTTATTTCTTCTTTGGCCAAGTTATCATTGAGTTGAGTATTGTTCAGCCTCAATGTGTATGTAGGCTTTCTGATGTTTTTGTTGCTATTGAAGACCACTCTTACTCCACAGTGATCTGATAGGAGGCATGGGATTAGTTCAATTTTCTTATATTTGTTGATGTCTGTCTTGTGACCAATTATATGATCGATTTTGGAGAAAGTGCTGAGAAAAGGGTATATTCTTTTGCTTTAGGATGAAATGTTCTACAAATATCTGTTAAATCCAATTGGTCCAAAGCTTCAATTAGTTTTACTGTGTCTCTGTTTAGTTTCTGTTTTCCTGATTGGTCCATTGAGAAGAGTGGAGTGTTGAAGTCACCCACAATTATTGTGTTACTTGCAATGTGGGTTTTGAGCTTTCTTTTATGAATGAGCATGCTCTTGCATTTGGAACATAGATGTTCAGAATTCAGAGTTTTTCTAGGATTTTTCCTTTGATCAGCAAGAAGTGTCCTTCCGTGTCTCTTTTTATGACTTTAGGTTGAAAGTCAATTTTATCTGGTATTAGAATGGCTACTCTGGCTTCTTTCCTATGACCATTGACTTGTAAAATTGTCTTCCAGCCTTTTATTCTAAGGTAGTTTTTGTCTTTTACACTGAGGTCAAAAGTTTTGTTTCCTGTAAGCAGCAAAATGTAGGGTCCTGTTTCCTTATTCAATCTGTTAGTCTATGTCTTTTTGTTGGGGAATTGAGTCCATAGATGTTAAGAGATATTAAGGAATAGTGATTATTACTTATTGTCATTTTTGATGTTATTTTTATATTTGAGTGGTTATATTCTTTTGGGTTTGATGAAAGAAGTTTACTATCTTGCTTCTTCCAGAGTGTAGTTTCCCTTCTTCTATTGGAGTTTTCCTACTGTTATTATTTGTAGGACTGGTTTTGTGGAAAGATATTATGTAAATTTTGTTTTGTCATGGAATATCTTGGTTTCTCCATCTATGGTGATTGAGAGTTTTGCTGGGTATAGTAGTCTTGGCTGACATATATGTTCTCTTAGAGTCTGTGTGAGATCTGCCCAGGATCTTCTAGTTTTCATGGTCTCTGGTGAGAAGTCTAGTGTAATTCTGATAGGTCTTCCTTTTTCTGTTACTTGTCCTTTTTCTCTTACTGCCTTTAATATTTTTCTTTTTTCTTTTTTCTTTTTTCTTTTTTCTTTTTTTTTTTTTAGTACATTTGGGGTTTTGATTATTATGTGATGGGAGGTATTTCTGCTCTGGTCCAGTTTTTTGTTTTTGTTTTTTGTTTTTTGTTTTTTGTTTTTTTGTTTTTTGTTTTTTTTTTTTTGAGTTCTGCAGGCTTATTGTATATTCATGGGCATCTCTCTCCCTAGGTTATGGAAGCTTTCTTCCATAATTTTGTTGAAGATATTTGCTGGCTCTTTCGGTTGTAAATCTTCACTCTCATCCATACCTATAATCCTTAAGTTTGGTCTTCTCATTGTGTCCTGAATTTCCTGGATGTTTTGGGTTACAAGCTGTTTGCATTTTGCATTTTCTTTGACTGTTGAGTCCATGGTTTCTATGGTATCTTCGGCATTTGAGATTCTTTCTTCCATCTCTTATATTCTGTTGATATTTGCATCTATGGCCCCCGATTTCTTCTCAAGGTTTTCTGTCTCCAAAGTTGTCTTCCTTTGTGTTTTCTTACTTCCTTCTACTTCTGTTTTTAGATCCAGGATGGTTTTGCTCAGTTCCTTCATTTGTTTGTTTGTTTTCCTTTAATTCTTTAAGAGATTATTGTGTTTCCTCTTTCATGACTTCTGCCTGTTGACTCAATTTCTCCTGCATTTCTTTAAGTGATTTTTGTGTTTCCTCTTTATTAGCTTCTATCTGGTAACCCATATTCTCCTGAATTTCTTTAAGTGATTTTTGTGTTTCCATTGTAAGGGCTTCTAACTTATTCATGTTCCCCTGTATTTCTTTAAGAGATTTATTTATGTCCTTTTTGTATTCCTCTAGCAGCATCATGACCAGTTATTTCAAACCCAAATCTTTTTTTTTTTTTTCTGGTGTGTTGGGGTATCCAGGACTTGCTGTTTTCGGAGAATTGAGTTCAGACACTGCCATATTGCCTAGATTTCTGTTAGTGATGTTTCTATCTTTGCCTTTTGCCATCTTATTATCTCTGGCCTTAGTTGGTCTTGTTGTCACTGGCTGGTGTTTGAACCTCCTGTGAGCCTGTAAAGCTATTTCAGCACCTCTGGATGACTGGGTTTTTCCTGGCATTGATTGCTGTTGTGCTGCCCTCCTCTTGGGTGCCCTTGGAGCCCTAGTGTGCCCTGCCCCAAGTTGTCTCTGTGAACCTGGTATTGCCCCTTTGCTCCTTCAGGGAGTGATGATGGCTGATGCTGTGGGGACCTTTTCCAAGTGCTTATCCCTCTGCAGGGCAAAAGATCCCCCAACCGGGTTGGTGCACAAATGGCCTGCCTAGCTGCCCAGGCCCTGGGTCCAGGTGAAAGCCTGACAGGCTTAGGCCCGAACAATGTTTGCCTCTGGCTATGTGTGCTAACTGTTTCGGTCAGGTCGCCAACATGGCAAGGTGCTCCCCTGCAAGTGCTGGGCAGTGTGCAGGGCAAACGACCCCTGATCAGGTTGGAGCACAGACAACCCACCAAGCTGCCCAGGGCCTGGGTGCAGGCAAAAACCTGATGTTTGCCACAGGCTATGTCTCTGTAGCTGGCTCTGTCTCTTAGATCATTCTGGCATCCTGTATCCAAGATGGCAGTGAGCCTCTGCAAGTGCCAGACAGTCTGCAGGGCAAACGACCTCCTGGCCATGGTGGTACACAGATGGCCACTGCCCATGGCCTGGGTGCAGGCAAAAGCCTAACAGGTTTAAGACCCAAGTGTTGTTAGCCTCAGACTATGTCTCTGTTCCTGGCGCTGTCAGATCTCTCTGGCATCCAGGAGCTAAGGTGGCAGAGTGTCTCTTATAGAATTAATTACTTTAAATAGTTTAAAATATTAATTCAAAATAAAATATATGTTAATATTTAAATAAAAACAAGAATGGAATACTCTTCCTATTTTCATATCTTACCAGACTGATTTGAAGAGACTATGGCATACTCAGCCCTAAATAAGACTTTCTTATTCATCCCCAGGCTCCTACATCTTTACTACAGTAAAGTATATTTGTTCTAAGTGTCATTAGAATTTTACTTAATATCTTAGTTGTGAGGGAAATTTGAGATGTCAAAATAACTACTCCTAAGTAATGTTGGGTATGTTGTTTTAAAGATGGCAGAGAAAGATTTTTCTGATTTAAGTTAAAAATACCTGTGACCTTGATTTAAATGTAAAATTATAATCATCTCAGAAACATGCTGTTTGTCCTCAGGAAGAATTTAAAGTTTTTTTTTCCAGAGATGATTGAACATAACTGAATAAAATGAGAAAAAATATGAAGGCAGAAAATAAAACCTAACAGTGACCAAGAAATCATTTGAAATGGCAGGTAGATTCCTTCCCCTGCAACCCTTCAGTAGACACACACTATTTTTAGTGTTAAGAAAGCTGCTGCTTCTGCTGCTTCTGCTGCTGCTGCTGCTTCTGCTGCTGCTGCTGCTCCTCCTGATGACTATGATGACAATGATGACTATGATGACAATGATGACTATGATGACAATGATGACGAAGCCGACAACAACTACAACAATGATAAGATAACAATAATGTTAATAATGGCAATGGTGATGCTAGGTGTGGTCATGGTTGTGGTCATGGTTGTGGTCATGGTGGTATTCATTTTGGATGCTTTATTAGAGTAGGAAAATTATGTGGAAGTGGAGACCTTAATGGAAAAGATGTTTCCTTAATCATATGTTTGGATGTGAGAAAAAATTGAATAAATTACATTTTAAATTCAATAAATTCAAACTATTATATGTGTAATAATACAATGGAGGCCTTATAACGATAAAAAATACGCATGCCATTGATTAAAACTCTATTCTGTATTTCTAGTGTAGTCATCATCCATGTTGTACTACTTCTTCTGTTTTTTTCAACCTGACTTGTTATATTCCTTACAAAATTTTATCTGAAAACTAAGAAAGTCCATAGAGTTGTAACTAAAAATAATAATTTCTGAAAGTTAACAGTGAGTTACTTTGGGTACATTGAAAGCATAATGTTTATTTTAGTCACATATTTGCACATATTCTTTTGCATATGTTCTTTAGCAGAAATTTAAAGTTTGTTTTTTATTGATTTGCTTTAAGACAATTATCTTCTATATTGCTTGCACATGTCTTCTCCGAGTCTATGCCCTATCTTTTCATATATATTGTATATGCTTGACTGCTTATTATCCCACTAAGTTTTCTTCTAGAAAGAAAACTTCTAGAAAGAATTATTTATCCTCCATTATTCCATGACTATATTTCAAAATAACTAAGTAGCTGATAAGTATGAAAGTATGAGACATTAACTGTAAAGGAATTTGCAGTTTCACAAATGAAAATTATTATTGGGTATATGATAAAGTATCCCAATTTAGTCATCTAGTGATAGGAAATAGAAATGAAAATATTATTCAGCTAGAGTGGATTTAGAAGATTGAACTTTATAAGGTAGGTGAACCCGCTGGCTAAGACTTCATCCCCATCCTAGATTTTCATCTTAGCAAGAGCCAGAAAACTCCACCCTTCAAGTAGGATCATGATGTGAGTCAATAAGATCGTGGAAACTCCAGCCCATATCCCACATAATGACAAAGTATAAGAAGATCACCAAGACTGTACCCTAGATCATAATGTGACATCAAGAGAGAGCAGAGACTCAATCCTAATTCCAGACAATGTTATGAGGTCAGAGAAAGCATTTAGTCTCTAGCATCCATTTTGGACCCATCAATATGGCATATTGTCTATAATGTCTGTGTATTGAGGCTTGTTAGCCATCCTGGGCCTTATGAGAAGGCAAAGGAATAGGCACAGAATATGATTTCTACCCTGGATGACTGTGGAGTCAGCTTGTCTGAGAACACACTGATTTCATTAAAATCTACTTCCATGTGCTCAAAAAAAGGAAGTACATAAAGAAATA
Source organism: Apodemus sylvaticus (assembly GCF_947179515.1). Taxonomy (NCBI): domain Eukaryota; kingdom Metazoa; phylum Chordata; class Mammalia; order Rodentia; family Muridae; genus Apodemus; species Apodemus sylvaticus. Next base: position 26,409,663 of record NC_067477.1, read on the forward strand.
TTACTGAAGTTGAAAATACTGTATGTGACTTGCAGTATTGGTTTTAGCTGTAAAGATTAGCTAATAGAGGTTGAATTGCATATATTAAAATAACTTTCATTATTTTAATCATATTAAAACTCTAGACTGAAAAACATTAATATATCCTACATGTTTCTTCTAGTGACATATGCATGCAAAGACATAGACAGGCACATGGAGCCCCTACATACACACAACACACAATAAAAACATACAAACATTAAAGAAAATTAAACACAATGTAAAAAGAATAAACTCAGCTAAATTTACCTATATACGCATTAAGCATAAGTTTCTAATCTAATAAATAAATGCTGCATAATCATAATGGGTATAATTTATAAAGTAGTACTTTCAAATAACTTAACAGTAGTGGGATTCTATTTATATAATATTTGGATTCAATGGAATTTATATTATAATATTTTGATAATTCTATCTATCTATCTAACTTTCTTTTTTCTGTCTATCTATCTATCTATCTATCTATCTATCTATCTATCTACCTACCTATCTATCTATAGTTGGATTTTTGAGGCATGGTCTCACAGTATACATGTTGATGATCTGGAACTGTCAGTTTATTCATAGAGTTCAGCTTATCTCTAATGACTACTGGGATTAAAGCTCTGCACCATTGTAACAAGCTGATAAATCTCAATAGAAGTTTTATGCATATATAATGACTATATGTTTTCCTAATAATTATTTCGTTTACTACTTTTTCTTTTATTTCATTTTTCATTGGTTACTTTATTTATTTACATTTCAAATGTTTCCCCCCTTTGTAATTTCCCCTCCAAAAACCCCCTATCCCTTTCCCCTGCCTCAATGCTGGTGCTCCCCGACCCCAATCCTGCCTCAGTGCCCTAGCATTACCTTGGATCATGGAGCCTCCACTGGACAAAGGGGATCCCCTTCCATGGATGCCAGTTAAGGCCATCCTCTGCTACAGATTCAGCTTGGAGCCATGGGTCCCCTCCCCCCATAACTAGTCCCTGGGAGCATTGGAGTGTCTGGTTGGTTGATATTATTCTTCTTCCCATAGGGTTCCAACCCCCTCATCTCCTTCAGTCCTTGCCCTAACTTCACCTTTAGGGTCCCGAATCTCAGTCTGCTGTTTGGCTGCTTGGCTGCATGCATCCTCATCTATATTGTTCAGGCTGTGGCAGAGCTTCTCAGGGGACAGCTATAGCAGGCTCCTGTCAGCACGTGTTTCTCAGCATCAGCTACAGTGTCTGGGTTTGGTGTCTGCAGATAGGATGAATTTCTATTTAGATGGGGCTGTCTTTGGATAGCCTTTCCTTCCGTCTATGCTACACCCTTTATCCTTGCATTTCTTTTTGTGAGGAGGATTCTGGACATACATTTCTCATTCACCATTTTCCCAAGATTATATTTTAACCTTACAGACAACAGGGCAGTGTTTGGAGTACTCTTGAATGTACATTATTATGGTCTCTTACGTAAGTGGATTCTGAAACAAATGGAACATCCACACTCTGTGTGGTGACCCCTCTGACTTCCAGAGGATAGATTACATGTGTGAGGATTGTGTGATACATGGCTCTCAAGCATTCACACACGCACATGTATCACTTGGAAAGTGCCCAGAAAATGTTCACAGGGACACTTCCACAATTACGAGTATTTCTTTTACCAGCATTGACTTCATTTCTCTGAGATGAGGAAAATACACTTAATGTATTTGTTCATTTACCCTGTGTTATTGCCCTGTGATGCAGGGGCAGGCAGGGTGCTCATTACAGTCCACGCAGCACCATTTCCTCCAGGTTCTTTGTGTCTCTTCACAGTGCCCTAAGCAATGTTACCCCTGTTCCTTCATCTCTCTCCTGGAACTTCCCACTCACCATACATTCTTACCTAATTCCTTCTTATGGCTCCTGCAATCCTCCCTGTTCTATAAAATAACCTCTGTAAAATACATTGCCCAAGTTTTCTCAAGCTCTTTGTGTTTGGAAAAACTCTTTCAGTAGTTTTACAATTTGCTGTCAGGTTTCTTTCTTTTTTTTCTGTTATGGGATATTTTCATTGTTTATAACCCTTATCTCATCACCTCTCTTAACTACTGAGTCATTTCTGCTGCCTCAAGGTAATTCATATTTTAAAGAATATTCCATATGAAAAAAAGATACTATTCAGTTTAGGAGACATTTTCATGAAAACACATCTATGACTATGCTAGTAATAATAAAATATATTTAAATAATAGAAATAGTAGGTAACTCTTACAGATTTAAATTTCCTGAAATTAATTTTCACTGTCATTATATTCAGAACATTATTTAGACTCTGTTCTGTATGAACTAGCTCTTTTAATTAATATATTTATTTTGAGACATGGTTCTTCATGTACCTTTGACTGGCTTAGAATTCACTATGTTGACCAGGCTGCCTTAAATTCAGAGATTCACATGCCTGTACCTATGGAGTGCTGGGACTAAAGGCATGTACCACCAGATCAAGCAAATTTGTGTTAACTTTAATTCATTAAGATTGTGCCAATATTTAATATGTTTTTGTGTTAAAGAAATAATTATGTGTTAAGTCACATTTTTGCTGTTTAAGAAAAGTGTATTCTGGTACATATGGTTACTTCCTGTAGGAAACCTTATTTGAACAGGTGATATTATTTTCTTCATTGTACACGTACTTTTATTGCCAACAATTTTGTGCAATAAAGAACTATTATAATAAAACATAATACAGTGTGAAGGCATAATTAAGAACAATTTGAGCTCAAGACAAATAATTACTGCAGGTATTTACTTGAGCACTAAGGCATATTAAGAATTTTGTAGTTCATTTGAGAATTGTTGTACATGAAAATGTCAGGTAAACATTTCTCTGAGGCATAAAACAGGATGAGATACTTTATTAATTAAAATTTTGACATTTTTACATTTATAAAATGTATTCTAAATATACTTCTCTTTGTCTTCTGTCAAATACTTCTTCTCTACAAATCCTTTATCCACATTCATGCCTGTTTTTTTTTTTTTTTTATTGCCCTATAGTCCTCAACTATTTTTGTGAACATGGCTTTGGAATTATATTTGAGGCAAGTTTACTATGTTTCATAATCCCAAGAAATTTTCCTTCTCCTCTGCCTTTCACCCTTTAACTTCTCTCCTTTCTTTATTCCTTCCTTCCTTCATTTTGTCCTTCGTTCCCTCTTTTTTCTTTCGTTCTTCCTCTCTGCTTTTTACATTTTGATTCGAGGTTACAGTTTTAGAGGAGCATAGAACAGTAATATCAGCGCTATACAAAGCAGATGCTGCTTACCAAATCTTAATGATTAGCTTCCAAAGAACAGACATAATTATTTCCATTAATGTTTTCCAGATGTCCAAATTCCTAGCCTACCGCAGTGTATGGACTGGATTGTTTTATAACGCTGTTTAGTGTTTTAGGAAAGAAATAAAATAATGTCCATTTTATTAAAATAGATAGTAACAACACCCAAAAATATGAGATAAGATATGCTGATTCTCAAGGAGCCCATGGACTCACATGGAAGATGAGCAACTAATTCATAGAAAACTTATTATTTGTGGAATGGTAGATAATATTAGAAAGTAATTATAAAATTGGATAAATATAAAATGTATTGCTCAATGTGATTTATAATTTTACAATACTTAGGTAGTTCTGTGGTTTGGGAAAAAAGGACAAAGATTTTAACTCCATTTGAAAACAATGGCTAATATTTGAAAGATTAAAGTAGATTATTATAAGTATAATTTCTTAACATTTGCTGGGCACAGAATTACAGTGCCACTAAAAACCTATATGACACACGTTAAAATTTAGAAGTGTAAGAAACAACCTGTAAATAAAGTAAAATTACTATTCATTCATAACTGTAACATAGGCAAGTTTGGGCTGTCATTTAGTGTCAATCAAGCATTACATTCTTTTTGTTTAGTTATTTAACAGACAGATCAGGCATAAACTGAAGATTAAGTGATTTCATATCAGATATATGAAGGAATGTCTATTGTCTGGTTTCCTATTGCGATATAAAGTTTACTAAAAATATAAACATCCAAAACAAGACCAGTTTGATACCTTACATCATCTGTGAGTGAGGTGTCCAGAGAAGTTTAACCGGACCTTCTGTCATCTCTCTTTAAGTTGACATTAAACTATACTTTAGCCCTGAAATTCCTTTTGAGCTTCTGTCAACTTTTGTCATGTTTTTTGATAGAATTCAATGTCTGATAAAACTATAGTTTCCATTTTCACATCATTATATACACATTGTATACACATCAAAGCTACAGGAACAAACCAAAATGCTTTATTATGAATTTTAAATGATAAAACACACTTTACCATTGAGAAAATATAGTCTTCATTGTAATCTCACTGAAAGCTGGGTGGTTTATACTAATATTTTTGAAAAAGAAAAGGAAATCTTCCAATAGAATTTATTTAGTATATTCCAGTCGGGGTTGGGGAAGATAGTACACTAAAACACAAATTCCTAGAAAAGGAATAAGCCTGTATATTCATTCCTATTGCATCTGTCAGACTCTTGCTGTGAGCAAGTTCCCATTTTAATATGCTTTGCTTATCTATTAGATCTGATAACATAAATCTGACCCTAAGCATTATTGTCTTTATAATGTATCGTGCATAGTTTGAACATGGTAGACTGTTAAGATTTACCTAATATTTCTTTTTTGTTTGTTTGTTTTGTTTTTTCGAGAGAGTTTCTTGTGTAGCCCTGACTGTCCTGGAACTCATTTTGTAGACCAGGCTGTCCTCGAACTCAGAAATCCGCCTGCTTCTGCCTCCCAAGTGCTGGGATTAAAGGTGTTTGCCACCACTGCCCACCAAGATTTACCTAATATTTCTAACACAATTAGAAACCTACCATCCTCAGATGAAACACTGTGAGTTTCATTTATTAGTTGCTTTTATGAAAGATACAGAAAGTGGTTATTTATGCCTTCATTAGTATTTATTATCTCCAACAGAACTACTAAGTCCTTAGTGAAAACAAAGAAAAACTCCTAAGTTACTGTCCACTTGTCAGCACACATACCATATGGTAGTTGGTTGATTGATGATGGGTATTCAGTAGTTGATGGGCTACACCAGGGTATTTGCAACTTTTAATTCAGCTTGAATAGGTGCATCTCTGCCAAAATGGAGCATGATATTGTAGACACTAAAGCTGTCAGAGTTTGATATAAAGCACATGTGGCCTCTGTCGTTGGCCTGCTAATGGCTCTGCCATGTATTTTATGTCTGAGACTTCTCTCCACTATTTCACTTAAAGATGTTTAAAATGACTATGATAATATATGCAGATTCTTTTGGAGTTCTGTTCAGGAAGCACATACAGAATAGTTATTTATACACCTTTATTCCTGCCAGACAAAGGCTAAATAAAGCTCATGTATAATAAAATATCCCCTACATCTCTCTGATGGGGGTCAGTGATGGAGAACATAGTGGCCTGGAAATGAAAGCATCTATTTATTGGTTGCCGTTTTGTCTACTTGACAGTGTCCCTTGCCTTACAGAAACTTTGAAATTTTATGAGGTCCAATTTGTCAATTCTTGATCTTAGAGCATAAGCTATTGGTTTTCTATTCAGGAGCTTTTCCCCTGTGCCCATGTCCTCAAGGGTCTTTCCCAGTTTCCTTTCTTTTAGTTTCAGTGTGTCTGGTTTTATGTGGAGGTCCTTGATCCACTTGGAATTGAGTTTAGTACAAGGAGATAAGAATGGATCAATTCGCATTCTTCTGTAAGCTGACCTCCAGTTGAGCCAGCATCATTTGTTAAAAAGACTATCTTTTCTCCACTGGATGGTTTAAGCTCCTTTGTCAAAGATCTAGTGACCATAGGTGTGTGTGTTCATTTCTGGGTCTTTAATCCTATTCCATTGATCGACCTGCCTGTCACTGTACCAATACCATGTAGTTTTTAACACTATTGCTCTGTAGTACTGCTTGAGGTCCAGTATACTGATTCCTGGAAGTTCTTTTACTGTTCAGAATAGTTTTAGCTATCCTGGATTTTTTTTTTTGTTATTCCAGGTGAATTTGAGAATTGCTCTTTCTAATTCTATGAAGAACTGAGTTGGGATTTTGATGGGGATTGCATTGAATCTGTAGATTGCTGTTGGTAAGATGACCATTTTTATTATATTGATCCTTAGGAAAGGATCTTCACCAATGCTACATCTGAAAGAGGACTAATATCCAATATATACAAAGAACTAAAGAAGCTAGATGCCAGAGAGCCTAATCAACTTATTAAACAATGGGGTACAGAGCTAAACAAAGAATTTTCACATGAAGAACTTTGAATGGCTGAGAAGCACCTTAAGAAATATTCAACATCATTAGTCAGTCATTAGGGAAATGCAAATCAAAACAACCCTGAGATTTCACCTCACACAAGTTAGAATGGCTAAGATTAAAAACTCAGGAGACAGTAGGTGTTGGCGAGGATGTGGAGAAAGAGGAACACTCCTCCACTGTTGGTGGGAATGCAAGTTGGTACAAGTACTCTGGAAATCAGCCTGGCTGTTCCTCAGAAAACTGGGAACAACACTTCCGGAGGACCCTGCCATACCACTCCTGGTCATATACCCAGAGGATTGCCCAGCATACAATAAGAACACATGCTCCACTATGTTCACAGCAGCCTTATTTATAATAGCCAGAAGCTGGAAAGAACCCAGATGTCCCTCAATGGAGGAATAGATACAGAAAATGTGGGATATTTACACAATGGAATACTACTCAGCAATTAAAAGCAATGAATTCATGAAATTCTTAGGCAAATGGTTGGATCTGGAAAATATCATCCTAAGTGAGGTAACCCATTCACAAAAGAACACGCATGGAATACAGTCACTGATAAGTGGATATTAACTCAGAAACTGAATACCCAAGACACAATTCACATATCAAATGACTCCCAAGAAGAAGGAAGGAGTGGTCCCAGATCCTGAAAAGGCTTGTTCCAGCATTGTAGGTGAATACCAGGTGAAGTGTGTGGCAGGGGTTGATAGGAGAATGGGTGGAGGGAAGAGGTCTTAGTGAACTTATGGGGAAGGGGGAACCAGGAAAGGGAAAATCATTTGTAATATAAGCATAGAATATAGAAAATAAAAAAAGAAAAGGAAGCATCTAATTTACACTTAAAGACATCTTTGAAGAGGCAGCAGGGCACTGTTTTTCTCCCAGAACCACAAGGCTGAAATGGTGAGCATGGGCTATTAGTCTCTCACTACAGAACTTACTTATGTGCCAAGGCTTAAGATCTTAAGATAAAGGGTCACTAGTTTGTGCTTATTATATGAAAATTTATTCAGTTTCATTTTAATGCTTTTTTTCTAAATGCAAAATTATATTTATATTCAATGACAAAACATCACAATAATGTGGACCAATCTACTAAAATTTAAGTCTAGCATAATTTCCACAGAAAACATATGTTCCATAAAATTTACAAACAACATATTAAAATCAATGGTGTCCAGCTAACAGTGGCTGGAGGTAGCTACAAGGATGAAACACAGAACCATAAACTTAACAGCACAGACTTTTGACATTTGTGTGTAACTTGATTTTTTTCATTGATTCTTGAGTGTGAAATTTGTATATGACATCTTTTATAATGCGGAAAGGGTGGATACTCCTATAAGACTAGTACTTCATGGACACAAAATTCAGTGGTAAGTAAGCAAATAGATGCTATAGAGACCTAGCTCAGAACTCAAAAGCAACAGCCAAAGAGGGAGGAACAATCTTAATTATGGTTAACAAGATAACTGCAACAGTTTTCAACATGGTAGAAACCATGGGAGAATAGATAGTTGAATAAGCTCTGCGACAAAATCCAATGGGTTTTTCAATTAAATTGATTGCTTAACATATCCTAATATAGATTTAAGAACTGATCAACTGAATTTCTCACTAAGATATATAGATATATGTATATATTATATATGTATATAATACATAGATAGATGTAGTATTAAAAGAAAAAATAAGTTCACATGTCTGCATACACTATCATGTATTTTACTTTACCTATCTATGACACTGAACTATTTTTTGATTGTTGATAAGAAAAAAAGTCTTATGTGGGAGAAGAAGGTATAAAGTATACATGACCTCAAAAAAATCTTTGTAGACATTGTTTATATTGTTTATTTATATCACAAATTTTAAGGAAAGGCTAATGTGTGTGTGTGCATTTGTGTGCATGTGTGTGTGTTTCTGTGAATGTGTTTGTGTGTTTGTGTGCATGTGTATGTGTGTACATGTGTATGTGTGTGTGTGTGTGTGTGCTTATAATCACAACTACATGCAAATCAGTCTTTGAAGCAATGTTGAGACTTTAATGGTGAACATCAGGTGTATTTGAGTGTTTGTGATACTAAAGAAATTCAGACTCAATGTTTCTGGGTGGAGAAAAGCATAGGATACATAATTTTCAATCTAATTTAATTTTAACTTGAATTTTAAACTGCAAATAACATTACCCATTTTACAAAATAAATGAGACCAAGATGTTAAAACTGAGCAGCTCCACCAGAAATGTGCTTGGGTGTTGAAGACTCAGTCCATGGGTTCCTGTGGTAGGGGAAGCATATTGTTACTATCTACAGCTGTATGATAAAACAATGTCTAACACTGCCCTCCTGCTCTTTCTGTCTCTCACAAAAGCTGTATTAGTTACTGTAAGAAAATCATGACCAAAACAGGCTTAAGAAAGGAAATGCTTATATTTGTAGAAAAGGCATGGAAGTAGGAAAATTAGTCTGGCTTGATGATTAGGAAACAGAAAACTCATTCCATTCATACACAGAAGGCTGAGGAGGGGTATGGCAGAGCAGGAAAAAAGGAAGTAGGTCACTGGCTCAAGGCTTTAAATCCTCACAGCCCTTTGCCAAAAACCTAATTCTTCCAGCATAGCTTCACCCCTTAAGATTTCCATAAACTCGATAACAGCACCATCAACTGTTCCAAATTATAACCCTATACTGAACATTTTCTTTTTCAACCTAGGGTATGATCATTCTTCACAGGTTCCCACAACTCCGGTGTCCTTTTGATTTTTCTTTTGTCCGTCATACTGTTGATTTGTCCCCAAAATAATAGATATTGCTTTCTGCCTTCATTCTGTTATTTACACCTTCCTTCATTTATTTGCCCATCCCTTCTTTTCATCTCTTCTCCATCCCTTTTTCTTTTGTTCTCTCTTTTTGTCTTTCTACTATTTCTCCTTCTTCCTTTCTTCTTTTCTCCTTTATATCTGTCAGCATCATTGAGGATCCGAAACACATGTAGGTTTCTAACAAGAGAAACTTAAACTGAAACACATAAATCTGTATCAGTTACAACAGGTCATTACAAATATTGAAACAACTGGTTTAGGTGAGCATATTGAATCCTTAGCCAGTGGCCAAAAGAGATTAAAGAACTGTTCAGTGTTTAGCAGTTTGGAAATCATGACTTTCAGAGTTAATTGTCATAGTGAGTTTAGGGGCTTATTGTTAATGCAATGACAAGGGATATACCCATGGAATAGTCTTAGCTATCATTAAAGCCCCCTAGAATAGAGTATAGAATATATGTAAACATGTATACAAAGATTGAAGGTTCTTAACCTTCATTGATTTAAGTCAGTACACTATTTTTCCTCAAATTACTCCTCTTTTCACAAGGCTGAGGTGTTTACTAGGACACTGCCAATCAATGCAATCCTAGAAACCCACAAGCTAAAACTGTTGCCATAGCTCTATTACCTCCAGTCTCTCCTCATTAAATGAAATTGATCATCCCATTTAAATGGATGCTGTGATGTGGTGTTCTATTTAAAAAAAATTCTAATGTTAAAATTAGCAAAGGTCTGGTTTTGATTTCTGCAGTATAAAACCACAATTGGTATAGAAATTAGGACAGGAAGTGGGCTACACATAAGAATCTTCATGAAAGTCTGGTAACCTTGTCTTGGTTATCTGGTTAAGTAAAAGTCTAAGACTCCATGACGTGATCATAGTGGGAGAGAAATGCTATGGTCTCACTGGTGATATAGTACATCACATCTGAGGGTTGTTTCTGAAAACTGAGTGTTGCTGTCAAGTGAGAGGATCATTTCACTCTGAGCACTGAGGCAGTGGAATGCAGCTGGGAGTTTCACAGACAACAAACATAAAAAGAGGGTAATGGTAGAGTCAGTAAATACTATCAACGAAAATCTAGACATTTTCCTGGGCCACAATAGTCTGTGATCTTTAGTAGTCCAGGATGGAAGTTACATCTCAGCAGAGTCAGTACTACCAGACCCTATTATGTTTTATATCCAACCATGGCAAACGCTTAATGTTTATCATTTGATATATCCCTGTTAAAACACTGTTTTGGATTCAAATCAAACCTAATGAAACAATAAAATTTTACTTGATTATTTTATCTGCCTGTGACTCATGCTACCTGTAGAAAAATTTCAGTCATGCTTCAAATATATTTCATAGGTTTCGTAACTTCTTCATCCTTTGGTGAGTAGAAAGAGAGTGTTATTACTAACAGGGTAAATAATACAGCTACAAAAAAAATACCCAAGAACTTGTTTCAAATTTTAACTATTTCACAAACCTAAACAAACCCTTAAATATAAAACATATACTATAAGCTCAACTATTAAAAATAAAATTTGATCTTAATCTGTAAACTTCCCATAAAGACAGAAGAAACACCAAAAATATGTTGACTGACAGACCAGGTTTCTATTTATTGTTAGTTAATAATTCTATTATTTTTTACAATCTGTGACCCAGAGATTTCTTATATAATGTAGAGTAGAAAGGAACATGGTAGTGCTTTTCTATATCATATCACATGTGGGTAGACAAAATGAAAAAAAGAATTGAATATCTCAAGTCTTAACTTCACAGTAGCACAATGTCTTTACCAACAGGCAGGCTCTAATTTAGCTTTTTAAAAATGGACATAGATGTATCTGGAACTTATCTTTTCTTGTAGAAATGACATAAAATTAATTGGATTCCTACAATATTAACAAACATTAACACCACTACCAAAGATGTAGTGGCATCAAGTTCACAGATCAGTTGATGAGAATGCAGATTTTTCTCCCCAGACTATCAAAGCACTTTCAATGAACCTTAAACTTCATGCCAAGCTGAAAGCAAATCAGAGCACAATATTAGGCATGTCCTCATTGATCAGAAGTGTGATCACTTCTCTAGATCTACTTGTGTCAATTGGAAATAGCACAAACCATTTTAGGATTAGATCAGTAAAACAGGATTGAATAGATAGAAGTCTATTTTGTATTTCATAGAATCAAATGAAAGGGTCCTTTACTAATAATTTTATTTGTGGAATGGAGACACTGAAGATCTATGTGGGTGGAGATAAAATTCGTGAATACTGAAAGGCTTTTCACTTCTTGTTTCTGTGTGTCAAGTGACATTGGCTATATCAGAATATTATTGACTAATTAAAAGACTAATTGCTGCTTCCTTGAAAATATTCTTATTAAATATGGGTTTTGTGTTCAAACACTGCTATTATTCTTTCTAGTTTACCAACAAGAGTTTTGAATGAGATTCAATGAAGAGCCCTGACCAAAAATCTTTTAGGTACTAATTATGATTGCAAATAATAATCATTTGGGTTTTTTACATACACATCCACCTACTAAAGAACAACCTACTACATAAAATCTTTGTAAAGTTTGTAAACTTGTAGGTGAGGTTTTTATTTCTCATGAACATAATTACTTTGTTTTAAGCCATAAATTTCAGGTCCTTGAAAGTTTGCAAAGGAAGTCTCAAATGTGAGCCATGATCATGCCATGGACCTAGTGATTCTTACTACCTAAAAATCCATCACTATAAATTGTATAAGCATTGGGGGGGGGTAGATAAGTATTCCATTTTGTTTGCTCCAAAAAAAAATAAAATTCATAATTGAATCCTAAACCAGAAGCCAACAATACAAACCAACTTCATGCCTCTATAACCTCCAAAAGAGTTATTGATTTCAAAAGAAAAAGGATGAAGGATGGCTAATTGACTTTGCTGTTCCTGTTTGGTTTTGACTTTTACTTGTTTCTTGATCCCTTAATCAAGGGACAGAAGGCCTGTTTGGTGGGAGAAAAGTGCCTCAAATCTTTCTAGTTTAACTGCTTCAAAAATTTTCACAACTGGGCAAATGGGACTGACATATTTATCTTTGAAAGTTACAATACCTTTTGACTGAGGATCCAAAAGCAGTGTTGTTAGTAAAACTCAAAAGCTATCTTGTTTTTGTTTTTGTTTTCTTGCTTCCATAGAAATATGCAGCCCATTCCCCCAACCTGCCATGAATAATTTGATACAAATGGGTTTTCTGCCGTTCTGGAATAAACATTGGAACAGAACTACAAAGCGAGGTGCGTCACCTGTAAGTTATTGAGAGGTGGTTGAGTCTTTGGGGCTCAGGATAAGGGTAATTAGCAGGGAAGTGCACTCTCTAATTTGCTTGAAGAGAAACAAATGAAAAATTTATATACTGCATGTCTGTCTCTGCCTGTGTGTTTACATTTTCAGCAGGGCTGGTGCTTTAATCTGCCAGCAATCAGTTCTTTCTTCATATTGAGTAAAATGCAGGTGCCACTGCCAATGGCATAACACTTACTTAGTAGCAGCAGTGGGTGGTAGCCTTTTTTATAACCCCGTAGTTTCTCTTATTCCTTGCCAGACACAGCATTTGTTCCTTCCATCCACTGAACTCTACACTGCAAGTCAGCTGTAAGATGATTTTGCATGCCTCTTACTTTTCAGCTCCCAGTAATTTGCTCAACAAATAACAGAAAGCCCAGTTATTTGCCGCTAGCAGGGAAGTTGTTTCCATGACTTGGAAGGTTAGGATTCATCGTTTAGATCTCAAATCTGAAATACACTGTTAAACTTTTCAACATCTTAATATTCTTTGTCAGATGTAGTCATAGTGTGTCTTTACATCCTACCTCTCCTTCATTTATGCTTCTCATTATTTTGTGTAGACAAGAAACATTTCATTTATACTTTCCTTTCGAAAAGCTTGGCAAATATGTTTATGTCTCCTAAATTGGAGATTGTAGAAGAATTAACACGTGTAAGTGGATGAATCTGCAAAAACATTTGCAAATTAATCAAAATGGCAGACTGTGTTATAATAAGACTTTGAATTCCATTTAATTTGTAAATGTGTCTGTCCATTAAAGATCACTTATATGACTCACAAAGTTTCTTGTAGCATGGTCTCTTGACATTTTTGTGAAGTAAGTAGTCCATAGATTTAAAGATAATACAGTATTTTTAGATATATTTATATGCCAAAATATAATTTCAAATATGTTCATTATACTCAAGGAGAGTAGCACCAACTGAGCAAACAGAAATATGTGGGATACAGATGTATCTTCCCTTAATCCTTTTTAAACAGTCTTCCTTCACATCTTCCTCTGATAACTAGGATTCTAGGGATGATGCATGCTATTTCTCAGCAGTCAAATTTTTATCAATATTTGTATATTCTTCTCAAGCATGAAGTTTGTGAGCATGGTCCCAAATCCTTCATTTCAGTTGTTAAATCAGTTTATGTGATTTTGATGTGAAGGTGTCAAAACACATAATCACTTTCTTTGCATTTTCTCCAAGGTGGTGAGAATGTGAGGAACAGTTCCTTTTGCATCTTATTCAAGATGAGACAATGTAAAGTAGAAATATTCTATCCATATAGTTCCAGCTCTTCGTGCTGTCTGTTAATTTTTAAGATTATGTTATGAATGGATCTTGTCAAAAGTCTTCATGGACAATTTCTGGGTTATATTTTTAAATCCCAAGTTGACAGTCCTCAATACATGTCCAAGCCAGCAATGCTTAGTAGACTCTGTGGGATACAAGTAACTCTAGTGATTAAAGAAGAGGTCACAAATTTGAGAGGGAGTTGAAGGCCTCAGAGGTATTTAATGTGTGGGGTATAGAGGAATGAAGAATATATGAATACATCATTTACATATGAAAATCTCAAAATTTTTAAACAAATTTAAAAATTATGCAATTGCAAAGATTATGTTCATTATGCTTTTAATCCCAGTACTTGGGAGGCACAGGCAGGCAGATTTCTGAGTTTGAGTCCTGCCTGGTCTACAGAGTGAGTTCCAGGACAGCCAGAGCTATAAGATAGAGAAACCCTGTTTCGAAAAAACAAAACAAAACAAAGTAAAACAAAAAGAAAATAAAAAAAGAAAGATAAAAGCAACATTTCCATTTCCATAGATATTCATCATGAATACCATTTTCTGATTCTAATATCAAGAGAGAATAAAAGTAATATAATATTTAAAAGATTGTTTAGAATATTTATATAAAATAAATTTGTTTTGTTGGCACATGACTTTAGTATCAGTAGTGAAAAGGCAGAAACAGGCAGTTTTCTGAGTTTGAGAATAGCCTGATCTAAGGAACAAGGGCCAGAGCCAGGTCTACACACAGAAATCCTGTCTCACACAACAACGATCACAGATTCAAAAAAATTGCATGAATTGATTTTTTGTTATCCAAAATGACTTGACACTCAACACAGTACCTTTTTTTACTCATCTGCTACAGAATTTTTGAATATTCTATGATAGATTTCAGCATTTAAAATAACATGCATATTTTCTAAAGAAATTGGAAGAGTGTTTTCTAAAGCAAAAGGAGTTAAGATCAGTGTATTTAAGTAAAAGGGTAAAATCATTGACAAAATAAATTAAATTGAATTTCATGTATTCCACTCCAAATACAGCTGTTTGACCAGATGTCTCACTTCCTTTGCTAGCTTCATTTTATTGCAGTGTAATTGGGTCTTTTCTTAAGAACTAATATAGTTCAGCTATTTTATATAAAACGAAGCTTCTCTGATGCCAACACATACACAAACACATATACACAATAGGTTTTTGATAATGACATTAACTTATGATTTACTCAGAAGTAAATTGTTTGAGAATATAAGAAAGTGAATGATAGTTTTCTAGAAATGTCCTTAGAAATTCTTGGTGTTGTCTTTCTTCACTAACATACTGAACAGTTACTAAGTTCTGAATCGCAAAGGCTGTGACACCAAATGTATACAAAGGCCACAGAGCTTTGACGAACACAGAATCCTGGCACCTGGTATATGCTTGTCTTCACCTTCATTTTCAGACTTGGGCTCTCTCTCTCTCTCTCTCTCTCTCTCTCTCTCTCTCTCTCTCTCTCTCTCTCTTATCGCTGCTTTTCTTCTTTAAACAGAGAAGCAGCCTCCCGTGTGATTTATTCCAGGCCTTAAACCCACCTCAAGTTTGGCCTTAAACACTGCCTTTGAAGGCTAAAGGGGGTCCAGATGAAAGAGAGACTGACAAGGAAAGTCTGCCGAGAAATGCATTACAAAGATTAACATGCCACAGACTCTTAATCAAAGACCCAGAACAAAAATCAACAGGCAGCAGAGCCTACATACGGAAGTTGCAGAAATAATACTGTAGAGAGCAAAGACATCTGGGCAGGAAGCAAAGGACGAAATAATTTCAGCAGCTCTCCCAACTAAAAGAAAGTTAGAAAATACAAAATACCAATAAGCAGAAAATAAGTGTTGAATATGTTAATGGAACTCTTCTTTTCCATTGATACCATATAGTTCACATAGAGAAGAAATTGTTATTTGTATACTTAATACATTCCTGACACTGTTGCGTGTAGTATCACTACCCTATCCACTAGCATGTTTGTTTAATGAAGTAGAAGAAATAACTTGTTAATGTGAACCTGACTAGTTGAGGAAAACAAGTTTGAAAATTCAAGTAAGTGTTGTCCTGAAGCATTAATGGTCAGTTGTAAGCAAAGCTAACACTGAAAACTTTTTTTTTTGTGCTATGTATGTAATTAGAGACTGATTCTTAAATGAGATGAGACTTTGGAAAGCATTCTTACATAAACATACTCTAAAATCTTGGGGGATATATGTCTATCTCTCTGTGTCTGTCTCTCTCTCTCTCTCTCTCTCTCTCTCTCTCTCTCTCCATCTATCTATCATCTATGTATCTATCTATTTTCCATCCATATATATATATACACATATTAGAATCACCTTAACAAAAATGGAAGTGTACATTCGTTGGCCTCCTTTAGACAGACAAGTTCTGTCATGGGATCTTAGTGTTTTGTGCTCATGCTAGGCACACATGCATGTCCTGGTATATGAATCCTAGTTTCAGTCTGGATTCTTAATTCTAAACAACTAAAAGTGATACTGAGCGGTGTAATCAGGTAGTGAACTTGTCTGAAAATTGGCTAATAGAATAATGCCATCCAGTGGGAAGGCAGTCTAAAGCCATTAACCGAGCAAGAAGGTACTAAATTTGGGAGATAAGGTAAAATATATACCTTAGTGGTTATATTAAGAGGAGAGGGTATTCTAATGTCTATGTGTGGGTGTGAAACAATAGTTTAAGTCCAAATGAAAAGTGAGACAAGTCAGAGAGGAAGCAGAGAGAAGAGCCAGCTCCTTGCTGACTTCGAGAAAAGGGGTAGGAACTATGAACCAGTGGATGAAACCATTTATTGAAGCAGGAAAAGAAACTGAGTCTGCCATAGAGCCAACCTTAGAGAATCCTCAGTTTAGTCTTGTGAAACCCTTTTTGACCTTGACATTCAAAACTGTCAGATGAAACGTGTGAGTTGTTTAAGACCCCATGTCCAAATACAGTGTCATAGCAGCAATGGGGTGTTAATATAAGATGAGGTCGAGATGTTTATCTTTATTGGTTTCTTGCTGTGTCTATAGTAGGTTTGTGAGACATTCTCTTTGTCCTTTTTTTCAAAATGTGTGTGTGTGTGTGTGTGTGTCCCCAGTCCTTCCAATATTCCTAACAAGAGAGCTTAGTATCTGGGGATTCTATTCAGAGATTTGTCCCCATGGTTATCTCATGTCACACATATTATATCTTCAGTTATTGTGTTTCGCAAACTTCATTGCTGACCATACACTGAGAATAATTGGGGATATCCCTGTCATCAATTTAGATTTTACTGATATAAAACCATATAAAATGCACATTATTCTAAACAGAGTACTCCAAGGAAAATAAGACTATTTTCTAAATGGCTTGTATTTTCCTTTTACTATTAATGAGGTGTGGTAAGTGGGAATGAGTTTCAGCTCTCTCTGGCACAGTTACACACATGAATAATATCCCACTAAAGTTTCTTTAAGCCAGAAGTTGCCCTGAGAGAAATTTCCTCGTTGATGTGATGACAATGTCTGCTTGTCTCCACAGCTAATTTGTAAATCATTCACAAAAGACCCATAAACTGTTCAGTGTACTTAGCTTTATAGATGATAGTTGGGGAAAGTATAGCTATTGAAATAGAAAATGATAAAGAGCAATAGGTTAACATCAAAATTGCTCAGGCTAGCTCAAGATGTAACAAGGCTTTCCTGCAAACCAGATTTAGACCAGTGACAAAAGAAAGCAAGTCTGTCTTAGTTCTCCCAAACATTCTATAGAACCTGACTTCATCATTTTCCACGTCTTTCAAAGTAGATTTATTTGATGATACAGGAATACAGGAAAATTTAAAGCAAATGTCTTTCTTTCTGTTTGAACAAAAGTTAAGGTAAATGGTTGAATCTGTATCATCAGTTAATAATTAAATTAGTTTATTTTTATTACTTGGTGACTCTATCCCTCAATAATTTTGGTTGTATTAATGCAAAAATAAATAAAGATTTTGGAATGAACTAAAGTAATCAACTTATTTAAAGAGTCTTATTCTGAGATAGAGTATGGGCACAATTTTGAAATAATTTAAAATCTTATTTTGATAACAAGTTATAAATTTTCATTAAATAAATGAAATATACTAAATAATATTTTTACCAAAGACCACATCGAATGGTTAAATAAACACTAAGGAAAGAAGAAACACAAATATCTACAAATACAAATAACTACTGTAGGTTATAAAAGTTCTTAGTAGAATGAACCATATTCATGAAATAAAATTATCTAAGTCTATAGTTAAATTTTCACAAAAATTCAGCATTCCAGTCTTACAATGTACCAGTCAGTTGAACAAAAGAATGTGTAGTATATTTAGTAAACAAACCTGTATTGATGAAAGAACCTGTATAAACTTTACTTTGGCAATGCACAATAGAATGCATTCAAATGTTCAGATGATGCCACCCACATTCATAATCAGGGAATGAGTTATGAAATTGAAAATGAGATTCTTACTAGATGGAAAAAAATGGAAAAGGTCAAAATGATGTACAGAATGCCTGCCTCCCTTTGACTAAGGGTTAAATCTACTGAAATTCTCAGAGAACCCATCTAGAAATGTCTACCAAGATTTAAAATATTTCCGTGAATTCTGATGCCTTATTTCTACAATTCCTTTATCCGCAAATATTTTCATTTTGCACATTAATAAAAACATGAAGAGAAGTTTATTTTTATATTGTCTGAAAAGTTTGAAAGATTCTAGAAAAACCCTGAAATCTGGTTCCTAAACATAGAAAACTCACGTGTTGCTGTATGTCACCAGGATCATGAAATGGAGAATGTGGTGAAACCAGTAGTAATGAAGGAGTTCATACATGCATTCGCATTGAAACAGCTCCAGGATGTATTGCTGAACATAAGCCTCAGGCCTTAGAATGCCAAAGTGGTGATCCTACCTATGTTTTTCAAAGGTCGTAAGAAATTCTGACTGCAAAGATGAGTCAACAATTAAGAGCATTTTTTTGGTCTTCAGAAGGACTGCAGGTTACCTGCACCCAGTTAGAATTTCTCAATCATTATAACACACCTTACAGATGCTTGAGCGCCTCCTCTGGCCTCCAGAGGTAACAAGCACTGTATAGATATGCATGCAGGCGCGCACGCGCACACACACACACACACACACACACACACACACACACACATACACACACACACACACACACATAAAACCAATATTAAAAAGTCTTCCTAAAATGTCAATAAATGTAAATAATTTTTAAGTTATATTTCTTGTTTATATTCATGAAAAAACATGCAAACCCCTGACCATATGGTAGGAGGACAACTCTTAAACGACCACTAAAGAAGGAAAATAATTGAGAGTATAGAAACGTATTTAACTACAATTTGAATCTATTTAGATTTAAAATCTATTCAGATTTAGAACTATTTAGATTTAAAATATATGGATTTTGCTATCATTTTGCTATTAGATAATAATTCTAATATTTGGAATTAAGAACTAAATATGTATTTTGAAACGAGAATAGTCATGTTTAATTATTAATTGCCAAACATGCCTGGCCAGTTTATCATTACCAGAAACTAGCATCAGGGCTTTGATCATTAAATAAACTATGCAAAATGAGGATATGGTTCAAATGTTTAAAACAAATAAGTAACACTCTGGAGATATTTTCTACTAACATCTTAGTGTCTAATATACAATATAATTTCCCCTCAGATCATTCTGAATTTTCATGATTATTTATATCAAACTTAAAAACATATTTGTATTTTTCAACTGATAAAGTCCCTCCTCAGTTTCTATTTTCCCTCTGTACTTAAAATTGAATGTGTGCCTGATAATATCAGATTTCACAATGGGGCTTCCCACCCTGTCCTCATTCAAGCGATTCAGCTGTGGTTCCCGCCCAGACTTCCCTCATTCTGCTTCTAGACCTCCTTGCTTTTCTGACATCAAATTGAATCATTGTCCCCTAAGGCCTCACGAAACAACTTCCTCATTTGCTTTGAAATGCTTTAACTCCTTTCCGTTTGATTCATTCTAGAATAATATTCAAAATGTATCTCTGATAAAACTGAATCTGAAAATCCTAGCACTTTTACGGATGTGTCAGAATGAAGGAGAAATACAGGCTCACGCGCGCGTTCCATTTGAATGACTGGAGAGTCAGAAGAAGAGTTCCTCTTTAGACCCCGTGTGAAGAACTACAACATGAGATGACATTGTGAACCTCAAAACCAATGTGCCATCTCAGAAACCTGACAACCGGGCCGTTTCTGGGATGTCGAACAGCAGACGACCGAGCCTGCCAAAATCTCAGACCAGGCTGTCAGACACAGGATAAATGGACTCCCATTTCATGTCTGTTTCCTGAGCTGAGTGTCAGCAGAAGGTCTCACCCATCTTCTAAATTAATCAGTAAAGTCTGGTGTGAAGAATTTCAATAAAATATTTGTACAAAAGGGGACAAAGAAACATCTTTGTCAAAGCTGCTTCCCCCCCCCTCAGTCAAAGCATTTAAAATGTGTACATGTAACTTGTTTTTTCAAGTGTTATGTATAGTTTGCATCTATACATTATTATTAAAAGCAATGTTCAAGCACACTTATGTGTACTATTATGTGCTACTATTTCCCATGATGCTTTTCCAATATTGGTGTTAATATCTAGTTTAATCCATTTTATTAGTTCTTCTCTCTCTTCTCTCTCTCTCTCTCTCTCTCTCTCTCTCTCTCTCTCTCTCTCTCTCTGTTTCTCTTTCTGTAATTTAAGTACAATAGTTGCTTCTCAGGTCATTGTTTATTTTCCTTCCTTTAATTCTCATTAATTTACATGCCTACTCACTTTACAGGCTAACTGCAGGCCTCCTCCCTTCTTTCCTTCCCTCTCAACCCACCGTCTCACCGCCTCCCTCATTCCCCGGACACTGTGTGAATATCACTGATGGACATGACTATGAACTTAAAAGGAACATGTTGTACCGTGAAAGCTGAGGAGCCCATTGCAGAAATCAATCACCTTGACTTTTTAAATACAGCTTTTTCTTCCTACTCAATCCTTTAGTTGACAGTTACAAGTTGACTAGGGGGAAAAAAGAGAATGGACAAAACTAGCATAAATCCTAATCTAATATGCCATCTTTTACTTAAAAAATCCATCATATATGTTTTCAGGAGTAGTTAGTATTGGAAAACTAAGTGCTGTGGTCTTCTCCAAGAAAGACTTTCTCTCCCACTCTCAAGATACATGCAAGTAATATACATTACAGAGACTGAGACAGTTCTCCTTACATATTTGAATATATATAATATAATATACAATATATATATATATAATGAACAAAAATGTGTAGATAGGACAGTTTGAAGGGAAATAGTAAATAATGCAACTTCATAGTCTCAAAAATCCCATTTTATAATGAAGGGTCTAAAAAAAAACTCATAATGACTAGTGCTGGAGCACCCACATGTACCCATCACAATGTATAACTTTTTCAGTCTTTATAGCATTAGTGAGAGAAGACAGACATTTTTAAAGACAAATCAACTGAGTCTCAGCAGAATAACAACTTAGAACTGTCAAATTTAAGGTCCAATTACTGAGAATTTTTATTTACATCATAATTTCTAAGGTATAATATCATTAATATAAAATTCACATGAGATATGCATCAAATACTAACAGAAGTATTCAAAGGCCCAATGCAAATACAGATCTTTCAAAGAAATAATTACAAGAAAGCAACTTACTATGCTACTCTTGCCATTTGTTTGAACGCCACATAAAGAAAATTTGGGAAAATTTGAACAGGAAGATGTCTGTTGAGTCACTAATGTTAGATTACTTCCAGATCTCCCAAACCGTAAGATAATAGTGTTAATTTTATAACATGGTGGGTGAGTGGTGTGCCCACCCTGAAGCATTGCTTATCTGAGTGAATTATCTTTCTTTTTCCTTTTGTTTTATCATTTTTTATTCCTATTAACCTACATACACAGTTTTATACCTTATACTTTGCTTAAAATTACAATTCACCATAATACCCTTTTCTCCTGAAGCATGCATATATACATATGTATATATATATACATGTGTGTGTGTGTGTGTGTGTGTGTGTATACACACACACACACACACACACACATATGTATATGTATCTCACTTTTAAACAAGCATACTCTCTCCATGACACAGTCTGGAAGAAGGCTTTTGAGAATTCCCATAACATTTCAATGAATTCTAATACTGTTTAGTTAAAAGTAAAAGAAATAAAATTAATTACAAGTGAAATCAAATATTATTTTTAGTTTGATTATGTCAAGTATAGCTAAATTTAAGAGGGTTCATTAGCTATGTTTCTCAGAAAATAGTGTTCATTCTAGGTAGTATTTAGAAGTATAAATTCTTGGCAAAACTTTTGATTGCAGATTGAAATCTACTTTATTGCCATTTTAGATAGCTGTTTATCACTCTTTTGTAGTCAAATGACAGCTTCTAACTGTTACACTCATGGTTCATTTGGCTGATAGACTAAATTTTAGCACATTTCTGTAGTGTATAGTTTCTACTACCTCACGTTAAGCTCCAGGCAGACCGCACTACCAGCCACTGCCAAGGTTCTCTTGGATCCATGGATGAAACACCCTCCCCCACACACATACACAAGTTCATCTTTAACCTACTTTACAGCTCAGTAGCTAGATAAGCCTCCCATAGTTAGTGTGCCCTTCCCTTTATTCCTTTCTCAATCCTCTAAATCTGCCCTCAACTTACTTACCTGGTTATCGTCTCCTTGCTCAGCACCCTAAGTCTGCCCTCAGCTCAGTTGCATTCCTAATTTCCCGTCTGCCACCCCAGGCCCAGTCAGGGAAATGGCCAATGGCCACTCCATCCTAGATTTCACAAGGCTGGTGGGTTCTCTTTTCCTCTGAAGCATGGTAAATTCCCTTACATTTTTCTGAATCTCCTAGCTTGCCTGCGGAAACCTGGAAATCCCACTTCTTCCACCCAATCATTAGCCACTGGCATCTTTGTTGATCTATCATGAACGAATTGGGGAGTAGGACCTCCAGCTTTCACATTAAGATTCTCAACCAAACGAGGGTGTCCTTGCATTTGGAGCATAGATATTCTGAATTGAGAGTTCTTAGAGTCTGTATGAGATCTGGACAGGATCTTCTAGCTTTCATGGTCTCTTGTGAGAAGTCTGGTGTAATTCTGAAAGGTCTTCCTTTATATGTTGCTAGGCCTTTTTCTCTTACTGCTTTTAATATTCTTTCTTTGTTTAATACATTTGGGGTTTTGATTATTATGTAAAGGGAGGTATTTCTGTTCTGGTCCATTCTGCATGATACATCCGGAAGACCCTGCTATACCATTCCTGGGATTATACCCGGAGGATTCCTCAGCATGCCATAAGGACACATGCTCCACTATGTTCATATCAGCCTTATTTATAACAGCTAAAAGCTGGAAAGAACCCAGAGGTCCCTCAATGGACGAATACAGAAAATGTCGTATATTTACACAATGGAATACTAGTCAGCAATTAAAAACAATGAATTCAGGAAATTCTTAGGCAAATGGTTGGAATTAAAAAAATATCATGCTAAGTGAGGTAACTCATTCACAAAATAATACACATGGAAAGCAGTCACTGATAAGTGGATATTAGCCCAGAAACTCTGAATACCCAAGACACAACTCACCTATCAAATCATGTGTGTTCCCAAGAAGATGGAAGGAGAGGGCCCTGGTCCTGGATAGGCTTGATGTAGCATTGTAGAGGATTACCAGGACAGAGAAGTGGGAGGGGGTAATTGGGGGAAATGCACAGAGGGAAGAGGGCTTATTGGACTTATGGGGAGGGGGGAACCAGGAAAGGGAAAATCATTTGAAATGTAAACAAAGAATATAGAAAATTAAAAAAAAAGATCCTCAATCAAAGCATCATAACCACCACTTACATCTTTCAGCATAAATTAATCAAGAAATGGAAAAAACCAACAATAACAGCAACAAAACCATCAGGATAGATGGGTTATCCTATAGTCATTGAAAACCACAGATGCTGGGTTACTCCTTTCATGTGTAAAAAGATGAAGCCAAGCAACCATATCCTGGTCATAAGAAAGAAAGCAGAAACCAAGTAAATGTGAGTTTAGGACAAGTGTTTGGCCAAATGAAATAATTTTTCTTTAACCTATAGTTTATTTGACTAAATCCCATTAATAGTCCAACTAAAACAAGCATATGACATTGTTATAGAAGTAAGAAATGGATATAATAAATATAATGAAAATTTAACCTTGATCTACAAGCAAGAGAGGAAATAAGTTAATTGATTTGAAAACTACAGTTAAGTCAGCAACTGACTCCTCTCTGAGCACTTTGAAAAGCTTATACGTATTTATACATGCTGGGTACACTATGCTTATAAAATGCAAGTAAATGAGAAGACAGAAATATGACACCTGGGAAGGCTGCAAATAAACACCCCTTGCAGTACTTTCATCTGGCCCATTCCTTAGTGTAATTGTGCTGAATTTAGTTTTTAATGATGTTTAACTAAAGGACAAACTTTAATTTTCTTCATGTCAGTATCTCTGATAATTTAAGTTTGAAATTAATTTTCTGTTATTTGTCTGTCTTGTTCAGTTCAAATTTGTATTCTGGAATAGCAGAAAAGTGGATGTTCGTCTAGAAATTTGAGATCAGAGTGCTGACATTATTGGGTTTTAGTCATAGGTGCCTTGCTTCTACTTTCTCATATGTCTGAAGACAATAGAAGAATATGATATGATACAGGTATAATTTTTATAATACACACACATACACATTCAAACACACACCAATATACACACATGCATATGCACACAGAGAGACACACACATGCATCTGCAGGTCCAATACTTTCATTATGAAGACTCTACCCATAATACCTCAGCTCTCCAAATACCATTTCTCAATAGCCTAACGTCACAAGTTATTGTTGATTATGGAGAAAATTTTTTCACCCTATCAAATTTATTTCTTTAAATCTATTCTTCAAAGTGAGTTAAATTGAAGGAAGGACCTCTGGAATAGGGCTATGTCATCAGGATGCATTTTTTTCTTCAAAAAATAGTACCCTTAAGGAAAAGGCAGTCAAGAATGCTATAGACATTCTTCATACATTCTGCTATGAGAAGATGGGAAAATCAGATATGTAAGAAAAAAAGAAATGGAGTCTCTCTGGATACCGTGCTCTATCAAAATTTCCAGAATGATGAAGTGTACATTTCTTCTCTTAAGCTACATAATCAGATGCTATAGTAGCTGAAGAGTCTAAGCTAAGATGTTAGGATTTGCATTCTCTTTAAAATTAATTTAATCTTAATTTTTTAATGAATCACTTTACATTCCACTATCTCCCCACTTCCTGGTCACCCTTTCCACAGTTCTTCTTCCAGTCCCTCTCCTCTTCTTCTCTGAGCAGGTGTCATCCTTCCTCTGAATCTTCCCTCACCCTGGCATTTCAACTTTCCCATTCATGCCAAACCAGGCATCCCAGTTGGAAGAACAAATCCCACATACAGGCAATAGTCCCCACCCTATTTTTGGGGGGACTTACCTGAAGACAAAGTTGCACATCTGCTACAAGTGTGCAGAAAGGCAAAGGTCCAACATTTGTATGTTATTTGCTTGGTGGTTTAGACTCTGAGAACCCCAAGGGTATAAGCTAGTTGAATCTGTTGGTCTTCCTGTAGAATTCATATCCCTTTCAGTCCTTCGATCTTTCCTCCATTTCATCCATAAGATTCCCCAAGCTCAATCTGGAGCTTGGCTGAGGGTGTCTGTATTTGTCTAAGTTAGCTTCTGTTTGGAACTTCTCAGTGGACATATTGCTCCTATCTAGATGCATAACAAAGTATCATTAGCAGTGTTGGGGATTGCTGCTTATCCACAGAGGGGGTCTCAAGTTGGACCAGTTATTGGTTGGCCATTCTGTTAGTCCCTGCTCAATTCCCCTTACCTTCATGTAGATAGGATACATTTGGGGTTGAAAGTTTTGTGGGTGGATTGATATCTCTATCCACTGGGGTTCCTGCCTGGCTACAGGAGATGCCCTCTTCTGGTTCCATATTCCCAATGTAGTGAGTCACAGTGAAGGTCATCCCCATTGATTCTTGGGCATCTCCCGTATCCGTTATCCATTTATTATTAAATAAATGAAATTAATGTTTATTTTAATGCTTAAAATATTAGCATAGACCACAAAAACAATTTACATATTTGGTATTGTAAAATCAGTGGAAATATCTGTAGCCTCCTCATTTATGGTCAACTTTACTAAGTCCTCAGCCATGAGCAATGAAAACATTATGAATATTAAAATTATAGATTAGTAATATGATCATGTGAATAATATATTATATGTATTTGCAATTAAACTATGTCAAAAGCCAACTAAGGGACTGTAGAGATGGCTCAGCAGTTAAGAGCACTGACTACTGCTCTTCCAGAGGTCCTGAGTTCAAATCCCAGCAACCACATGGTGGCTCACAACCATCTGGTGTTTTTGAAGACAGCTACAGTATACTAACATAAATAAATAAATAAATCTTTAAAATAAAAAAGAAAGCCATCTAAGAATAAAAAAATTGTTCTTATGCTTTCTTAGTTATACCTATCACTATCAATTTTTACTTCTGAAGAACTTTTCTTGTGTCAAATCATTCCAAATATTCCTGCTCACAATATTTTACCTTAAACACAAGGATAATGAAGGAAAGTGTCCATGTATGACTTAAAGTCATTCATATGTCAGTGAAAGAAAGTCATATATTTTATTAGTGTAATTTTAAATAGTGGAATAAATTACCAGATATTAGCAATATTTGCCTGTCAACTTCTTTTTATCTTTGTTTCTATAAATCATTAAAAAGGATGACTGAAAATGCCAAGAATGGACCATTTTAACAAAAAATGTGTATGACTTCATTCATCATGATATAATATCCTTATATGATGTTATCCTGATATTTTACTGGCTTAAACAACACAGAATTGCTCCTCTAGAACTCAGTATATGTTATATGCTATAGGGAGCTGAACTTATGAGATTTAAGTGTATGATCAACTAGACGAACTAAGTAATACCATCAGTTGGCATAACAATGTAAATGTGAGAAATCTCACAAGGACCCACCCCTGGTGAACCTATACAGACAACTTAAGGTTGTTTAGAATGGGAGAATCAGTTTTCTCCAAGGAGGAGCTCTCTGATAGGTTGTCTTTTTGCAAGTGGTAATTTCCAATCACATACACACACACAAAACAAACGTGGTCACACACACACACACACACACACACACACACACACACACACACACACACACACCTATATGTGAACAACACTAATGGACCAAGTAAACATACAAACACTTTGTGTGCCTTCATTGTATGTTTATTTCTTTCTGTATATAATATGTTGTAGATATTATAATACATATAACTATGAGATATGTGCTCTTTGTTAGACACTCTTCTTTCCTCTTGTAGCAACAAAAAAAGAGAGAGAGAGAAGAAGCACTTTGATATCAAACCTTCTGGAGCAAACTCTAACCATTGCCCATTATTCATAAACAATTTTAAGACTAAAGGGGGCCTATCATGACTGCCCTGCAAAAGACTGAGCAAGGAGATGAAAGAGTCAGATGCAGATATTTACACAACACCAATGGACAGAAGCTGCTAACTCCTGTGGTTTGAATTGGAAGAATCTGGAAGAGGCTTGTGGAGGAGGGCAACCCTGTAGGAGGACCAGCAGTCTCAACTCAACTGGGCTTAAACCTCAAGAGACTGAAGGCCTCAGGGGGTGGTGAAATCTGGTGCAGTGGAGGTGGGTGGTCTATCTTGGTGTCAAATTGAGAGTACCTTGGTTCTCAACTAGTCCAACTAGTTCAACTGGCATAGAAATGATGATGAGGTTTCATGTAGATGTGGATATTTAAATACTGAACTCAGGATTAAGCACACATACTCTTTGTTCTATGAGATAGACTTTATCAATAAATTCAGAGGCTTTAGAAAAAGACTATGATCTTTTTATAAGGTAGAAATTCTACCACCCCATTAACTTCGTAACTATGATTTCACAAAACTATTGCCAGGACCAATTCCTTTAAATGAGTCTGTTTCTTATCTGCCTCTGTCCTTTCTCAGACCTCTTTTCCTGCATGGACTCAGCAGCCACATAACCTTTCTCAAGCTGTACTTTCTCTGAAAATACCGAGGTATATACTGTCTCTTGGAGTAACCAATGCTAAATAATTCTAAATCTTTTGACATCTAATATTCAAACTCTTTCAGTCTTTCTGAAACAGAGACTACTTCCAATTAATCACTTAGAAAAAGTAAATCAGCACCTTAGTAATTTTCTACTAGAATAAAGAACAGTATGCTTGAATGGTAACATAGGAGAGAGTCTAGCCTTTTCCAAGCATGCTTTTTGAATATTTTGTTTTCTATCAAAAAGAAAAGTAAGGAGAGGAAAGTTTTGGCTCTGTGGCAACTCTGTTCAGTTTTCCACTGAGGATATGATCATCAGAGTGTGAAAGCAAGGCCTCACACTGGTGAAATTCCCTGCAAAGTTTGCTCTTTCCTTATTTGGTTTATCTTTGCCATTTCCTATAATATGACATATGGTCTTCTCTCTCCACTTTTCACGTGGTTCCCAGATTTCATTTTTGTCCAGTGGGAACACTCCATTTGCTTGCGTTTGAAGCCTACCATTCTCTTTGGATACTAACCATATGTTTTTACAATGTATACATTGCACCAAGTTTCTGTTTCCCGAGTGCTCATTTTTGTATGTGGAGGTTAAATAGCATAAAATGAAGAGATTAAATTATATTTCACTCCTACACTGGCTTAAATTTTCCCTTGAATTCATTTCCAACAAAATGCATCATCCCATTCATCTCCATCCATTCAGCTGCATCCTGTGGGTCTGTGCCATTTAAGCACCTGGTAGTTTTCTCTCTTGGCAGATTCTTGGCCTCAGAATAGCTATTTTAGTGTTTTAGTAGAATTAAGAACATTATTTTTCTCAAAGGTGAGGAGGGCTTAGACAAAAACTTAATGTAACTTATATTCCCTGCCAAGGGATTGCTTTGAGTTTAGGAGGTAAATCTCAGAGCTCCTGCCCTCCCCTTCAGGTTTCATGCTTGTTACAAATGTAAATCTTCACCGTGCATTTGTGTGGACTTTGAATATGGGAGCACTATGTGGTTATTGTGAGAAGATACAAATGAAAAGCAGGACTTTTAGTGTCTGGATAGTGTTTTCCTCAAAAAGGAAATTCAGAGCACTCAAAAATATAACCCTTGTCATGTAATAGCAAAAGAGTAGCTAAGGGTTGTGTCTCTCTCTCTCTCTCTCTCTCTCTCTCTCTCTCTCTCTCTCTCTCTGTGTGTGTGTGTGTGTGTGTGTGTGTGTGTTCATGCATTATAGTTGTAGAACTTAAAAAAATGTCTTCTATTTATATGTCCTTTCACCCAAATATGATGCTAGTATGCCATCTTGTCTCTCCCCACTAATAGTCATTTCATAATTCAGCAATTTTTTACTGTACATGTTTTTAATCAAGTCTATCAATACTCTCTACTATAGTTTAAGTAGTGAATTAAGAACACCGATGATGAAATAAATCTATTAGCCATCTCTTTTTTTTTTCTTTTTCTGTAGCTGTCAGGTCCTACACAATTATTAAGCAGACTTTCCTATTAAAGTAGACTTTACGCCAAGGTTAAATATTTCTGGGTAAAAATCCCTCATCAAACAGAAAACAGCACAGCCCCTGCAATCACAAATAGGATATATCCAGTTGTTGTAAAATCACATTTTTCAACCACATCCACACATTTATTAAAAGCAGAGTTGGCAACATTGACTTTGAATATCACAATGCTGTCTGTGGGTATATTACCATGGGAGCCCATGAATGGGGTATATTTGTGAATTCACTTTAAAATTTAGCTTTCTGATAGACTTAATGCTTTTAAAAGTCTGGTGAATACAGAAGAAAAATGTCTTCAATGACCTATTGTTTCCTATTAGGGAGTCAAAACTCTGAGTCCTATTGCTGTTCAGAGTCTTCGTATTTATTATCTAACTGGAAACAGGCAGCATTGTGAATAGCACTACAATACATGATAAACCCATTCCACCATCACATGAAGTAATTTGGTTCAGCATAATAAAAGTTTCTTATACACTGGCTTAGCAAACACATAAAGAGTCATGTGTCATTTTAATAACTTAAATTTTAAAAACTTAAATTTTATTTAGACTGATATATACAAAATATATGCTAAAATTCTATGCATTATCTTATTTCTCATTTCAACCGATTTTGTGCCATTAAATTATCTCTGGAATCATATATTTGTAGAACTAATATGTACAGAAAAGTAAGACATCAGGTATATTATATTTACCGTGATCCTACATATGAGTGCTGCATAGATGAAGCTCAATGAGTCTGAAAATATAACACACTAGTTTTGTAACTATGGAATTTATAGTCTCATTAAACCTATGTAATATTAACTTTACATACATAAATTTATCAATTTTAAACACCATTAAAATCTTCCCACATAGTTTTACATAACAAAAATCTCTATGTCCATATTTCCTCCAATTAATGAAGCTTGAGCTAAAAGTCCGTTCCAAATGTATGGAATAAAACTTAACTTCATAATGAGTTTAATTAGAGGATTACTTGAAAGTTAAGTCAGAATATTTCAGAGTGTAATGAATTATCATTGTAAATCATAACCCCAAGAGATGGTATTATTTAAGTATTTGAAGACTCTGCACATGGTACATGTTTCATGCAGCTCTTATCAGGAAATTCTGTTTTCTTCCCAGAACTGAGAAAGCAATATTAGGGAAACTTTTATTTCCTTCATGAAAGGGATATAATGCTGTCAATGAGAGTGTTATAGATAGGAGCTCTTGTCTTTTATGTTACCAGGTCATGATGGGTTTGGTTTGCTAAAGGTTGGATGCCGAGCTACAGACAGCAAAAAAGAAAAGTCACATCAAATAACACAGTTGGAATAAACTGGAAATACAATAGAGCTTGCCCCGTCTGTGCTCTGCTTGTAAACTCAGACATAAACCTTAAATTCAATAATTCTGTAAATATACCACAAAGTACTTTTAGATTGCCAGGAAGACCAGACTTAATAAAGTCCAATACAAAGACATTCTTGTCGCTGAAAAACTGCTACTGCCACAGTGAGACCCTGGCCTTCAGCAGTGAACCTGAACTTTCTCAATATTATTCCCATGATTATGCTCGTTTTTGTTCAAATTGATATGTGATTCCACTTAGCACTTTATATGTTTTAAAGTATCCTATTCTTCCTCTCTGCATTATTCCTAGTGTTTTCAGAATATATAACCTCTTCTAGAAAGCTGTGGTAGTTTGCCTCATTTGAGACAAACACAATGATGCCAGTACTAACTCAATGATTTTGTTAAGGGAAGGGTGGTGTGTTGAGAGTACTGTATTCTTCAGTGTCTTACCCTAGGTACAAAAGGAAGGGAAGAAAGCAGAGACATAATGATTCAAGAGAGCTTATGAGTGGATCTAGTTTTGAAAGAGCTTCACAAATTCTGTAGCCAAAATCAGCTATATTAGACTAGGCTTGCTGCAAGATTACTGTCATTTCTTTCTTTTGATTGATCTTTTGAGACTGGGTTACCTCACTTAGGATGATGTTCTCCAGCTCCATCCATTTGTCTAAGAATTTCATGAATTCATTGTTTCTAATGGCTGAATAGTACTCCATTGTATATATATATACCACATTTTTTGTATCCATTCCTCCATTGAGGGACATCTGGGTTCTTTCCAGCTTCTGGCTATTATAAATAGGGCTGCTATGAACATAGTGGAGCATGTATCCTTATTAAATGCTGAGGAATCCTCTGGGTATATGCCCAGGAATGGTATAGCAGTGTCCTCTGGAAGTGAAACTTGGAATACCCAAGACATAATCCACATATCAAATGATGTTCAAGAAGAAGGAAGAAGTGGCCCCTGGTTCTGGAAAGGCTCAGTGAAGCAGTATAGGGTAATACCAGAACAGGGAAGGAGGAAGGGATGGATGGGGGAACAGAGGGAGGGAAGAGGGCTTACGGGACTTTCGGGGAGTGGGGAGCCAAGAAAGGGGAAATTATTTGAAATGTAAATAAAGAATATATCAAATAAAAACAATGAAAAAAAAGAGCACCAACTGTTCTTCCAAAGCTTCTGAGTTCAAATCCCAGCAACCATATGGTAGCTCACAACTATCTGTAATGAGATCTTCTGCCCTCTTCTGGTGTGTCTGAAAACAGCTATACTGTACTTACATGTAGTAAATAAATAAATCCTTAAAAAACAAAGAAGCTTAAAATTATTTTAATTAATTATTTAATTTATTTATATCCCAAATATTGTCCCTCCTGTTCCCTCTCCAAGATTTCTTCAACCCATTCCTCTTCCTCTTTACCTCTATGAGGGTACTCACTCTGCCCCTGGCATCCCCCTTCCCTTGGGCATTAAGTCTCTACAGGATTAGGCTCATCCTCTCCCACTGAGGCCAGACAAGGCATTTCTCTGCTACAAATGTTCCTGTATACTCTTTGGTTGGTGGCTTACTCTCTGGGAGCTCCCACGTGTCCAGGTTAATTGACACTCTTGGTCTTCCTATGGGGTTGCCATCCCCTTTAGGTCCTTCAGTTCTTCTCCTAACTCCTCCATAGAGATCCACAATTTCAGTCCAATGGTTGACTCTAAGTATCTGCCTATGTCACAGGCACATGCTAGTAGAGCTTCTCAGAGAAAAGCCATAGTAGGCTCCTGTCTGCAAGCACAAGATAGCATCAGTAAGTGTGTCAAGGTTTGATGTCCACCCATGGGATTGATCTCAAGTAGGGCAGGTCACTGGAAGGACATTTCTTTGGTCTCTGTTGCATTTCTTTTAGATATAAACTATTCTTGGTTAAAAAAAAAATGAAGGTGACTTGGTTTCCCCATCTCTCCACTGGAGGCCCTTCCTACTGTTGCATGTGGTTTCTTCAGGTTACATCACTGTTGGGCAACTTGGCTAAGAATACCCACACTGAGTCCTGGAGGCTCTCATATCTCCAGTCTCTGGAACTTTCTAGAGGGTCCCCACCCCCACCCCCCGGCCACACACACACACACACACACACACACACACACACACACTACCCTCTACTACCAGCTCTGTCAGGAATCCTGCATACTAAGATTGCTGCAGGATTCCAGCTATTCTTGAAATAGCAGCCTTGAAGGGAAGAAGTCATGGGGAATATATGATCTCTTCAGTACCATCAAAGATTTCTACTAAATAAGGCAGGTAGGCAACTACAGTCCTACACCATTCCAACTCTCTCTCTCTCTCTCTCTCTCTCTCTCTCTCTCTCTCTCTCTCTCTCTCTCTCTCTCTCTCTCTCTCTCTCTGGAAATTGTAAGAATTGTAAGGATTACCATTGAGACTCCTATTAATATCATATATATATAGTTATTATAATATAGTATAATAACTATTAATAGTTATTATACTATATTATAATAACTCTTTTAGATGAGAAGTCAAAGATAGGAAAAATGTTTATAAAAATGTCTAGTACCAGGAGAAACATCACCATTGTATTAATAATAACATGTCATGATTCCTGAGGTCACACT
Organism: Apodemus sylvaticus; assembly: GCF_947179515.1. Classification (NCBI taxonomy): domain Eukaryota; kingdom Metazoa; phylum Chordata; class Mammalia; order Rodentia; family Muridae; genus Apodemus; species Apodemus sylvaticus. Next base: position 26,443,271 of record NC_067477.1, read on the forward strand.
ACTGTTACTCACTTGTAATGCTTTCTAATGTGAGAACAATAACTTAATGATGGATGGCAAAATGGATCATTGGGGAGAGTGCATAGCATCTTGGAGGACCTGTGTTTGAAACACAACACCATTTATAAAAGATGAATTTATACTATATAATTATGATCCCATTGTCACCACGATGATATGGTAGGCAGAAAAAAGAGAAACACTAAATGCTTGTAAGATAGGTGCCCTTCAATGAACAATTAAGAAGAAAGAAAAAAACACCCTTTATCAAGCAAGAAAGCTAAAATCAGACACCTGATGCTGTGTTCTGAAATCTAATGGTGATATATGTGCATTAAAACAGGTACACAATCCTCTCTCTGTCTCTCCCTCTGTCTCTCTGTCTATGACTCTCTTCCTCTCTGTCTTTCACTTTTTCCTTCTCTCCTTCACTTCCTCTCTCTCTCCCTCTTTCCTTCTCTCCTTTCTCCCTTTCTGTCTCTCTCTGTCTCTTTCTCTCTTAATTTCAAGTATGGGATGACAAAGGGTTTATAAAATAAAACATGAGTGTAAATGTTTGTAGAGAAGAAAGGAGTAACAATAATAACAATAACAATAATAATAATCCTTGGAAATATTAATTCTCATAAATAATTAAGAAATGTTGTTGCATTGTCAAGTCTTTTGCACTGGCAAACTGATAGTTTTCAGCACACATGTATTTTGCGAGGTAAGACATCAAGAACAATAATAAAGTTTACAGGGAACACAATGTTTATTACATTCCCCACAAAGAATCAGTTCAACTGTGTATTTATCTAATAGTTATGAATATTTTAGAGCCCTAGAAAAGAAACTCTTGATATTCCTTCATAATATTTGCCTAACTACCTAAAACAACAACCACATGAAGCCACCAACCCATGAGAAATTGATATGAGGTACCTTAATGTAATTAGTCCTAATTCCCTCCCTTGTTTCCCTGGATCTGTTTAAGTTTTGAAACCAATTCAAAGCAATATTTTAATCATTGCAACATGGAACTTAATGGGAGTTCTTCTGCATCAGAGTACAAACACCTAACAAATCCTTTTTGCCCTAACCTTCTGGTGTCTGTATTTAATTTTCGGCTTTGCTAAACCAGGCATGCATTTACCACAGAGTCATGAAGTAAGATAATCATTGTCACAAATTAACATGCAGCCTGAACCTAACATTCTGTGTCCTACGGGGGGAAAACTCTTTCTTTTTTCAGAGCATTTGGAACTGGTGGTAGAATCTATGAGCTATCCACTGAGGGCATCTCTTACATTTCCTGCACACTGGCTGACATTGCATTTCACCTGACCTACTGCACTGATGTGATCAGAATAGGAACATTCAGCATTACAGCTGACATGATTTTCAGTGGATAGCAGGATCATCTTGGTATGTGTAATCAATGGGCTGTTATTCAGACATCTTCAAAAGTATCACCAGTCTTCTGATCATATGGATATGATCAATGATAGTGACTTACGTTGAGCATGGGAGTAGAGCAGTGAAGTGTTCTCCAAATGAATATATCATGAGTTACTTGAAAACAAATAAAATTTTAATTCATTGGCTTTTTCCCAACAATTTGCATCTTGTCATAATGGTAAATTAGGGACTTTCTTCACTTAAAATAAGGAGAGAAAATAAGTTTAGCTAGGCATACCATCAGAATTTTATCTTGATAGGTCAGTAAACTTTAGAAATTGATAAACAAACTCTAACATACTGTAGTGTAGTAGTAGTGTAGTAGTAGTAGTAGTAGTAGTAGTAGTATGCGCACAGTTGTGGGTTTTAGAATAATTCTCAACTACATCTCCCATGTGATTCAACAACAAAGAAAGTGCTTCAGTAGGATCAAAAATCATATACAAGTAATCTAAATAAACTATATATCCTCATGCAGACGCCCACAGTAATAGGCTCTAGTGATATTATTTATCCATTAGTAAGAAGGAACTTTGCCCTTCTCTGCAATACTCATTGGGCCCAGACAACATTATGCTCAGTAAAACAAGATAAACACAGAAATACAAATACCACATGATTCCAATTACATTTGGAAGGTGAGAGGGATGAACTCAGGAGAATCAAGAGTACAATGATTTCTGAGGCTCAAAAAAGTGAAAGAAATGGTAAGATCGATAGCAATACGTATAAACCTTTGTCATGAACAGAATTTGTTTCCTTACTTACAAAGGAGAAAGTTGGAAAACACATTTTTTTTTTCTTCAGTCAAGGCTTTATGGGAGCACGCAGCTGGCTGAAGCCTTGGTTACACTTGGTTCAGAGGAATATAAAAGGTTAAAGAAATATTTTCTTAAAAACTTTGAGGGGTTTATGTTGCTTACATGCTAAAACTCTGTATTTGTGGTAATTTTGGTATTCTAGATAGCATTAGATAGCAATTAGAAACCTGTATGAATCTAAATCGCTATGTATCTCTCTGCAGTGGTCATTTGCCTAACTTCACCACATTCAAATCTGTTGATAGCTTGCTTGGTGCACTGACAGCCTTTGGTGTTCTGTATACAAAAGGAAATGAAAGAAAAGCAAATTCCTTGTTGGATGTTTCCTATTTCAAACTTTATTGGTGTGAAGGAAACTTAAATGGTCCAGCCAATAAGAACACCACTATGCAAGGGGAAGAATCTGAGTTTGACTCCTTAGGAACAACAAAATTGTATGCAGTGCCTTGTATTGTTCTAACCTCCATGTTCATGAGACAAGAAGGTATGACAAGCGATTCTGTCCAAATCGGTGAGCTTCAGGTTTAGTTGAAGACATTGTCTCAAGGAGTAGAGAATATAAAGTAGAAAACCTAACATCCTCTTCTGGCCTTCCTCTTATGTCTCCTTCTTCTGGCCAAGCATACACATGTGCATATACACCCCTCTCCCGACACACCCACATACCATACAGCACACCCACATACCACACAGCACACCCACAACAACACAGCACAGAGAAACTATTGCTGATGGATGGAGGGAACCCAATGTATTTTCTCTATCTTTACTATAAAGAATGATATGTAACGTTAAATAAAAGATACACATACTACAATCAATTATTTAATAACTTCGTGTTTTCTAAAACCATAATTTGAAATTTCTGGACTCACACCTTATTGAAGTACATCCATCTAAAGTTGAATCACTGAACAAAGTTGAATCACTGAACAAAAGTGCAATGTTTAACTAAACACGTATAAATTGACCTGTGTCTTATAAATATCAATTGCTTTGTACCTCTAACTGAAATTTATGAACTGGTCTTTCTCATAAGGTTCAAGAGTTGTTTTTGTTGTTGCTATTGTTCATTTTGTTTTGTTTTGTTCAGTTCTTGTTTTGTTGTTGTTCATCATGATTCTCAGTGATTCTTAAAAATATAAATATTTGGACGGTTTTTCTCACAGAACAATTTCAAACTTACTGGAAAATCAGTCCTGTTTTCTAACATTAGACTCAAAGGGGATAAAAATATATATTATTTATGCTCAGATGGAGTTTCCATGAGGAGAATATAGATCATTAAAAACATTCAAAATGCCATGAAATATTTGGTAAATTAAAAACATGGCCAATGGAAATAAATGTTGGAATCTATTTGGCTTGACAGCCTTACCACAGAACATTGTGGTCAAAGAAGATCAACTTTATTCAATTAACCATGAAGCAACTTGATTCTGAAGCATGAAATCAAGAATCCTAAAGTGCAATCAGCAAATGCTCCCAGACAGCTTCTAGATATTGCAGGACTCGATGACTAGAGGAGGGCTTGATACATCTCTTTTCCAGAAACAACTCTCTTTTGTAAATGTAATTTTATGCTTCAATTGAAATAGAATCATGTCACTTCCTAATTGCCTTTTCTCCCTCCATCCTACCCTAGTTACCTTCCCTGGAACCCCTCCCATGCTCCACCAGAGGTCTAAAGTTGATGGTCTCTTTTTCTTTGACTATATTTGGGTTCTCTCTCTCTCTCTCTCTCTCTCTCTCTCTCTCTCTCTCTCTCTCTCTGTGTGTGTGTGTGTGTGTGTGTGTGTGTGAGAAAGAGAGAAACAGACAGAAATAGAGATACATAGAGAAAGAGAAAGATAGAGCAAGGAAGAGAGAGAAATGTTATGTACACATGCTTATTGTTTCAAGTTTGAGCACTCTCCCAAATAATGTAGATTATAGCCGTAGCTCCTTTTTTGTTTCCTAGGTTATGCACAGGCCTTTACTGCTGAAGATGTCACACATTGAAATATGATTAAGATGGCATACACTGAAACTATTCCCAAATCACCCTTCTGTGTTTTAGCTTTCATGGTTCCAGAAAATACCACACAATCTTACAAAAAAGGAAGGAAATGGACATACCCACCTACCTGCAACAACTATAAACCAGGAAAATTATTATCATGGCAAGGTATGTACAAAGTTTATGAAGCAAGACAGCAAGACTCATGACAATGACTACTGAGGAGTAAAACCATGCCTGGTATTAGAAAGTTAGCTGGTCTCCTGGGGCTAGTGACATTATGGGACTTAGAAGGGATGTTACAACTACAACTTTGCTAGGCTAGTTTACTTCCCACTGTATTCTAAATCTTGCACCCAATGACAAATGGAGCTACAACTGCTTATCAAAGAAGTCTAACTTTACAGAAGATGGAGACCAACATACTCTCCATGCTCCTTTTGAGGGTCTGTGACTTTCCCTCTTGTTCTATTTTATGTCTCTATTAATACGGCACAAAACTTCACTATCAGAGAAGTTGTCTGATAGTCTGAAATTTTTAAAAACTTCACAAACTTTTTCAGAATTTTTATGAGAATAAGGACAAAGCATGATCTTTTAGGAATACAATTTAATAAGACAGTTTTATCCTCCTATAGTCTCAAGAAGTATTTGCATAGAGTCAAATTCAATGTCATCTAATTAATAAATCTCTGCACTTCGTTTTGCTATTTGTAGAACTTATTCATCAATTAATAAGAATTTGTTATAAGCAAATCTGTATCTGTGATATGTTTCTTTGGATAATAATGCCATTTATAATATCTACTTATTTTATTCTTTTTAGATGAGATGCTGTTACTTACTTTGTGTCCATTTAACTTCAGAGTCCTGTTTAGAAAGAATTTGGGTGACTGGGATTCCTTGTGTTTTCATTATTACCATGAAATAGTGAGAAGGTGCACATTCTATGTCTTTTTAGCACTTGAATTGTTAACTACAGAAACAAGCATTATTCTGGTAAGCTTGTCTAAAGTTTTTGAGAGTGTTTAGAAACTTCCTATTTTGATGTCTTTACTGGCCTCCCCAAGATCAGAATGCAAGTTACAAAGATAATAAATGCAAAAATCCATATTTAAATAAGATCAGTCCAAATTATAAAGTTTCTGATTTTATTGTGTTGCTCACCATTGGTTTTTGACAGCATAGTAATTATATTTACATGTCAAAGACCTAACTGAAAATAGAGAAAGATATATACTTAATAGATAGGTGATATACAGGAAAGCAAACATAAATAAAACATTTGGTATAAAATAAAAATTAAGAATTCACATTGCAATTTGCATATATGCATACATAAGCGCAAAGGAAAATGAAAACACTTAAAGTTGGCATTTATACTGCAGAGTCAATTCTTTATGTCCCATATGGTGTATTCATAGAGAAGTTATGTCTCACTCTTATTGCAAAGCAAGGAAAGCTAAGATATCTTCATTGTCCAAATAAATTCTGACACAATAAATTCAACGATATTTTTAATTAATTTATTTATTACACTCCGTATTTTATTCCCCCCAGTCCACCCTCTGACTGTTCCATATCCCATATCTCCTCTGCACTCCCTTGTCTCCACAAGGATGTCCCCACCTTCTACCCCCTACCTCACCTGACGTCTAATCTCCCTGGGACCTCAGGGTTAGGTACATCATCTCTGAATGAACACAGTCCTCTACTGTATGTGTGTTGGGGGCCTCATGTCAGTTAGTGTATGCTGCTTGGTTGGTGGTCCAGTGTTTGAGAGATCTCAGGGATTCAGATTAATTGAGACTTCTGGTCCTCCTAAAGGGTAGCCCTCCTTCTTAGCTTCGTTCAGCCTTTCCTAATTCATCAACAGGTATCAGCTGCTTCTGTCCATTGGTTGGGTGCAAGTATCTGCTTCTGACTCTTTCAATAATAGTTGCTTGTTGGGTCTTCTGGAGGCCGGTCATAGGTCCTTTTTGTGAGCACTCCATAGCCTCAGTATTAGTGTTAGACATTGGGGTGACCTCTTAAGCTAGAGTCTACTTTGGGCCTGTCTCTGGACCTTCTTTTCCTCAGGTTCCTCTCCATTTCCATCAATGTAGTTCTTTCAGACAGGAACAATTATGGGTGAGAGTTTTGACTGTGGGATGGCAAGCCCCTCCCTCATTTGGTGCTCTGTCTTCCTGCTCTGTTAGTTCCCTTCCCTACTGTAGGGCATGTCATCTAAGGTCTCATCCTTTGAGTCCCGAGAATCTGGTACTTTCTGGAGGGTCCTCACAACCTCCTACCTCCTGAGGTTGCCTGTTTCCATTTTTTTCTGCTGGCCCTCAGGGGTTCAGTCATTCTCCCTCACACAATACAGGTTTATTACATATCAGGTTCTCCTCTTCCCCCACACCCTCCCTTGTCCACTTTCCCTCCCTCCCCCCCCCCCACTTGTGATTGCTTTCTTCTCTCCAAAATGGGACTAAACTGTAATAATAAAATTTTATTTTTTGAAAATACCCACCAGGGGGCGCTGGCACACAGACACTGGACTGTAAAGGACACTGGCTAGCCCATTAAGTCAGTAATAACAATTTTCTTTGCAGGATTTTATTGTTGAATAACGGAGACCCTGGGAAAAAAATAATGAATTGTAAGCCATTTGAAATTTACTTCTTTTAGTTTACAACACTCTGCCTTCTTAAATAAATTGGAATGAAATTATGTATTCTTCAAACTCTTGCTAACATCATTTATTGTTATATGACTTAAAAATCTATTCAAGTCTTCCTTGGCTTCATAATAAATATCTAAAAATAAAGAGGAGTGTTTGGTTAGTTATTGAAAATATATACTCAAATCACCATTGCCCCCATATTGAAACAGGAATGTGCTCTGTTCTAGTTTGTAATTAATTGTTCATAACAAAATAGGTAAATAATGTAACCATTTTTACTCAATTTCACTTAATCTGTAATCAAATAATGACCAATGTCAAAATGTAGTCAACTCAGAAAGTACATTTATTAAGTTAGATTTATTGAAAATAAAATCTCAAAGTGATAATGTTGTTTGAAAGAAGAACATTTGAAATTGTAAGGATGACACAAGTTTACAATCTTCAATAGAAACTGCCTCTTTGCTCTCCTACAAAACGTTATTTAATCATGGAATTCAGACCATTTTCTGACATTCCCCTAGTTAAGAGTGGAAGCTCCTTAGCTCTTGCATCTTTCATCACAATATCTCCAAGGTTGGGAATATGTTTCTCATTATAAAATCTTCCCAAAACATAGACCAGAGAATGTTGTCAGATGTTTGTATTATCTTCCTAAATGATAACTCTCCTTTCTTGAAAATACATGAGAATAGAAGAAACTCTTTAAGCTACCATCATTATTTATTTAGAAGAAAATTGAAGGTTTGTTTAAAGAGAATAATGTTTTCTTCCCTAATGCTATTCTCAAATAGGAATGGATAAAAATTTCCATTCAGAGGTTTATTACTGATCAGTTTAATGTCCCAGAGTCTCCTCTATGTCCCACATGGTCTACATTTTTGACTAAAAAAAGCTTATATATATACATATATATATTACAGATACATATATGTATAATATAATACACATATATAATATTTTATAAATATGCAAATTATAAATATGTAAATATTTATCTATTTATCTATTTATATATTACATATTAAATATTTACATATTAGATAAATATTTACATATTTATATAAAATATTATATATGTATATTATATATGTGTATAATATATATATTTATATAATATATCTATACTATTATATATATACATGCATGTGTGTGAGCATGTGTGTGTGAACATATATATGTGTGCTCATATATATATATATGTGTGTGTAAATATATATAGGTGTGCATATATATATATATGTGTGTGTGTGTGTGCATCTTATTACAATGATTTACATACAACTAAGAATCTGAAGCTTAGAGATCTACACCTTAATTTGTTAACAGAAAATTTGTATTCACACCATACAGATCCTGCAAAATCTTATTCCCTGAATTCTTCATTTTCTCCCTTTTCTCACATTAACTATTCATTGCTATTCTCATAGGCAGTTTTTTGTGTCTGTCAGCATGCAGTCAATTAGCCTACCATTCAGCACATATAGTGTTTGCTAGTGATATATTGTCATGTAATTGGGGATATGGAAGTAAAATAAATGCCTCTGGCTGTTAGCTTCCCCTTCTTTTGTACCACAGGTTTGTGTAAATATCTTCTAACTTTCTAGTCTGTTATATTCAAACTTGGTAGTAGTTTATACAATCATATTGTCATCCACTGATGACATTCAGGACACCACTTGCAATCTTGTATAGCTTCTCTACTCTTGGTGAGTGCTGCATTGGCTCCTATTTTACTCAGTATGTCAATAGCATTCAACAGAATCTACTTTCTATTTCACAAAATACTAAGTTTATGCACCTTGTTCCCTAGAGCTTGAAGTCATTTCTCTTGCCTTATGAGCTACTCTTTCACAATTTCTTTATATATTATTTCCTTTATCTGCTTTAAATCAGAAATCTCAAAAGACTGAGGCTGGAATCCTATCTTCACTGTGCATCTACCCAGGAATCATCCCCAAATGAAATATCAAGAAACAGGAAGCTCCTAGTTAACTAAACGAATGCTTACTACTTCCCAAACTGTTTCATCGCTAACTTCTTAATGTGGTCTCAATTTTCGAGGTGAGCCATATTATCATGTACTTGTGGGACTATTTATTAGTCATCCTTTTCTATGAAAACAACTTCTAAATTGAGGCTGCATGTTATAAAACTGGACTTACCCCCCCCCCTTTTTTTGTATGTTCTCAATATGGCTCCATGGTCACTGGGGTGTTTTCAATTGCATCTACATACAAAACATGTTCAGGTGAGAACAGTAAAGTTAACATTCTATAACTTTGTGTTTGAATGATTTTGATTTATATCTCAAAGCACAAAAGCAGCACTACTGTTAGGATAGGAACAATCTTCTTCATGACCTCCATGAAATTTTCTCTTTCCTATACCTTAAAGCAATTGCAGTCTAATAAAGAAAGACTGAAAGATTGTCCTACTATGTGAATGATCTGGTGATGTATACTGAATAGCAAACAATGTTAAAGGCACATGATATGGAAAGTCCATGGAGAAGGAAGGAACTGAAGCTGTAAGTTTAGAAACAGCTTGTTCCTATGGTCCCATGCTTTCGCTCCTGCTTTTCCCAAGTGCATTTTATTTAATTATTTAATTATTACTATGGCTTATCTTGTGTTTTGTTTTGTTTTCTACATAGTTGTTTAAACTATTAAAATGCATTATTTTGGTTTTATGTTTTTTTTTTTATTTGAATGTTGTGTCTAGGTGTGGACATGTGCAGGTGAGTATATGTGTCCTTTGCATCCAGAAGGGGGTGTCAAATGCAAGAGCTTCACCAGTCTTAATCCCAGCTTTTTTCTTCTGCCCTTCCTCGATATTCCTTTTCTTCATCTTTTTCTTTCTCCTCCACTCCTTCCCACCGATCTTAGCTGTGAATACCAACTGTCTTATATTTTTCTGTAGTTCTTGTTTTTTTGTCCCCTAAACTAGCCAAATCTAAATAGATATCTAATTGATGTCCTGTAAACTTCACTCTTTATCCTATTCTCATCAAAATGTCAACTGTTTTATGTCTCAGAATAATCACTGATAAATGGAAGTAAGCCTCCTTTTCCTTAAAGACGAAGACACATTCCTAGCTAAACAGTACTGATTAGTAACTCATAAACAGTTGATGTAGACTAATAGGCTGAATGCATGCATTTACTTGAATTGGATCACGACATGCTCTCTTCAGAGAATAGGGAAGCAATGAGTGTGTGGAGTCACCAAATAATCAGTTTATTATTCATAATATTTAAAATTTTCTCATATGAACTTATTTCCATTCGTTCTTAATTTGTCTTGTGCTTAATATTGTGCCTATTTTTAAAATAGTGACATTTATCAAAGTTTAGTCACTCTTGGATATTAAAAGCACATTTCTTTCCATATTTGTTTAGTGCTATACTCAATATTATATAGATTTACAATGAAACAAGAATTCATAGAATTATTATAACAGTCACAATTTTTTTTATAAACATTTTTTTTATTATTCGATATAATTTATTTACATTTCAAATGATTTCCCCTCTTCTAGCCCCCCCACTCCCCGAAAGTCCCGCAAGCCCCCTTCTCTTCCCCAGTCCTCCCACCCACCCCTTCCCACTTCCCCGTTCTGGTTTTGCCGAATACTGTTTCACTGAGTCTTTCCAGAACCAGGGGTCACTCCTCCTTTCTTCTTGTACCTCATTTGATGTGTGGATTATGTTTTGGGTATTCCAGCTTTCTAGGTTAATATCCACTTATTAGTGAGTGCATACCATGATTCACCTTTTGAGTCTGGGTTACCTCACTTAGTATGATATTCTCTAGCTCCATCCATTTGCCTAAGAATTTCATGAATTCATTGTTTCTAATGGCTGAATAGTACTCCATTGTGTAGATATACCACATTTTTTGCATCCACTCTTCTGTTGAGGGATACCTGGGTTCTTTCCAGCATCTGGCAATTACAAATAGGGCTGCTATGAACATAGTAGAACATGTATCCTTATTACATGGTGGGGAGTCTTCTGGGTATATGCCCAGGAGTGGTATAGCAGGATCTTCTGGAAGTAAGGTGCCCAGTTTTCGGAGGAACCGCCAGACTGATTTCCAGAGTGGTTGTACCAATTTGCAATCCCACCAGCAGTGGAGGAGTGTTCCTCTTTCTCCACACCCTCTCCAACACCTGCTGTCTCCTGAATTTTTAATCTTAGCCATTCTGACTGGTGTAAGATGAAATCTTAGGGTTGTTTTGATTTGCATTTCCCTAATGACTAATGAAGTTGAGCATTTTTTAAGATGCTTCTCCGCCATCCGAAGTTCTTCAGGTGAGAATTCTTTGTTTAACTCTGTACCCCATTTTTTAATAGGGTTGTTTGGTTTTCTGGAGTCTAACTTCTTAAGTTCTTTATATATATTGGATATTAGCCCTCTATCTGATGTAGGATTGGTGAAGATCTTTTCCCAATTTGTTGGTTGCCGATTTGTCCTCTTGATGGTGTCCTTTGCCTTATAGAAACTTTGTAATTTTATGAGGTCCCATTTGTCAATTCTTGCTCTTAGAGCATACGCTATTGGTGTTCTGTTCAGAAACTTTCTCCCTGTACCGATGTCCTCAAGGGTCTTCCCCAATTTCTTTTCTATTAGCTTCAGAGTGTCTGGCTTTATGTGGAGGTCCTTGATCCATTTGGATTTGAGCTTAGTACAAGGAGACAAGGATGGATCAATTCGCATTCTTCTGCATGCTGACCTCCAGTTGAACCAGCACCATTTGTTGAAAAGGCTATCTTTTTTCCATTGGATGTTTTCAGCCTCTTTGTCGAGGATCAAGTGGCCATAGGTGTGTGGGGTCATTTCTGGATCTTCAATCCTGTTCCATTGATCCTCCTGCCTGTCACTGTACCAATACCATGCAGTTTTTAACACTATTGCTCTGTAGTATTGCTTGAGGTCAGGGATACTGATTCCCCCAGATTTCCTTTTGTTGCTGAGAATAGTTTTAGCTATCCTGGGTTTTTTGTTGTTCCAGATGAATTTGATAATTGCTCTTTCTAACTCTGTGAAGAATTGAGTTGGGATTTTGATGGGTATTGCATTGAATCTGTATAGTGCTTTAGGCAAAATGGCCATTTTAACTATATTGATTCTACCGATCCATGAGCATGGGAGGTTTTCCCATTTTTTGAGGTCTTCTTCCATTTCCTTCTTCAGAGTCTTGAAGTTCTTGTCATACAGATCTTTCACATGTTTGGTAAGAGTCACCCCAAGATACTTTATACTGTTTGTGGCTATTGTGAAGGGGGTCATTTCCCTAATTTCTTTCTCAGCCTGCTTATCCTTTGAGTATAGGAAGGCCACTGATTTGCTTGAGTTGACTTTATAACCTGCCACTTTGCTGAAGTTGTTTATCAGCTGTAGGAGCTCTCTAGTGGAGTTCTTTGGGTCACTTAGGTAGACGATCATGTCGTCTGCAAATAATGATAGTTTGACTTCTTCCTTTCCAATTTGTATCCCTTTGACCTCCTTATGTTGTCGAATTGCCCGAGCTAGTACCTCAAGTACAATATTGAAAAGATAAGGAGAAAGGGGGCAACCTTGTCTGGTCCCTGATTTCAGTGGGATTGCTTCAAGTTTCTCTCCATTTAGTTTGATGCTGGCTACCGGTTTGCTGTATATTGCTTTTACTATGTTTAGGTATGGGCCTTGAATTCCTGTTCTCTCCAAGACCTTAAGCATGAAGGGATGCTGAATTTTGTCAAATGCTTTTTCAGCATCCAATGAAATGACCATGTGGTTTTGTTCTTTGAGTTTGTTTATGTAGTGGATTGTATTGATGGATTTCCGTATATTGAACCAACCCTGCATTCCCGGGATAAAGCCTACTTGATCATGGTGGATGATCGTTTTGATGTGTTCTTGGATTCGGTTGGCAAGAATTTTATTGAGTATTTTTGCATCGATGTTCATAAGGGAAATTGGTCTGAAGTTCTCTTTCTTTGTTGGATCTTTGTGTGGCTTTGGTATCAGCGTAATTGTGGCTTCGTAGAAGGAATTGGGTAGTGTTCCTTCTGTTTCTATTTTGTGGAATAGTTTGAAGAGTATTGGTGTTAACTCTTCTTTGAAGGTCTGGTAGAATTCTGCACTGAAGCCATCTGGTCCTGTGCTTTTTTTGGTTGGAAGACTTTCTATGACTCCTTCTATTTCTTTAGGCATTATGGGACTGTTTAGATGGTCTAGTTGGTCCTGATTTAATTTTGGTATTTGGTATCTGTCAAGGAAATTGTCCATTTCCTCCAGATTCTCCAGTTGTGTTGAGTATAGGCTCTTGTAGTAGGATCTGATGATTTTTTGGATTTCCTCAGTTTCCGTTGTTATATCTCCCTTTTCATTTCTAAGTTTGTTAATTTGGATACTTTCTCTGTGCCCTTTGGTCATTCTGGCTAAGGGTTTATCTATCTTGTTGATTTTCTCAAAGAACCAGCTCCTGGTATTGTTGATTTTTTGTATGGTTCTCTTTGTTTCTACTTGATTGATTTCGGCCCTGAGTTTGATGATTTCCTGCCTTCTACTCCTCCTGGGCGAAATAGCTTCTTTTTGTTCCAGGGCTTTCAGGTGTGTCATTAAGCTGGTAATGTATGCTCTCTCCATTTTCTTTTTGGAGGCACTCAGGGCTATGAGTTTTCCTCTTAGCACTGCTTTCATTGTGTCCCATAGATTTGGGTATGTTGTGTTTTCATTTTCATTGTGTTCTAAAAAGTCTTTAATTTCTTTCTTTATTTCTTCCTTGACCAAGGTATCATTGAGTAGAGTATTGTTCAGTTTCCACGTGTATGTGGGCTTTCTGTTGTTTCTGTTGCTATTGAAGACCACTTTTACTCCATAGTGATCAGATAGGAGGCATGGGATTATTTCGATCTTCTTATATTTGTTGAGGTCTGTCTTGTGACCAATTATATGGTCGATTTTGGAGAAGGTACCATGAGGTGCTGAGAAAAAGGTATATTCTTTTGTTTTAGGATAGAATGTTCTATATATATCTGTTAAATCTAATTGGTCCAAAGCTTCAATTAGTTTCATTGTGTCCCTGTTTAGTTTCTGTTTTCCTGATCGGTCCATTGAGGAAAGTGCAGTGTTGAAGTCACCCACAATTATTGTGTTAGGTGCAATGTGTGCTTTTAGTTTTAATAAAGTTTCTTTTACGAAAGAGGGTGCCCTTGCATTTGGGGCATAGATGTTCAGGATTAACAGTTCTTCTTTTTGTATTTTTCCTTTGACCAGCAAGAAGTGTCCCTCAGGGTCTCTTTTGATGACTTTGGGTTGAAAGTCAATTTTATCTGATATTAAAATGGCTACTCCAGCTTGTTTCCTGAGACCATTTGCTTGTAAAATTGTCTTCCAGCCTTTTACTCTAAGGTAGTGTTTGTCTTTGACCCTGAGGTGTGTTTCCTGTAAGCAGCAAAATGTAGGGTCCTGTTTACGTATCCATTCAGTTAGTCTGTGTCTTTTTATTGGGGCATTAAGTCCATTGATGTTAAGAGATATTAAGGAATAGTGATTGTTACTTCCTATCATTTTTGACGTTATTTTTTAAATTTGAATGCTTAACTTCTTTTGGGTTTGATGAAAGGTTACTATCTTGCTTTTTCCAGGGTGAAGTTTCCCTCCTTGTATTGGTGTTGTCCTCCTATTATCCTTTTTAGGGCCGGGTTTGTGGATAGATATTGGGTAAACTTGGTTTTGTCATGAAATATCTTAGTTTCTCCATCTATGGTGATTGAGAGTTTTGCTGGATATAGTAGTTTTGGTTGGCATTTGTGTTCTCTTAGAGTCTGCATGAGATCTGCCCAGGACCTTCTAGCCTTCATAGTCTCAGGTGAAAAGTCTGCTGTGATTCTGATAGGTCTTCCTTTATATGTTACTTGGCCTTTTTCTCTTACTGCCTTTAGTATTCTTTCTTTGTTTAGAACATTTGGTGTTTTGATTATTATGTGACGGGAAGTATTTCTGTTCTGGTCCAGTCTGTTTGGAGTTCTGTAGGCTTCTTGTATATTCATGGGCATCTCTCTCTTTAGGTTAGGGAAGTTTTCTTCCATAATTTTATTGAAGATATTTGCTGGCCCTTTAAGTTGTAAATCTTCACTTTCATCTATGCCTATAATCCTTAGGTTTGGTCTTCTCATTGTGTCCTGGATTTCCTGGATATTTTGGGTTACAAGCTTTTTGCATTTTGCATTTTCTTTAACTGTTGAGTCCATGGTTTCTATGGAATCTTCAGCATCTGAGATTCTTTCTTCTATCTCTTGTATTCTGTTGTTGATATTTGTATCTCTGTCCCCTGATTTCTTCCCAAGGCTTTCTATCTCCAAAGTTGTCTCCCTTTGAGTTTTCTTAGTTGTTTCTACTTCTGATTTTAGATCCTGGATGGTTTTGCTTAGCTCCTTCACTTGCATGTTTGTGTTTTCCTGTAATTCTTTAAGAGATTTTTGTGTTTCCTCTTTCATGAGCTCAGCCTGTTGACCAAAGTTCTCCTGTATTTCTTTAAGAGATTTTTGTGTTTCGTCTTTCATGACCTCAGCCTGTTGAGCAAAGTTCTCCTGTATTTCTTTAAGTGTTTTTTGCATTTCCTCCTTGTTGGCTTTTGTATTCTCCTGGATTTCTTTCAATGATTTTTGTGTTTCCCTTGCAAGGGCTTCTAACTTTTGATCCATTTTCTCCTGAATTTCTTTATGTATGACCTTCATGTGTTCCTGTACCAGCATCATGACCAGTGATTTTAAATCCAAATCTTGTTTTACTGGTGTGATGGGATATCCAGGACATGTTGGTAGAGGAGAATTGGGTTCAGATGTTGCCATATTGCCTTGATTTCTGTTAGTGACGTTCCTGCGTTTGCCTTTTGCCATCTAGATCTCACTGGTGTTAGTTTATCTTGTCAGTGCTGGACTCACCAGTGCAAGCTGCCCCTTCCCAGTTGGCCTCTGGTGCACAGCTTACCTCCTGCACTGCTTGTAGACAGTGTGCTGCTACCCAGGCTGTTCCGATCCCAAAGCAGGCAGCCGAAGGCTCCCGCTGGGGCCCGCTGGATTCACTGGAGCACACTGACTTCTCCCAGCTGGCCGCCCGGAAGCCCAGCTAGCCACTTGCAGGACTTGGAGATGTAATGCTGCCGCCCAGACTGATCTGGATCCGGAAGCGGAGAGAGTAGAGCTAGGGGCTTCTGCCTGAGGCCTTGCCCCAGATTGTGTCTGTGGAGCAGATGGAGCCCGTGTGCACTCCCAGGGAGTGCCGACCGTGTATGCTACTGTGACCTCCCCTGTGTTCCGCTCACTCAGCTGGGCAGCCGATCTGCCAACCGGGCTGTCGCACACAAGGTTAGCCTGGCCGCCCAGTCCCTGAGTCCAGGCAAAAGCCTGGGAGGCCAAGGTCCGAGCAAAGTTCCCCTGGGGCTATGACTGATAATTGGGTTTGCCAGGTGACTAGGATGGCGGGCGTGCGCGCCCGCGCTCCCTGAAAGCGCCGGGAGAGTCTGCTTTGCTAACAATCACCTGGGCGGGTTGACTCACAGATGGCCCACCAAGCCGCCCAGTTCTTGGGGTCAGTCCTGTGCCTTTTGGGGCCTGGACCCCCGCTTTGTTAGCCTTAGGCTATGCCTGTTACAGGTCTGCCCGCCTGAGCTCTCTGTCGTCCTGCAGGCAAAATGGCGGCGGCGCGCTCGCAGGCCTGGGCAAAAAACCTCCTGGTTGGGTTGGCACCCCGATGGCCCCCCGACCCGCCCAGGGCCTGGGTGCAGGCCAACGCCCGTCGGGCTCAGACCACCGTGGTGTTGGCCTCGGATTATGTTTGTGTACCTCAGTCTGTCCGATTCCTGGAGTACGGATCCAAGATGGATGCTCCTCTCCTGACTGGTGGGAGGCCGAGTTCTGAAGTGGCCTCCGTGCAGGAAAGGCGCCGCACAACTGCAGCTGCTTGCTGCCCGGCTGGTCAGCGAAGGTCAGTGGTCGTGGGCGCAGGGCCTAACTGGTCCCTGTGACGCCTTGGTTCCACTGCTGATGGCCCTTCAGCTGGAGCAGCCACTGCTGTCGCTGCCGCCGCCGCTGCTCACAGTCACAATTTTTAAATGATATTATTTTGTCGATAATTCTTTTAATATAACTTGATCAGTATATATTAACTGACCAAATAATGACAGTACTTTATGTCATAACTGAGACCCTGGAATATTCTTCAGTCTATTTTTTAAAACTCAGCATTTTCCACTCATGATAAGGCTTTGAGCTGTAAGTTTGAAAATCCACTACTAATCTCCCTTGAAAATTTGTAGTGAGTAATCATTACCAGGAGTTATGCAAAAATGACCTATTCCTTTTTTAGAAATATTAATGTATAATGGTCTTCATAGCATTTATTTAAGTGAGGACAGAGTTATTTCTGAATTTACATCTCATCCTATGTACGCTGCAAAATTAATAAATAAATTGAGCAATCAGTTCATGACTAGATATTTAAGGGAGAATTGATGGATAGACAAATTTTATATATATTATAATATAACTATATAATAAATTATAATATATTATAAAAATAGCACATATTACATAAGTGTGTTAGGCAGATGGCAGATTAAAGATTATATATAGATGATAGATAAATAGTCATATATTGACAGACAAATAAAAATAGAAAATAGATTATAGTTCGACAATAGATGATATGGTCCATAACAATGTAAAATTAATTAGTATAACAGTATTATAAAAATTTTTCATAGGCAAGGCAGCGGCAAGAGGATCCAGTACTCAAGGCCATCTTTAGATACATAGAACTGCAAAGCCTGAGCTCCTATGACAGTGTCTTAAAAATAAAAATAAAATTAAAGTAAAATGTAAAACTGAAGAGTAAACCACCGAAAGACATTATTATAAAATTCTACTTCATTATAAGACATATCATCAATACTGACTTTCCTTCTAGTGGGGGTATTAGCATTTGAGTTCTATGTAGTATGTAGACGGAGGTAGGCACTGAGGTTAAAAAAAAGAAAGAAAGAAAAAAAAGACATATCATGACTATCTATATTGGTAACAAATATTGCTTACTTACATCTTCAAGGCTTTACCTATTGAAAAATAGATTGACTTATGAAAAAATGGTGACGAGCCACAGGAAAACATCAAATGTGTCGTGCTATGAAAAAGACAAGTGATGTTGAATCTGAAACCCCTGTTTTGGACTTCCTTCTGGTTCCTATTTTTTAACCATTGGCACAAATTTTGCTTGCTCAGATGGAATATAGCAACAAGAAGATCCCCACAAAGCCTTATCCGGTCCTTTTTATGCAGGTTGAGTAGTTCCTTTTCCTCTATGAGCTTTGTCTCCTGTATGCATAAAATATTGAAACAAAAGCTTAAATTTAGGACTATTATAAAAGCAAAATAAAAGTTAATATCTTGTGCATAATAGCTCATATATGTATTCTATATTTATTAGTTCCATTATTCAATTTCTTAATCAACATCATTTGGACTTTAGTGAAACTGTATGTCATAAAAATTTCCAGGAGTTTTGATGTTATGACTATTAACACAGTGGGGAAAGTCCAACTGGTAGTTTTGCCATTATAATAATAGAATCATTTATTTTAATAATATAGAGCAATACAGATAGTCAGGCAGTATATAAGGTGCTTAACTAGTGGTCAGTCTGATGCTAAGCCATCAGCATGTGATATTGCAAAACTATCATGCATGGAGGATTCTATTTGTGGTATTCAGTTTCTTCATTATACCATTTTATATTTGAAAGGTAAGCATACAATTTTGCATTAAATATTTTAGTGTATAAAAACCTCTATAATTGTGAGCAAGGCAATAAGTATATAGTAATATAAAATATACCTACCATTTTTGATTTAGTTTACTTACAAAAGGCCATTGCTTATGATAACACCCAAAAAATATCTGCAAAAACATCCATTAGAACAGTTCTAGTGATCTGCAATTGGCAGTAATTGTTTTTCAAACTACAAACTTCCAGAAGGAAACATTGCTGGAAAACTTTGAATGTGGAGAAAGAGGAACACTCCTCAACTGCTGGTGGGGTTGCAAGGTGGTACAAGCACTGTGGAAATCAGTCTGGTGTTCCTCAGAAAACTGGGTATGATACTACCAGAGGAGCCGGTTATACCATTCCTGGGCGTATACCCAGAGGATTCCCCAGCATGTAATAAGGACACATGCTCCACTATGTTCACAGAAGCCCTATTTATGATAGCCAGAAGCTGGAAAGAACCCAGATGCCCCTCAATGGAGGAATGGATACAGAAAATGTGGTATATTTACACTATGGAATACTACTCAGCTATTAAAAACAGTGAATTCATGAAATTATTAGGCAAGTGCGTGGAATCAGATAATGTCATCCTGAGTGAGGTGACCCAATCACAAAAGAACACACATGGTATGCACTCACTGATAAGTGGATATTGGCCCAGAAACTCAGAATACCCAAGAAACAATTCACATATCAAATGATGCCCAAGAAGAAAGAAGGAGAGGCCCTTAGTCCTGGAAAGACTCAATGCAGCAGTGTGGGGAAATATCAGAACAGGGAAGTGGGAAGAAGTTGTTTGGGGAAGAGGGCTTATGGAACTTTCTGAGGGGGGCGGAAATCCTGGAAAGGGGAAATCATTTGAAATGTAAATAAAGAATATATCGAATAAAAAACAACTTTGACATAGCAGCTGAGTTTTCTCTCTCTTTCTCTTTCTTTCTCTCTCTCTGCTTCTCTCTCTGCTTCGCTCCTTCCCTCTCCTTCCCTCTCTCCCTCCGTCTATCTCTCCCCTTCATCCCCCCTCCTACTCTCCCTCCTATCCTCCCTCCCTCTCTCTCCTATCCCTCCCTCTCCCTCCCACTCTCCCTCCCACTCTCCCTCCCTCTCTCTTCTCTCCCTCCATCTCTCCATTCCCTCCCTCTCTCTCTCTTCCCTTCCTCTCTCTCTTCCCTCCCTCTCTCTTCTCCTCCCTCTCTCTCTCCCCTCCCTCCCTCCTCCTCTCTCCCCTCCCTCTCTCCCCTCCCTTCCTCCTTCTCCCCTCAGTCTCTCCCCTCCCTTCCTCCTTCTCCCCTCCCTCCCTCTCTCTCCCCTCCCTCCTGTCTCTCTCCCCTCCCTCTCCTTCCCCCTCTCCCTCCCTCTCTCTTCAGCTATGCCCCTCCTTCTCTCTCTCCCTTCCCTCCCTACCCTTCTCTCTCCCCTCCCTCTCTCTCCCTCCCACTCTTCTTCCCTCTCTTCACTCTATGCCCTTCCTTCTCTTTCAAATTTAATTTCTTTTCTTCCTAAAATTATTTATTTGCATTTTGAAATGAGAATTTCATTTTAAAGTATACCTAAGGAAATGTTAAATATTATATGCTTGTTACTTTTCAACTCATTATTCGTTGCCAGTTTCCTACTTTCTAACACGTATTGACCCTGTTCTTAGATGCAACATAGACATTGCAATACAGATACAATGGAGCAAAAGACACATTTACTACAGTTTCTAGAGGTATAAGATCATCACCTGAGATGATTTGCTGAAATATTTCTCAACATTTTATTTCTCAGCGTTTTAACTAAAATCCACAAACTTTAATCATTTTTACTATCAGCAAACAGGCCATCAGAGGGAATAATGCAATCTGACATTATTAAAGAAACACTGTCCAAGGTTACAATAGAAACAGAAAAATGGTTTTACTTCTTATGTCTTGACTTCTCACTGTCTTTGTCCAATTTTATGGTTGAAGAAAACTATGCAAAAATAACCCTTGGGCTTCAATCTAACCCTGCAGCCAAGTCTGACAATCAAAGACTGCCTTGTCATTGATAGTTTTCTTTAGTGTGGTGACATCATGAATGCATATAATAATAATTAATTATAGCAATTTATCATTATAATTCTGAGGTCTGCAGTGTCTATTCTAGCCTAAGGAAAACCCATGCACTCTTTTTTTTTTAATATTTTAGTTTACATTTATTTTTACAATTACATTTTAGCTGTTTTAATAAGGTTTCTTTTCTTTTTTTATTTATTTGATATATTTTTTATTTACATTTCAAAATGATTTCCCCTTTTCTGGCTCGCTGCTACCCGAAAGCCCCATAAGCCCTCTTCTCTCCTCCTATTCCCCCATCCACCCCTTCCCACTTCCCTGTTCTGGTATTCTCCTATACTGCTGCACTGAGTCTTTCCAGAACCAGGGGCCACTCTTCCGTTCCTCTTGGACATCATTTAGCATGTGGATTATGTCTTGGGTATTCCACACTTCTAGGCTAATATCCATTTATCAGTGAGTGCATACCATGATTGATCTTTTGAGACTGGGTTGCCTCACTTAGTATGATGTTTTCCAGCTCCATCCGTTCATCTAAGAATTACATGAATTCATTGTTTCTAATGGCTGAATAGTACTCCATGGTGCTGGTTCAATTAGAAGTCAGCAAGCAGAAGAATGCGAATTGATCCATTCTTATCTCCTTGTACTAAACTCAACTCCAAATGGATCAAGGAACTCCACATAAAACCTGACACACTGAAACTAATAGAAAAGAAATTGTGGAAGACCCTTGAGGACATGGGCACAGGGGAAAAGTTCCTGAATAGAACACCAATAGCTTATGCTCTAAGATCAAGAATTGACAAATGGGACCTCATAAAACTACAAAGTTTCTGTAAGGCAAAGGACACTGTCAAAAGGACAAAACGTCAACCAACAGATTGGGAAAGGATCTTCACCAATCCTAAATCTGACAGAGGGCTAATATCTAATATATACAGAGAACTCAAGAAGGTAGAACCTAGAGAACCAAATAACCCCATTAAAAAGTGGGGTGCCGAACTAAACAAAGATTTTTCACATGAAGAACTTCGAAGGGCTGAGAAACACATTAAGAAATGTTCAACATCATTAATCATTAGGCAAATGCAAATCAAAACAACCCTGAGATTTCATCTCACACCAGTCAGAATGGCTAAGGTCAAAAACTCATGAGATAGCAGGTGCTGGCGAGGATGTGGAGAAAGAGGAACACTCCTCCACTGCTGGTGGGATTGTAAGATGGTGCAACCACTTTGGAAATCATTCTGGTGGTTCCTCAGAAAACTGGGCATGGCACTTCTAGAGGACGCTGCTGTACCACTCCTGGGCATATACCCAGAGGATTCCCCAGCATGTAATAAGGACACATGTTCCACCATGTTCATAGCAGCCCTATTTGTAGTAGCCAGAAGCTGGAAACAACCCAGGTGTCCCTCAACAGAGGAATGGATACAAAAAAATGTGGTATATTTACACAATGGAGTACTATTCAGCCATTAGAAACAATGAATTCATGAAATTCACAGACAAATGGATGGAGCTGGAGAGCATCATACTAAGTGAGGTAACCCAGTCTCAAAAGATCAGTCATGGTATGCACTCACTGATAAGTGGATAATAACCTAGAAACGTGGAATACCCAAGAAATAATCTATATATTAAATGATGTCCAAATAGAACAGAGGAGTGGCCCCTGGTTCTGGAAAGACTCAGTGCAACAGTATAGGGGGATACCAGAACAGGGAAGTGGGAAGGAGTTGATGGAGGAACAGGGGGAGGGAAGAGGGCTTATGGGACTTGTGGGAGTGGGGACCCAGAAAATGGGAAATCATTTGAAATGTAAATAAAGAATGCATCGAAAAAAAAAAACTCAGGAGACAGTAGGAGTTGGCAAGGATGTGGAGAAAGAGGAACACTCCTCCACTGCTGGTGGGATTGCAAGATGGTACAAGCACTTTGGAAATCAGTCTGGTGGTTCCTCAGAAATCTGGGCATGACACTTCCGGAGGACCCTGCTATACCACTCCTGGGCATATACCCAGAGGATTCCCCGGCACACAATAAGGACACATGCTCTACTATGTTCATAGCAGCCCTGTTTGTAATAGCCAGAAGCTGGAAAGAACCCATGTGTCCCTCAGTGAAAGAATAGATACAAAACATGTGGTATATTTACACAATGGAGTACTAACCCATGCACTCTTCACCTGGTTTTATGATAAGTAACTTCTGAGAAGGAGACAATCAGCATCAGCACTCAGAAGTGAATTCAAAAGACTGAATTCTGAATGGAACAAAGCATTCAGGTTAGCAGACAGAAAGGTGAGGAGGACAGACAGACATACTACATACCAGCCCATCACATGTTGGATCAATACATTACCTAAAAAGGAGCCATTCATAACCTTGAAAGGCTGGCTTTCCAATGTAAAAAAAAATAACCAAATCAACTAATTGGTCTGAGAATGTAATCTATTACTGTATATGGCCATTATTATTAGTATCATTTTACAAATTTAAAAATGTTTTAAAAATTAATTCATTTTCATCTTAGACTCAGAAAGTTTTATTTTTAGCATTTCTTTTTAATGTTTTTTTATTTTTTACATTCTCTCTTTTTTGATATCTTCTTTATTTACATTTCAAATGATTTCCCCTTTCCTGGCTCCCCACTCCCCCAAAGCCCTTTTCCCTCCACCTGTTCACCCATCCACCCCTATCCACTTCCCTGTTCTGGTATTGCTCTACACTGCTGCACTGAGCCTTTCCAGAACCAGGGGCCACTCCTTCCTTCTTCTTGGACATCATTTGATATGTGGATTATGTCTTGGGTATTCCAAGTTTCTAGGCTAGTATCCGCTTATCAGTGAGTGCATACCATGAGTGATCTTTTAAGACTGGGTTACCTCACTTAGGATGATGTTCTCCAGAAGTCCCTCAGTGGAGGAATGGATACAAAAATTGTGGTATATATACACAATGGAGTACTATTCAGCCATTAGAAACAATGGATTCATGAAATTCTTAGACAAATGGATGAAGCTGGAGAACATCAGAAAGTTTTATATGAGCATCCATAAAACTATATCAAAATAACATCATTGACAATAACAACAATATTACTACTACTAAACTACTACCACCACCACCACCACCACCAATCCTAATACTAACATTAACAATAATTTTAAAATAGAGTTGGACATTTTTTATGCTGAAAATCTAGCTGTGAAATCAGTATCTCTGATATTAATGGTGATGATTAGATTCTCATTTTGACAGTACCTCCTTTCTCCTGTCTTTTTAAAAAAAATACCTTTTAGTTTTTTTATTGATATATTTTTTATTTACATTTCAAATGATTTCCCTTTTTCTGGGTCCCCACTCCCCGTAATTTTCATCCTCTGTCCTGTCCCTCTACAATTTTTAGTCCATGATGTGCATCATGCCATCTTTTCTTATGAAAGTGCCTCAGCTATGTCAAAAGCTATTACTAATAGCCAGAAATACTAGGCTAAAGGTTGTAAAATTCCCTGTACAAACAAACAGAAGGTGACAAGGTGACTTCTGTTTCAAGAAGTTCATTCATAGTTTTAATAGCTTTAATAGCATTCAAATTCAATTTAGCAAATGACTAATTCATAATAACAACTTAAAGTTACCTAAGACCTTAAAATGTGTGGAGTGCTCTTGTACACAGAAGAGCATCTGATCTTTGTCACCATCCCTGGAAACCACTGAAATAAAAGTGGTTTATTCAGACAATGACATTAGTACATTTAACAATTTTTGCATTAGTATTCAAACTTCAAAATTGGTATTTTGAATTCAACAATTACTCTTCTTAAAAAAAACTATGTTTACTAATGAAACACTCTGAAGAGTATTTTGTAATGATACTTTTGTTTTAACTTTTCCTTTAAGAGGCTACTGTTATAATTTGTGACATTCTGTTCATTTGAATTATGTCTATATGTGAAAACATAACACTTATTTTTAACGAGAAATTACTCTTCTTTGACCTATTGTGTGTATGTGTGTATGTTTCTGCACTGTTGTTTACTTTCATACATGATTTATTCTTGACAAAAAATGTAATAATGAGACTCCTATAAAACAATTCTTTCATGAAGGATATGTCTGACAGATATTCAGGGCTGGGCTTTGTTTAGGCCAATAGAAATTTTTTCTCTTAAATTTATGTGTCCAGTGTGTGTGTGCACTATGTATTTAGTGTGTGCGTGTGTGTGTGTGTGTGTGTGTGTGTGTGTGTGTGTGTGAATTTCCTCAGAGTTGTAAGAGTATATGGTGATGGCAATACTTAATCTGGACTTTGAGAAAGTTGGCAACTTCTTCCTTGGCAGCAAACACTCTTGATCACTGAGGTATCTCTCCAGGTTCTCAGATGAAATTTGTGTCTGTAAAACATGAAAGTCATGAAGCCCTATATTCTTTGTGTATATTTTACTTTCTTTTGTAGTATTTTTCCCACATCTTAATAAATTTTCTAAAAAATAGATTAACTTCTTTTTAACTGGCTTATATGTAACTTTTAAAAATATAAACATATTTTGACCATTTTATGTAACCTAGGTTAACTCTATCAAGATTCACCTACTAAGTAGTCACTCAAACACATTTTTTCTCTTTCTCTGTTGTTCTTAAATACACAAATAAATGTAAAACAAATAACAAAATCAAAACAAACTAAAAATGAATATGTTCTTACTCAGCTGGAGGAGAGTGACCCCATAGGAGGACCAGTAGTCTCAATTAACCTGGACCCATAAGATCTCTCAAACACTGGACCACCAACCAGGTGGCATACACCAGCAGATATGAGGTCCCCAATGTGTATATAGCAGAGCTTTGCAAGGTCTGGATTAAGTCAGAAAAGATGCACTTAACCCTTAAGAGAATGGAGGCCCCAGGGACTTTAGAGTCTGATGGGGTCGGTGGTGCCTAGTGTGACAATCTTGTGGAGACAGGGACAGGGAGGAGGTATGGGATGTGGAACAGTTGGAGGGTGGACCTGGGCAGGGAAGATAAAATCTGGAGTGCAAGATAAATAAATAAAATATTAAAACATAAAGGTATTTAGTAAAAATACTAAATTTTTTGTCACTTTTTATTTCATTGTCCTAGTTTTCTTTCTGTGTGTGTGTGTGTGTGTGTGTGTGTGTGTGTGTGTGTGTTTTGCTTTTCCTCTGTAGCATACTGGTTTTCTATCTTCCAGTTTTTAAAAGCACATCTCTTTCTATGTTCTTAATTTATAGTGATAATAATGTGGGTTTGTGCTGTACACACATACACACATATGGGCGGTGAGAGTTAGTATGTGTATCTTGAAGACAATAGGTTGCATCATGTGTTTTGCTTTATCAATCTTCAGTTGTTTCCTTAAGAGAGGATCTGTCATGGAATGTGGAATGAGGCAGGTAATCCACTAACCGCAGTGATCCTCCTCTTTCTGCCCCTGAAAGCCCTGGTTTCTCACGTACATACAAGAACATGTGTAGGTTTCTACATGGATTCTGATGATTTGAATTCCAGTCCTCATAATTGAGTATATTTTAGCTCACTTAGCTAAATCCCTAACTCCTCATCTGTTGCCTTCTTTATATTAATTGTATCATATTTTTTTCTATTTTTTTATTATTTTCATTATATTCTACTCAGATTTTAGCAGTTCTTGTTCTAATATTTTGGTTATTTCCCTTTTATGTGTATGTGCATGGGTGTATAAACACATATACACTTGCAGTTAGGAACTAGAGGTTGACATTTACTATCTTCTTCAATCACTCTCCATCCTATTTTTGTAACAGGGTTTCTTATTGAGCTGGTAGTTCATCTATCATGTTAAATTGTTTGCTTAATAATCCTCTGGGAATCTTCTGTGTAATCCCACAGGGTTACTTTTTTTTACTGTGCAGCTTTATAAGTGGTAGTGGGCTTACACACAGAGTGTCAAGTGCTTTACCATTGGCTACATCTCCCAAGCCCTCTTAATATAGTGTGTGTGTGTGTATGTGTGTGTGTGTGTGTGTGTGTGTGTAATTTCAAATAATTTTAGCATAATTATTCAAAATTATAGTCTTCCTTTGAGTGATTGTTTTGCTTGTTGCTATTAGTTATGAACATTGATATTTTATCTATTATTTTAGTTTATATGAAATGATGCTATATTATTTGCATTTTCATTATTTCTAATGAAGATAGTTGGCACATTAATGACTCTGTAGGCGGATTATTTTATTTTTGGTAGTGCTATTACTTTACTGAATTAATTGGGATTGTGATAAGCAAAAACTTGCTACTTTTACTCTTTGATATTTATTTAATTTTTATTTATTTATTTTTATTTTAAATTCCAGATTTTATTCCACTCCCCACCTACCCTCTGACTGTTCCACCTCCCATTCCCCCTCCCCACCCTCATGTCTCCACAAGGATGCTCCCATCCCCCACCACCACCCCAGCCCCACCAGACTAAACTCCCTGGGGCAGTGTCTGAACAATCTCGGAGAGTCCAGGTTGAGACTGCTGGTCCTCCTACAGGGTTGATATTCTCCTCAGCTTCTTCCAGCTCTTCTGTACTTCAACCACAGGGGTCAGCAGCTTCTGTCCATGGGTTGTGTGTAAATATCTGCTTCTGACTCTTTCAGCTGCTAGTTGGGTCTTACTGAGGGCAGTCATGCTAGGTCCATTTTTGTGAGTGTTCCATAGCCTCAGTTTCAAGCCTTGGGGCCTTCCCTTGAGCTGGATCCTACTTTGGGCCTGTTGCTGGGCCTTCTTTTCCTCAGGCTCCTCTCAATTTCCACCACTGCAGTTCTTTCAGACAGAAACAATTATGGGTCACAGTTTTGACTGAGGAATGGCAACCTCATCCCTCACTTGATGCCCTATCTTTCCACTGGATGTGGGCTCTACAATTCCTTTTCCCCTATGTAGGACACTTTTATCTAATGTCCCTCTTTTTGAGTCCTGAGAGTCTCTCACCTCCCATGTCTCTGGTACAATCTGGAGGATCACCTCAACCTTCTACCTCCTGAGGTTGCCTCTTTCCATTCTTTCTGCTTGCCCTCGGGGCTTCAGTCCTTTTCCCCCACCCAATACCACCAGATCAAGTCCTCCTCTCCATGCCCCTGCCCATCGCCTTTCCCTCCTAGGTCCCTTCCTCCGCTCCCTTGTGGTTGCTTTCTTCTCCCTCCCAAGTGGGACTGATGCATCCTTATTTGGGCCCTTCAGTTTGTTGATCTTTTTGAGTTCTGTGGGTTGTATCCTAGGTTTTAGCACGTTTTTGTCTACTATCCACTTATTAGTGAGTACATATCACCCACATACTTTTGGGTCTGAGCAGTCTGAGTTATTTCTCTCAGGATGATACTTTCTCGTTTCATCCATTTGCCTACAAAATTCAAGATGTCTTTGTTCTTAAGAGTTGAATAGTAGTCCTTTGTGTAATTGAGCCCACATTTCCTCTATCCATTCTTCTGTTGTTGGTTATCTTGGTTGTTTCCAGCTTCTGGCTGTCACAAACAAGGCCACTATAAACATAGTGGAACATGTGTCCCTGTGGCATGGTTAGACATATTTTGGGTATATTCCCAAGAGTGGTATTGCTGGGCCTTCAGGTAGATCTATTTGCAGTTTTCTGAATAACCTGCAGATTGATTTCCAGAGTGGTTGTATCAGTGTGCAATTCCACCAGCAATGGAAGAGTGTTCCTCCTTCTCCACATCCTGGTTTTGATCTTCGCCATTCTGATTGGTGTAAAGCAGATTCTCAGGGTCTTTTGAGTTGCATTTCTCTGATCACTAAGGACTTTCAACATTTCTCTAGGTGTTTCTCAACCATTCAAGTTCCCTCTGTTGTGAATTCTCAGTTTAGTTCTATGCCCCATTTTTTTGACTGCGTTGTTTGGTTTTGTGGTAGTTACCTCCTTGAGTTCTTTACATATTTGGAATATTAACCCTCTAGCAGATGTAGGTTCGTGAAGTTTTTTCTCAATCTGTAGTTTGTGTTATTAGCTATGTCTTTTGTCTTACAGAAGCTTTCCAGTTTCATGTCACCATCCCTGATCTTAAGCTTTACTACAAAGCAATAGTGATAAAAACAAACAAAGAAACAAAACCCGGCATGATATTGGTACAGAGACACATTGACCAATGGAATAGAACTGAAGACCCAGAAATAAATCCACATACTTAAAAGCACTTGATCTTTGACAAAGAAACCAAACATATACAATTAAAAAAGAAAGCATCTTCAACAAATAGATGTAGAAAAATGAAAATAGACCCATATTTATCACTTTGTACAAAGCTCATGTCCAAATCAATCAAGGACCTCAACATAAAACCAGACACACTGAATCTAATAGAAGAGAAAGTTGGAAAGAACCTTGAATTCATTTGCACAGGGGGAAATTTCCAAACCTCATCGATATTTAAAAGCAGAAGTTTCAGCAGGTTGATATGTGGTTAATGTTCATAAATGTTCTATTTCATGAATGTTCTAAGAAGAGGCTGCCTTTTAAAAAATACCTATGATTTTCAGAAACAGTTGTATTTTATATCCTCACATATTTAGTGTCACTGACTGAAAATTAGATATTTTTCTTACTAGGAGCTTTCTTTGTGTTTCAAAGTCTATGTATAAACCTTGCTTTATCAGGTAGAAATTCAGTTGTCTGGCCATTAGGGTAGAGCCAGGATGTCACTGTGCCTGCCACCCTCTCTCTTTACGTTCATCTAATGTACTATGATTTTCACATCAGTATTGAAGCCCACAAATTACTGTATTTGTTCAATATTCTTGATTGTGTCAAAGACAGCCTAGATTGACTATTCAAATTCCATGCCATTATATATAACTTACTTTAAATTAAAGGCTTTAATCTTTTTACATTTGTAATATGAATGTCAACTTTTGGTTTATTCCATTTCGTATTAAACGTGTTTTTATTATTTTAACATCCAAGTTCATCCTTGTAGGTGCTCTTGACCGTGACAATTGAATAGTTATCATTCTTTCCCTATCTGCCCACTATTCTCTGAGAGCCAGCTCATCCTCCCCTGCAGCTACATGTTGGGTCAGCTTCACCCTGATCTCAGTTCAGCCTCCCTTCCTTAGTGGCAAAGATCTTATTCACTGAAAAATGAGTATGCAAGTCATACATCCTTTCAGAGTCTCTAAACAGTCAATTTTTTATGACCTGCTTCACTGCACACATATTCCACACAAATAACGAGATGGCAAAGAACAAATCGGATCACCAGAGCTGGTCCATGTGAAAAGTCACATGAAACCTTGGCAGGTACTAGGACTTAAACATGTACATGCATACTTTTATAATTTTGTAACTGGACTTGTTTCTATAGATATATTTACATTGTAATATATGTAAATAAAAAGTTATAACACTCCAGTTATGAAGGTCATAATAGTTCATTTAATGCTGAGAGGTGAGCAGATGCTCTATATGCAATAAATGAGAAGGTTCTAATGAGAAAAACATGGAATTGTAGCTTTCAGCTTTAGCAATGTCGAATGATTGCAATAATCTTCTAATACTAATGTGTCTTCCCACCATGAGAAGCCCCAGAGAGTAATCAAATAGGCATTGTACGGAAGCATGGAATTAGCAGCTACAAAGGATATGCTCTTGGTTTATTTTCTTTCTTTCTTTTTTCCTTTAATATAAGAATATTATAAGAATATAAAGACACATGCTCCATTATATTCATAGCAGACTTATTTATAATAGCCAGAAGCTGGAAAGAACCCAGATGCCCCTCAAAGGAGGAATGGATACAGAAAATGTGGTATATTTACACAGTGGAATACTACTCAGCAATTAGAAACAATGAATTCACAAAATTTTTAGGCAAATGGTTTGATCTGGAAAATATCATGCTAAGTGAGGTAACCCAGTCACAAAAGATTACACATGGAATGCAATCTCTGATAAGTGGATATTAATTAGCCCAGAAGCCCTGAATACCCAGGGCACAAATTGCATAACAAATGACTCCCATGAAGAAGTATGGAGAAGGTCCTGATCCTGGAAAGGATTGATCTAGCATTGGAGGGGAATATAAAGACAGAGAAAAAAAAGGAGGGAGGTGATTGGAGAATGGATGGAGAGAAGAAGGTTTATGGGACATATGGGGAGGGAGGGGATCTGGGAAAGGGGAAATCATTTGGAATGTAAACAAAGAATATAGAAAATAAAAATATAAAAAAGAATATTATAAGAATATAAAAACATTAGCATATAATTAGGTTAGTGAGGATATTTTTCTTTCTTCAGTTTTTCAGCTGAGGAGGTAGTTCTGTCTATAGGGCACTCCTCTGACATGGTAGCTAATAGCTAATATCGTCCTGGTTACTTCCTTCTTCTAAGTTCCACCTACCCATGTCACTCACACAAAATACAGGTTACTATATTGAAGAAAGCACACATACTTGATAAAGCCATCCCCTATCACATTAAATAAATAATAATATGAATTATATCTGTATATGACATAAACAGGTAAGCATTAGAAGTTGCTTGATTTGATTCCTGTATTAGATAATGGTATACACCACGGAACAAGGTGGAGCTCACAAAAATAAGGAGCAGTAGTAACTATTATGTTTGAAAAACAAGATGGTCGCTACACTAAGTCCTTTCTATAATGAGGAAAAATGTGAGAGAAATTTCCAGTATTTATACATTCTGGTAGTACTGTATGACCTGGATAATACCTTTATTACATGTTTCCTTTACAGGAATTGTTGCACTGTGAGATGATTGTGTAAATTTAAGAGTTGGGAAACCAAAATGATATGATCTTTGATGAAGAAGAGCACAACTAGAAGCTCCCCTGAATTGAAACTGAAGCCTGAGGAAACCAAGTTGAAAGGGATTTATTATTGGTTCATTTTCTCTATTTCTCTTTTTCCATTTAGTATAATAAAAATATTAACACGTAATTTGGAAATTCATAAAGTTTTCATTCATGTATTTATATACTTATAGTAAAATGTCAATGATAAGAAATCACAGAATCTTACTCATAAGTAATTACATGGTACATATTTTCATTAAAGTGACTCCCAACATCATTTCGAATTATGGACTATCACGCCTATTAGATGTTCTAAGAAACTTTTATGCTAATACACCTAAAACAATATTTTATATGTTAATCAATCCTTTTTTTTTCTTTCCTCAAGGTTAATTGGGTGTTTTAGACTGTGCACCCTCAAACTTTCATTACTGTTATCACACTTACAGGTCAATTCAGCTCAGAAGTATTTATGCTATAATACAAGTGCTCATAAATTTATATTCATCTTTCTAGTATATATTGATAATTTCCATGGTTTCAGACTTAACTGAACAAGGTAAATGAAGGCTATTGTTTAATTGGTACAATAAATCCAATTATGTTACTAGTATTTCTTCAACAGAAAAGGTTAGTAGAAGGCAAAATTGTACCTATCCTTAAAGAAACAAAGTAGCAAATAGTGTAAATGTGTTTGTAAATATCTTAAAATTTAGGGAATAATGGATATGTTCATACTTCATAAAACCTCCTTTAGTTGATACTCAATTTATGAAAATAACATATTTAAACATTGCTACATCTCATACATTTAGACAGAGAGTGATAAAGCCCCATGAAATATTTTCAAACCACCATAGTGTTCGAGCCTTTGGAGAAACAGAAAAGTTTATCCAATATCATATGGTGGTAGATGCTCCAAGGATCTATCTTGTGGTCTACAACTTGGCTTCTCTCATGATGAGACTCCTGTGGAGATTCATTAAAAGTGAAATTAAGAAAGTGCATTTGTTAAGACATCATTTCCCACTCAAATAGAAAAAAAAATCAATCAAACTTCTGGTAAAAAAAATGGTTTTACAGAAGAGATGTAGATAAAAGACAGGGACTGAAAATTGGAACAGAGACTAAAGGAAAGGCCATCCAGAGACCACCTCAATCTAAGAACTCATCTCATCTGCAGACACAAAACCCTCACATTATTGCTGATGCCAAGAAGTACATGCTAACAGGAGCCTGATAGACTGTTCCCTGATATATTTCTACCAGCACCTGACTAATACAAATGCAGATACTCACAGCCAAAGATCAGAATGATGCCTGGGACCCCAATGAAAGAAGTAGGAGGAGGACTTAAAGAGCTGCAACCCCATATGAAGAATATTAACTAATTGGACCAACCAGAGCTCCCTGGGACTAAACCACCAATCAAAAAGCATACATGAAGGAAGCTATGACTACAGATACATATGGAGCAGAAGATGGCCTTATCTAACATCAATGAGAGGGGAGGGAAGCTTGATGACCTAGCATAAAGGGCTTGAGGGGTAAGGCAGGAGTGGGTGAGTGGGTAGAGGCAAAGGAGATGGGGAGGGTGAATGGGATTGGGTATTTTGGAGGCGTAACCAGGAAGGGGGAATATAATTTGAAGGGTAAATGAATAAAATGCTTAATTAAAAACCCCAAGACTTCTTAATACAAAACAAAAAACTTAAATTATATTGCATATTTTTCTTAATTTCTAATATTCCCTTTATATCCAGGATCTAGCTCTATTTATAATTTCATAACTACATGAGTTGAGAATCATTTTAAATAATGTAATATGTTGAAAATTGTGATTTAAATATCAACATTTGTCAAACTTTTAGGAGATAAAATTTGCCATTAATTTGTGTTGTGATTTCTTCATTTTCCTTATCTTCTTTGATATAACACTTCACTTTTATAACATTAAGATTCACAACCCTTTTCTATTTCCACCTGTAAACTTCTTCAGATATTCTTGTAGAAAGATGCAGTCCATCTATATAACCTATCAAACGTATGTGCTTGACTATCTATATTATTGCTTCACAAATAACATATACATATATACTGTATGTGTGTGTATGTGTGTATGTGTGTGTGTGTGTGTGTGTGTATTCATATAGATAGACATAGGGACAAAGAAAAAGAGAATATACCACTAAATTAGTTGAATCTGAGTGTCAGTAAAATATAAATACATTCTTTTGTTGAAAGTATTTTATGGTTTCTTTAGTATTAAGTAAAATGATTCAAAAACAAAATATAAATAAAATTATAGTATAAATTCTCAGGCCTGAGGCTATAGCCCAATTGGTAGAATACCTACATAGCATTCACTGAGCCATACATTCAGTGACCAGTACTGTATGAGTCAGGCACTTTGTCACCTGTAGTCCCAGAATATATGTTCTAGACAAGATATTTGAAAGTTCATCTTGGATAGATAACATATTGGTGAATGACTGAAATATATGAGAACTATCTCAAAATTAAATAGTGAAATAAAAACATAACCAATTACCAGTTATTTCAGTACTAAGAATTAATCACTATTATTTTTTCTGTTTTTTAACTAATATTTCACAAATTGTACTTTCTTAGCCTCTAGATAACCTCTGCCTCAGCTATGTATCTATAGAGCATTTTGTCTCCTATTAAATCCTCTCAACCCACACCTGAATATCAACTGCTTCTATGAGGTGAATTTGTGTTTCCTTTCCAACAACCTAGCATAATAATATGCTTTAATGTTATTTCTGAAATAAAAGTTGTGCCTACTGGATAGGTTCTTCTTTCAATGTCAAAACAAAGTTCTTTTTCCTGGGAAGGGAACAAAATGCTAATGGAAACAATAAAGGTCTAGCCTGGAAGGTACAGCATAGATGTATTTTGTTCCAAGATAGTTAAAAATGGCAGGATGGGTGATATTCAGGTTGTACTCAATATATGAAATAAATATATAATATAAAGAAAAATGCTAGAATGCTACCACTTAAGAATACTACATTCTGGTGACAATTTAATATAAGAAAGTAAGTAAAAGTATTAAATACATGACTAATTCAACCAAGGGAAAAAGACAGGAAGCATGTAAAGGGAAAAATGAATCACAGGAAATAGCTGTCATCAAAATCCAAATACAACACAGAGATACTGAATATTAAATTGCAAGCAAAAATTCAGAGTCTAGACTGTCTAGAGAGAACTAAATAAAAATATGCTCTACTGAAGTAAGTTAGATAAAATCCCAGACAAGTGTCCAAATTATGTTCAATGAAAGCAAAAGTGACACAAATACAACTCTGAAAGAATTCCAGGGGAATACAATTAAAGTTGGACAAAATATGGAAGTCAATATTAAATATGAGCAAAAGAATTCAATAAATAGAAGTACTGAGAAATGTCAAATTATTGGATTAAAATTAACATATCTATAAATCAAACAAAAATCTCAAAGAAAGACCAAACATGTATGGGTAAGAAAAATATCAAGACTGGAAAACAAGGTAGATGAATTATAATATTCAGATAATGACAAAGATGAATCAATCAGGAAGTAGGTTAATGTGATGTATATGAGGCATGATAAAAAATAAACTGTATGAATCCCAGGTATAACAGAAGAACTATAGGCTAAAAGCACAGAAGTATTCAACAAAACCATAGTAGAAAATTTCTCATATGTAGGGAAATGCATAGCTGTCCATATAGAGAAGCCATTTAGAATGTCAAATAGATGAGGTAAATGCTGCTATTTATTGCTGTAGTTAAATGTACAAAATAAAGAAAGAATAAAAATTGTGAGGGTGGACTTCACAAACTCACTTTCCCCACTGTAGAGTATTTCATCTTCATTCCTCCTTGGAATACTGAGTCTCACCTCTCAAGTCTTTGGTACTTTCTAGAGGGAACACCATCCTACATCCCTTTTATTTTTCTGTTTCCATTCATTTTGCTGGTCCTTAGTAGAGTCCACCTCCAAAGGCACAACATCAAGAGGAGGGATGCTATTTGCCATTCCACAGTCAAAAACTCTGACCCAGAATAGTTCCTGTCTAAGAGAACTGCAGGGGGGGAAAGGAGAAGAACGCCTCCAGTGCCAGGCCCAAATTGGGATTCAGCCCAAGGGGAGGGTCCAAGGCCTGACACTAATACTGATGCCATGGTGAGTTTATAGACAGAAGCATAGCATGACTACCCTCTGAGAGTCCCAACAAGCAGCTTAAAGATTCAGAAGCAGATACTTATACCCAACTAATTGGTAGAAGCTGGGGACCCCTGTGGCTGAATCCTAATTCAAGGTGGAGAAGCTTAGAAGGAGGGTGTTTGCAAAGGAAGACCAGGAGTCTCAACTAACCTAGGCCTCCGAGATCCCTCAGGCACTGAGCCACCAACCAGGCAGCATACACTAGCTGATGTGAGGCCCCCAACACATATACAGTAGAGGGCTGCCTGGTCAGGCTTTTGTGAGAGAAGAAGTACCTAACTCTAGAGACTTGATTACCCAATGAGTAGGGAGCTCTAGTAGAGTAGGTTGGAGACATCCTCTTGGAGACAGGGGGAAGAGTTATGGGAAGAGGATCAGCCAGAGGGTAGACCAGGAAGGGGATAACTGGACTGTAAATAAGAGATTAAAAAAATAATAATAAATAACAAAAAAAAAGTTGTGAGCGTCAACTACAAATTCTCATAGAAAAGGAAACACATTAGAGTAATAGCAGGCTTGGGAAAGGATTCCTTAAAAGCCTAGAGAGCACATACAACAATTATATTCTCAGATTATTATGGCCAGTGAAGCTCTCCTTCGTAACTGAACAAGACTGAAAACTTCCCACAGCAAACACAAACTGAAGAAACTCTTTAACTTTATGATAGTACTATAAAAAATACTTAGTGAAATTTTCTTTTTGGCATACATATATGTGTATGATATAGATGTGTGCATGCATTCCCTATACGTGTGAGTGAGATCACATATACAGGCAGGTTCACATGTGTGATGTGTGTATGTATGTATGGAGGCCTGAGTTTGCTGTCAGGGTTTTGTTCTATGATCTAGTTGTCTTATACCTCTTACACTGGATATCCCCCCATCTCTGTCTTCCAAGAGATTAGAATTGGAGGGATACTGCCATGTGCTTCTGTCAACCATATATCTTCTGAAATTATGAGTCCCTGTCCTTACATTTGTTCAGCCATTACATTATGCATAGCGTAATCCCTGCATAATGTTCTTAACAGAAGATTATCTCAGGGTAGTGTTAATAAAGTTACCTATTCATCCACATGAATTCCAGGCTCAATTCTAAAATTATCTGTTAGTTCTGCTTGTGTTCAACATTTGAAAACTAAAACTAAACAGTAAACACTAAAGGGTCAAAGACAAACACTACCTTAGAGTAAAAGGCTGGAAGACAATTTTACAAGCAAATGGTCTCAGGAAACAAGCTGGAGTAGCCATTTTAATATCAGATAAAATTGACTTTCAACCCAAAGTCATCAAAAGAGACTCTGAGGGACACTTCTTGCTGGTCAAAGGAAAAATACAACAAGAAGAACTCTCAATCCTGAACATCTATGCTCCAAATGCAAGGGCACCCTCTTTCATAAAAGAAACTTTATTAAAACTCAAAGCACACATTGCACCTAACACAATAATTGTTGGTGACTTCAACACTGCACTTTCCTCAATGGACCGATCAGGAAAACAGAAACTAAACAAGGACACAATGAAACTAATTGAAGCTTTGGACCAATTAGATTTAACTGATATATATAGAACATTCTATCCTAAAACAAAAGAATATACCTTTTTTTCAGCACCTCATGGTACCTTCTCCAAAATCGACCATATAATTGGTCACAAGACAGACCTCAACAAATATAAAAAGATAGAACTAATCCCATGCCTCCTATCTGATCACTATGGAATAAAAGTGGTCTTCAATAGCAACAGAAACAACAGAAAACCCACAAACACGTGGAGATTGAACAATACTCTACTCAATGACACCTTGGTCAAGGAAGAAATAAAGAAAGAAATTAAAGACTTTTTAGAACACAATGAAAATGAAAACACAACATACCCAAATCTATGGGACACAATGAAAGCAGTGCTAAGAGGAAAACTCATAGCCCTGAGTGCCTCCAAAAAGAAAATGGAGAGAGCATACATTACCAACTTAATGACACACCTGAAAGCCCTAGAACAAAAAGAAGCTATTTCACCCAGGAGGAGTAGAAGGCAGGAAATCATCAAACTCAGGGCCGAAATCAATCAAGTAGAAACAAAGAGAACCATACAAAAAATCAACAAAACTAGGAGCTGGTTCTTTGAGAAAATCAACAAGATAGATAAACCCTTAGCCAGACTGACCAAAGGGCACAGAGAAAGTATCCAAATTAACAAACTTAGAAATGAAAAGGGAGACATAACAACGGAAACTGAGGAAATCCAAAAAATCATCAGATCCTACTACAAGAGCCTGTACTCAACACAACTGGAGAATCTGGAGGAAATGGACAATTTCCTTGACAGATACCAAATACCAAAATTAAATCAGGACCAACTAGACCATCTAAACAGTCCCATAAAGCCTAAAGAAATAGAAGGAGTCATAGAAAGTCTTCCAACCAAAAAAAGCACAGGACCAGATGGTTTCAGTGCAGAATTCTACCAGACCTTCAAAGAAGAGTTAACACCAATACTCTTCAAACTATTCCACAAAATAGAAACAGAAGGAACACTACCCAATTCCTTCTACGAAGCCACAATTACGCTGATACCAAAGCCACACAAAGATCCAACAAAGAAAGAGAACTTCAGACCAATTTCCCTTATGAACATCGATGCAAAAATACTCAACAAAATTCTTGCCAACCGAATCCAAGAACACATCAAAACGATCATCCACCATGATCAAGTAGGCTTTATCCCGGGAATGCAGGGTTGGTTCAATATACGGAAATCCATCAATACAATCCACTACATAAACAAACTCAAAGAACAAAATCATATGGTCATTTCATTGGATGCTGAAAAAGCATTTGACAAAATTCAGCATCCTTTCATGCTTAAAGTCTTGGAGAGAACAGGAATTCAAGGCCCATACCTAAACATAGTAAAAGCAATATACAGCAAACCGGTAGCCAGCATCAAACTAAACGGAGAGAAACTTGAAGCAATCCCACTGAAATCAGGGACCAGACAAGGCTGCCCCCTTTCTCCTTATCTTTTCAATATTGTACTTGAGGTACTAGCTCGGGCAATTCGACAACATAAGGAGGTCAAAGGGATACAAATTGGAAAGGAGGAAGTCAAACTATCATTATTTGCAGACGACATGATCGTCTACCTAAGTGACCCAAAGAACTCCACTAGAGAGCTCCTACAGCTGATAAACAACTTCAGCAAAGTGGCAGGTTACAAAATCAACTCAAGCAAATCAGTGGCCTTCCTATACTCAAAGGATAAGCAGGCTGAGAAAGAAATTAGGGAAATGACCCCCTTCACAATAGCCACAA
Source organism: Apodemus sylvaticus (assembly GCF_947179515.1). NCBI lineage: Eukaryota > Metazoa > Chordata > Mammalia > Rodentia > Muridae > Apodemus > Apodemus sylvaticus. Next base: position 26,482,432 of record NC_067477.1, read on the forward strand.
ACAGTATAAAGTATCTTGGGGTGACTCTTACCAAACATGCGAGAGATCTGTATGGCAAGAACTTCAAGACTCTGAAGAAGGAAATGGAAGAAGACCTCAAAAAATGGGAAAACCTCCCATGCTCATGGATCGGTAGAATCAATATAGTTAAAATGGCCATTTTGCCTAAAGCACTATACAGATTCAATGCAATACCCATCAAAATCCCAACTCAATTCTTCACAGAGTTAGAAAGAGCAATTATCAAATTCATCTGGAACAACAAAAAACCCAGGATAGCTAAAACTATTCTCAGCAACAAAAGAAAATCTGGGGGAATCAGTATCCCTGACCTCAAGCAATACTACAGAGCAATAGTGTTAAAAACTGCATGGTATTGGTACAGTGACAGGCAGGAGGATCAATGGAACAGGATTGAAGATCCAGAAATGAACCCACACACCTATGGCCACTTGATCCTCGACAAAGAGGCTGAAAACATCCAATGGAAAAAAGATAGCCTTTTCAACAAATGGTGCTGGTTCAACTGGAGGTCAGCATGCAGAAGAATGCGAATTGATCCATCCTTGTCTCCTTGTACTAAGCTCAAATCCAAATGGATCAAGGACCTCCACATAAAGCCAGACACTCTGAAGCTAATAGAAAAGAAACTGGGGAAGACCCTTGAGGACATCGGTACAGGGAGAAAGTTTCTGAACAGAACACCAATAGCGTATGCTCTAAGAGCAAGAATTGACAAATGGGACCTCATAAGGTTACAGAGTTTCTGTAAGGCAAAGGACACCGTCAAGAGGACAGATCGGCAACCAACAAATTGGGAAAAGATCTTCACCAATCCTACATCAGATAGAGGGCTAATATCCAATATATATAAAGAACTCAAGAAGTTAGACTCCAGAAAACCGAACAACCCTATTAAAAAATGGGGTACAGAGTTAAACAAAGAATTCTCACCTGAAGAACTTCGGATGGCGGAGAAGCATCTTAAAAAATGCTCCACTTCATTAGTCATTAGGGAAATGCAAATCAAAACAACCCTAAGATTTCATCTTACACCAGTCAGAATGGCTAAGATTAAAAATTCAGGAGACAGCAGGTGTTGGAGAGGGTGCGGAGAAAGAGGAACACTCCTCCACTGCTGGTGGGGTTGCAAATTGGTACAACCACTCTGGAAAGCAGTCTGGCGGTTCCTCCGAAAACTGGGCACCTCACTTCCAGAAGATCCTGCTATACCACTCCTGGGCATATACCCAGAGGATTCCCCACCATGTAATAAGGATACATGCTCTACTATGTTCATAGCAGCCCTATTTATAATTGCCAGATGCTGGAAAGAACCCAGGTATCCCTCAACAGAAGAGTGGATACAAAAAATGTGGTATATCTACACAATGGAGTACTATTCAGCCATTAGAAACAATGAATTCATGAAATTCTTAGGCAAATGGATGGAGCTAGAGAACATCATACTAAGTGAGGTAACCCAGACTCAAAAGGTGAATCATGGTATGCACTCACTAATAAGTGGTTATTAACCTAGAAAACTGGAATACCCAAAACATAATCCACACATCAAATGAGATACAAGAAGAAAGCAGGAGTGGTCCCTGGTTCTGGAAAGACTCAGTGAAACAGTATTTGGCAAAACCAGAACGGGGAACTGGGAAGGGGTGGGAGGGAGGACAGGGGAAGAGAAGGGGGCTTACGGGACTTTCGGGGAGTGGCGGGGGGGCTAGAAAAGGGGAAATCATTTGAAATGTAAATAAATTATATCAAATAAAAAAAAAAGACAAAAAAAAAAAAAAAAAAAAAGAAAACTAAAACTAAACAGTATGCCTCAGTTAAGTATATCTCTGCAAATAATCATTTGTATAATGTAAATGTGTATCATTCCATGTGTTAATTATTAATATTACAATATAATTAATATATAGGAAAAATACACCACAATTCACATTTTTCATTCTGACATGGATCAATATCATATTTCTGTTTTTGATATATCACCATTAATGTTATTGCATATTTTACTTTTTGATAGTTCATATAAGTAGTAATTACATGAACATACACATAGAAATACATTGATATCATTCATTACACACATACTGAGGTTTAGAAGATAATGCAATAATTTTACAAAAGTCAATTATTAATAATGTTTTGATTATTCAAACACACCTGAGTATTTTCAATATATAATACTGAAGTATTCAAGTATTTTATTTTGTTATTATATTATGTGAGAGAAATATAGTGAAGAAATTAAATTAAAGTATAGGTAGAAAGTAAACATTTCCTAAGACATTTATGTAAAATCATAAAGTATTATCTTTGTATATAAGTCATTAAGACAATTTTTAGATTATTTTCTTATTTTTTATTAAGAATTTGTAGTAAAGTTTATAGTTTTTCATTTTCCTCCTTACTGGGAATTTAGTATTTTTGTTTTATTGATATTGCAAAATAATTGATATAATTTTCTGTTTGATACTATCTGCAACTATTGACAAACCAACCTTATTATATCTTTTATAATTTCCAGGAAGTATCTAATAATTTTCTAGCGGTATGCTTTACTGTACTTGAAAATGTAGTAGAAGTAAAATGAATAAATAAAGTTATAGTTTATCTTTGAAATTGACATTTAGCTCAGGTCTGAAGTGAGAGGTCACTGCTTAAGAAAGTTGAAATGCACTGTCAAGTGCCATAGAATGTTGAGAAAATAGCAGCTATCCTGCTCACATATTGAATATTTCTATGGGGTGAACAAGCCCATGACAATACTTAAATTCTGACTAATCCAGAGAACAATTTTAACACTCTTCAGTCTTCTGAGCATTGAGAGAAGTGATGAGAGTGGAGAGGCAAAATATCTAATGTAGCAGATGTCAGTTCACAAGGTTTAGGGGAAGAAACCATCATTGCTATCTAACAGCACAAAGCAAATGGCTAGTGCAATTGTGAGAGCCCAGTAATGTACCCAGCTGCACCAGGCAACACATTTCATATGTGGGTGAAAAGACTTCTCTCTAAGACCTTCAGAGCTGAAAGTGCCAGTCTCTCAAATCTAAAAAGTAGGCAAACTCTACACTTTGGGACTAATAAAGCTCATAAATTTCAGTTGAAGCCAATACAAATCCAGCATTGTGAAAATCTCAGATAACATGGTAGCTCATACGCAGAAACGTGCCAGGAATAAATCATGGGGAAGCACTTAGTACTAAATGAGACAGTTGTATCACCGGATACAAGACTTAGAGATCATCATATAAGTTAGGGCAAAAAGATTTCTTGCAGCATAACCAAGTAGTGACAGTCATATACTCAATGAGCCTGAGTAAGACTTACCATAAGACAGGGCCTACCAACATGAATCAGGGAAGGTACAGTAAAGCACCTCCCCTACTTTAGGAACTATTGGGAGTTTATGATTGCTGGGGTTGTCATTTTCTTCAGTGGTTTAGCCAATGAAAAGTTGTTCTTGTTCCAGTAAATAACCTCCCACCATACTCAAGCAATAAACTCAAAATGAAATCAGTGGTCTGTGCTAAAAGAGCACTAGAAAGTAGGGATGAGTCTTTTTTTTAAAAAAAAATTAGGATTCCAGTATGAGAGGGTGATATGAATTTCTAAAATTTACCATACATGAATCTGTCATCACAAAATAAAATTTAAAACTCTTAACCTTAAGAATAATATTAAGTACTGACAGGACTTGTGTATACCTGCCATCCCAGCCTTTGGAAAGCTGAAGCTTTCGAGGCAAATTGTTATTGAAAATTGCAAAATATACCATTGGGTATGATTAGTGCTTGATTTTCTCCTGTATTAGCACCATTAATACTATCAGCACTATGAAATCTAAACAGAAGGCATTTGTCCACAGATTCATTTCAATTATATTGTACTTAGTCATATAGTGGAGTCCTTCTATTACACACTAAAACAATGGATAAAGTACAGACTAAGTAGACCCATATGGGATACACATCAGTATTGAACAAAGAGCCTAAAGAAGAAAACAGAAATAATCCCACAGCAATAAGAGTAGAAAGGAAAATTTTCCAGGAGCTAACATAGCCATGTTTCCTGGCACGTTTCTTTGGATTATTTGTAAATGGCTACTGTAAAAAACCACACATGTAAAAGACATGTGTGTTTACCTGATTGCTGACATGGTGTTGAGACTTGTCTTGCTTTTATGTGTAATCCTCAATAGAGTTAGCCCCCCTAAAACCTCGGAGAAAGTTTGCAACAACAGATTATGTTTTCTTTGCATGTTCTGCCATTTCCAAAAATCTTTTATTCACATGTGACTCATTTCTGCCACCAGGATATTTCTTACTAAATATTTGATTTGATCAAGGATTTGATCACATGTATCTATTCACATTTTCCAAAGTCCTCTCACATAGTCTCAGACACATAAAAACACCCCAGTTTATTGATATAAAAATTTTGTCCATTTTCCTAATGGCCATTGGGTTGTAGAGCAGTGAACACCATGCCATTTTACAAGTGTGTCACTTCTCACTACAACTCTCTCTCCCTCCCTCTGTCTCTCTGTCTCTGTCTTTGTCTCTCTCTCGCTCACTCCCTCCCTCCCTCTCTCCCTCCTTCCCTTCCTAGTCCTCTCTCTCTCTCTCTCTCTCTCTCTCTCCATGTGTCTACAAACTGCTATTGATTCCTCTTGGTATAAAGCATCTCTGAGCCTGGCGATGGTGGTGCACACCTGTAATCCTAGTACTCTGGGAGGCAGAGGCAGGCAGATTTCTGAGTTTGAGGCCAGCCTGGTCTACAGAATGAGTTCCAGGACAGCAAGGACTACACAGAGAAACCCTGTCTCAAAAAAAAAAATTGTTTTAAAAAATTAAAAAAAAAAAAGCACCCGTGAAAACATGGAGAAACTTATTGCTGCATTCATCATTCATTTATTAAGCAAATATTTATTAAACACATGAAATATTAAATGGTTTATAAAGAGTTATAAGATAGAACATTGGACAAGACATACACATCTACAAATCAGAGTTACAAAACTTGTTATGACATTTATGAAACCTAGTGATTATTTTCAAATACTTCATAAGCAAGCTGACATAGATAGTTAATTTATTCTTTAGCATGTGCTAACTTGAAAGGTCAAAAGACATTTTCACTGGAAAAAATATTTAAATGAAGTGATATTTAAAATTTCTAGTTATTCTTACTAAATATTTGATTTGAACATTTTCCTTCAATTTTATTTTCTGTAGATGTTGAATACTCTAGTTTAAAACAAGACATACTACTTTCTCCTGTTGGGGTCATCTCTATTTGAGATGAAGAAGAAAAGTACTAAATAATAATACAATTATTGCAATGGTATTTTATAAACAGAAGAGCAACAAGGTTGTATTTATGAAACCCGACTTCGTGAAGGTGACAAATAAGAGTTGGTTTTTCTAATACGGGTTTATATTTCTAAATACCAGCAGATGAAAAATGTCTGTTAAAGAATTCTAAGATACATTTTTCTTTATCCACATACACTTCTCTTCCCTTTCTTTGTCTCTCTTTCTCCTCTTTTAGTACATGTCCTCACATGTAAATATATTCATATGGAACAACATATAAGTTACAGAAATCAAATCATTACTCTGACTTATGTTTCCTATCTCCACAAGTATTAATGAATACAAAAATATAGTTTTTCTTAAAATTTAAATTAAGCCTTCTACTACACAGACTTACTTACTTAAGGAAAACAGAAACTGAACAGAGACACAGTGAAACTAATTGAAGCTTTAGACCAATTAGATTTAACATATATATATATATATATATATATATATATATATATATATATATATAATATTCTATCCTAAAGCAAAAGAATATACCTTTTTCTCAGCACCTCATAGTATCTTCTCCAAAATCGACCATATAATTGGTCACAAGACAGACCTCAACAAATATAAGAAGATCGAACTAATCCCATGCCTCCTATCAGATCACTATGGAGTAAAAGTGGTCTTCAATAGCAACAGAAACAACAGAAAACCCACATACATGTGGAAACTGAACAATATTCTACTCAATGATACCTTGGTCAAGGAAGACATAAAGAAAGAAATTAAAGACTTTTTAGAACTTAATGAAAATGAAGACACAACATACCCAAATCTATGGGAGACAATAAAAGCAGTGCTAAGAGGAAAACTCATAGCCCTGAGTGCCTCCAAAAAGAAAATGGAGAGAGCATACACTAACAGCTTAATGACACACCTGAAAGCCCTGGAACAAAAAGAAGCTATTTCACCCAGGAGGAGTAGATGACAGGAAATCATCAAACTCAGAGCCGAAATCAATCAAGTAGAAACAAAGAGAACCATACAAAGAATAAACAAAACCAGGAGCTGGTTCTTTGAGAAAATCAACATGATAGATAAACCCTTAGCCAGACTAACCAAAGGGCACAAAGACAGTATCCAGATTAACAAACTTAGAAATGAAAAGGGAGATATAACAACAGAAACTGAAGAAATTCAAAAAATCATTAGATCCTAATACAAAAGCCAATACTCAACACAACTGGAGAATCTGGAGGAAATGGACAGTTTCCTAGACAGATATCAGGCACCAAAACTAAATCAGGATCAAATAGATCATCTAAACAGTCCCATAACACCTGAAGAAATAAAAAAGGTCATAGAAAGTCTCCCAACCAAAAAAAGCACGGGACCAGATGGCTTCAGGGCAGAATTCTATCAGACCTTCATAGAAGACCTAACACCAATACTCTTCAAACTATTCCACAAAATAGAAACAGAACTCTACCCAACTCATTCTATGAAGCCACAATTATGCTGATACCAAAACCACACAAAGATCCAAGAAAGAAAGGGAACTTCAGGCCAATTTTTCTTATGAATATTGATACAAAAATACTTAATAAAATTCTTGCCAACCGAATCCAAGAACACATCAAAACGATCATCCACCATGATCAAGTAGGCTTCATCCCAGGTTCAATATAAGGAAATCCATCAATGCTATCCACTACATAAACCAACTCAAAGAAAAAAACCATATGATCATCTCATTAGATGCAGAAAAAGCATTTGACAAAATTCAGCATCCTTTCATACTAAAAGTCTTGGAAAGAACAGGAATTCAAGGCCCATACCTAAGCATTGTTAAAGCAATATACAGCAAACCAGTAGTCAACATCAAACTAAACGGAGAGAAACTTGAAGCAATCCCACTAAAATCATGGACTAAACAAGGCTGTCCTCTCTCTCCACATCTTTTCAATATAGTACTTGAAATTCTAGCTGGAGCAATTAGACAACATAAGGAGGTCAAGGAGATACAAATTAGAAAGTAAGAAGTCTAATTATCACTATTTGCAGATGGCATGATAGTCTATGTAAGTGACCCGAAAGCCTCCACCACTCCTACAGCTGATAAACAACTTCAGCAGAGTGGTTGCTTATAAAATCAACTCAAGCAAATCAGTTGCTTTCCTATACTCAAAGGATAAGAAGGCTGAGAAAGAAGTTAGGGAAATGACACCCTTCACGATAGCCGCAAACAATATAAAGTATCTTGGTGTGACTCTAACCAAACAAGTGAACGACAAGAACATCAGGTCTCTGAAGAAGGAAATCGAAGAAGACCTCAGAAAATGGAAAATTCTGCCATGCTCGTGAATTGGCAGGATTAATATAGTTAAATTGACCATCTTGCCAAAAGCGATCTACAGATTCAACACAATCCCCATCAAAATCCCAACTCAGTTCTTCACAGAGTTAGAAAAAGCAATTCTCAAATTCATCTGGAATAACAAAAAACCCAGGATAGCTAAAACTATTCTCAACAACAAAAGAAATTCTGGGGGAATCAGTATCCCTGACTTCAAGCAATACTACAGAGCAATAATGTTAAAAACTGCATGGAATTGGCACAGTGACAGACAAGTGGACCAATGGAATAGAATTGAAGATGCAGAAATGAATCCACACACCAATGTCACTTGATCTTCGACAAAGTAGCTGAAAACATCCATTGGAAAAATGATAGCCTTTTCAACAAATGGTGCTGGTTAAATTGGAGGTCAGCAAGCAGAAGAGTGCGAATTGATCCAGTCTTATCTCCATGTACTAAACTTCACTCCAAATGGATCAAGGGCCTCCATGTAAAAACAAGACACACTGAAACTAATAGAAAAGAAACTGGGGAAGACCCTTGAGGACATGGGCACAGGGGAAACGTTCCTGAACAGATCACCAATATCTTATGTTCTAAGATCAAGAATTGACAAATGGGACCTCATAAAATTCCAAAGTTCCTGTAAGGCAAAGGACACTGTTAAAAGGACAAAACGGCAACCATCAAATTGGGAAAGGATATTCACCAACCCTACATCTGATAGAGGGCTAATATCCAATATATACAAAGAACTCAAGAAGTTAGACCCAGGGAACCAAATAGCCCTATTAAAAATGGGGTACAGATCTAAACAAAGAATTTTCACCTGAAGAAATTCAGATGGCCGAGAGGCACCTTAAGAAGTGCTCAACATCATTAGTCAATAGGGAAATGTAAATCAAAACAACCCTGAGATTTCACCTTATACCAGTCAGAATGGCTAAGGTCAAAAACTCAGGAGACAGCAGGTGTTGGTGAGGATGTGGAGAAAGAGGAACACTCCTCCACTGCTGGTAGGACTGTAAAATGGTACAACCACTTTGGAAATCAGTCTGGCGTTTCCTCTGAAAACTGGACATGACACTTCTGGAGGACCCTGCTATACCTCTCCTGGGCATTTACCCAAAGGATTCCCTGGCATGAAATAAAGACATATGCTGCATTATGTTCATAGCAGCCTTATTTATAATAGCCAGAAGCTAGAAAGAACCCAGATGCCCCTCAAAGAAGGAATGGATACAGAAAATGTGGTATATTTACACAATGGAATACTACTCAGCAATTAGAAACAATGAATTCACAAAATTTTTAGGCAAATGGTTTGATCTGGAAAATATCATCCTAAGTGAGGTAACCCAATCACAAAAGAATACACATGGAATTCAATCTCTGATAAGTGGATATTAATTAGCCCAGAAGCCCTGCATACCCAAGGCACAAATCGCATAACAAATGACTCCCATGAAGAAGTATGGAGAGGGTCCTGATCCTGGAAAGGATTGATCTAGCATTGGAGGGGAATATAAGGACAGAGAAAAAGGAGGGAGGTGATTGGAGAAGGGATGGAGAGAAGAAGGTTTATGGGACACATAGGGAGGGGGGATCCGGGAAAGGGGAAATTATTTGGAATGTAAACAAAGAATATAGAAAATAAAAATATTTAAAAAAAATTACTAAAAAAACAGTAATAAATCAAGGTTTTTCTGCTTGACTTTTTTTGTTAATAAAGCATAAATAATTTGAAAAAAATAAGTTCTGAGTATCCACTTACAAACTAGTTATAATAAAGTGATAGAACACAGTTACAGATTATTGGGTACTGACAAGACATAAGAATGTGAAGATTCAGTGAAGCAGTATTCCGGCAAAACCAGAAGGGGGAAGTGGGAAGGGGTGGATGGGAGGACAGGGGGAGAGAAGGAGGCTTGCGGGACTTTCGGGGAGTGGGGGGCTAGAAAAGGGGAAATCATTTGAAATGTAAATAAAAAAATATATCGAATAAAAAAAAAGAAAAAAAAAAGAATGTGAAGATGATTTTCCAGAAACATAATTTGGGAGACATATCTTTCAGACATATTGAGCCTTTCTTGTAAATTAAGGAAAATTATGTAGCTAATGAAAGCCTCAGTCCACAAGAGGTCAAATGAGGAAAAATATTGTTTACTACCTTTATTCTTTGATTATTTGACGATTAGAGGAAATGCGGCACTTCTTGCTTGTTTCTCATATATATCCTTACACTTACTACAATGGAAAATGGAAGTTGTTATTAGAAGCTCTACCCTTAAAACAAGCAATATAGCTCAAAAAGAAATACGTATATTACTGGTAAAGATATATTATCAAGTTTGATATCTTTCAACATCATTAGGAAGAAAGAAAAAAGAAAAAGAAAATTGATGTCATTAATTTACAGTGAAATAAAGAGAGAAAAAAGGAAGAAGAAATAAATACATTAATGTTACCTTTTAACATTTATATTAAATGACTATATACTCAAATCAAAAAGGCTCAAGCACTCTACACACGCAAATAAATGGTGAAGAAAATAGCAAAAAGAACAACAATAAATTTATACTTTAGCCACAACCTTATGTATAATTTTATATATATTCACTAATCGAATGTTAAAGAAACTACTAAATTGTAAAAGAAAATATAGCTTACTTGGAAATCTGTAAATAATTATTATGATAAGATATTTAAAAGGAAGGAAATGATAGATTTTATTTTTAATAATCAAATATGATCCATTAAAGTCACCACTTCCTATATTACCAAGCAAAGTAGCAAAATCATAATCAGAACCAAATAGCAATATAAATATAAAAATTAATATTTCATTACATAAAAGATAATGGAATGCATTAATATTTATACAATATAGATAATAAAATGGCACAATAAAAATAATACAAATATACTGTACAATTAATGAAAAATAGTTGATATGACAATATTTAGTTGTACAAAAATTAACATACAAGTTTCGAGAAACTGGTGGCATTTTTCAGGTAACTAAATGCTATCAAATAACACCAGTTTGAAAATGAATGTATCAGAATTTTTAATAATTATTATCTTTTAATTATGATTTGATTTCTATACATGAGACTCATGTGAAACATTCTGAAGATGAATATTCACACTTGTAGTAATACTACCTAAAAGATCTATGAAAACATCATTCAATAACTAGTATTTTAACAGAATAGGAATGCCTGAGAAGTGTATATATTCAAGGGAAAATAAAGGAGTTTCCAGAGCATACCTACTCTATCTATCTGCATGCAGAAAAAGCAGTGTGTTCCTGTCTTTACTCAGCCACAGTAGTGTGTGCTGAAATCATTCTGAGTTTATGTGTGGTGTCATATATATTAGTTCATATGTTTGTTGAGTTCTGTTTCTCTGTAGTTGCAACAAAGGGCCCATTTGTGAAGTATGTTCTTCAATTAAAATATAAGCAAACAGTTAACCCATTTATTCAGTCTTTACATGTATGATCTTGTTTTGTTGTTGCTCCCCTTTTCACATTTATTCTTCATTGATTAATTTATTTTTCACTTTTTATCCCAATTTGAGCTCCTTTCCCTCCTCTCCTCTCAGTCCCACTCTCACAAATCCATCCCCCAATTATCCCCTCTCCTTCTCCTCAGGGAAGGGGAAGCCTTCCACATGTACCAATTCTCAATATGACTAAGTTCATCCTTCCCCACACAGTCCTGACCACGTAGTCCAGCTAGAGAAAAGGGATTCAAAGGCAGGCTACCATATCAGAAACAGAGTCCCCTCCAATTGTTAGGGAACCTACATGAAAACCAAGCTAGTCATCTGCTTTAAATATATCGGGGCCTAGATCCACCCCCTGTATGCTCTTTGGCTGGTGGGTCAGTCTCTTATGGTGTCTTCTTGTGGTATACTTGACATTTCTGTCGCCCTCATTCCTATCCGCCACTCTTCCACAAGAGTATCCAAGCTCCACTAATGATTAGCTGCGGGGCTGTGCATCTGTTTCCATCGACTGCTGGTTGGAGCCTCACAGGAGACACTTATGCTAGGCTCCTGTCTGCAAGCATAAGAGAGCATTGTTAATAGAGTCAGGGAATGGCTCTCTCATATGAGATAGGTCTCAAGTGGCACCAGTCTATAATTGAGTATTTCCTCAATCTCTGCTCCATCTTTATCCCTGCACAGCTTATAGGCATGACAAATTTTAGGTTAAATGTTCTGTGGGTGGGTTGGTTTCATCCTCCTTCCCCTAGAAGTCACACCTGGCTGTAGGAGGTGGCCACTTTGGTTTTTATCTTCCCAGCTGATAGCAGTCTCAGCTAGGGTCACCTCCATAAACTCCTGGGAGGCTCTGCCATCCTGGGTTTGGGGTTCATCTTAGAAATGCCCCCATTTCCATTCTCTCTTATTTCCATTTTCTCTCCCAGACCTTTCCCACATGTTGAATATTTTCAAATGCTTCTTGGCCATAAGAGATTCCTATGTTGAGAATACTTTGTTTAGCTGTGTGCCTCATTTTAATTGGTTCATTTAGGTTGTTGGGGTCTAATTTCTTGAGTTCTTATTTTATTTTATTTCATTTTATTTCATTTTAGATATTAGTCCTCTGTCAGATGTAGAGGTGGTGAAGATCTTTCCCCATTCTGTAGGCTACTGTTTTGCCTTATTGATGTTTTCCTTTGCCTTACAGAATCTTTCCAGTTTCATGGGGTTCATTTTTTTATTGTTGATCTTAGTGCATGAGCTATGGGTTCTCTGCTCAGAAAGTTGTCTCCTGTGCCACTGTGTTCAAGGCAGTTCCAAATTATTTTCTTTTATAAACTTAGTATCTGGATTTTGAAGAGATCTTTGATACACTTAGACTTGAGTTTTATGCAGGGTGATAAATATGAATCTACTTACATTCTTCTACATATAGATATTCAATTAGATCAGCACCATTTGTTGAAGATGCTTTATTTTTTCTATTGTATGTTTTTGTGTTTATTTCTGAATATGTGGATTCTATTTCATTATTCAACCTATTTTTATGGCCAACACCATCCAGTGTTTATTACTATTGCACTGTAGTAGAGCTTGATACAAGGGATGATAATATCTGCAAACGTGCCATTATTGTACAGGAGTGTTTTAGACAGGTTAGGTTTTTGTTTATTTGACTTGTTTTATTTTGTTTTCCAAATGAAGTTGAGAAGTGATTTTTCAAGGTCTATAAAACTTTTGGTCAAATTTTGATGGGAATTGCATTCAGTCTTTAAATTGCTTTTATTAAGATGGCCATGAGTATGGGAGAACTACCCATCACATATTGGAGTTCTTTTTATACAGGGCTTTCACCTCCCTGGCTAGAATTATATAAAGATTTTTTTTATATTATTTATGTCTACTGTTATTTTCTTTGTTTCTATTATTTCTTTCTCAACCCATTTATTGTGTCTATAAAGGAGGGTCACTGTTTTGAGTTTGTTGTTGTTATTGTTGTTGTTTTTAGTTCATTTCTATCCAACCATTTTACTAAAAGTGTTTTGCACTTGGAAGACTACTCTGGTAGAATTTGGAGGTCTCTTATGTATACTATCATACCATCTGTAAAGTTATCATGTTCTTCCTTTCCAATTCATTTCCCCTGGATTTTCTGTAAATGTTGTATTGCTTTACCTATTCTTCAAGAATAGGTATGAGAGAGGTGGCAGTAATTTTTGTCCCTGATATGTAGTGGAACTGTTTTAATTTTCTTGTTGTTTACATTAATGTTCACGATTGGCTTGCTATATGTTTAGTTGTGGGCCTTCTGTCCCATATCTCTAAGAATTTTTCATGAAGGTGTGTTGGATTATGTCAAAGGTGTTTTTCAGCATTTAATGAGATGATCATTCTTTTCTTTCTTTTTTCTTTTTCTTTCAGTTTGTTTGTGTGGTGTATTAAGTTGATGGATTCTCAAACATTGAACCATTGCTGGGATGAAACTCACTTAATCACAGTGGATGATTTGTTGACATGCTCTTGCAGTATTTTATGAGGTTTTCTGGAAGTGTTTTATTGAGTATTTTGCAGCAATAATCATAGATTATTGGGAATTGCATTATTGGAATATGCATCTATCAATTGCATAGATAGAAATTCTCTTTTTATTCTTGACTCTTGATATGGTTTAGGTGTCAGTGGGATTGTTGCTTCATAGAATGAGTTTGCAATGCTAAATATGTTACTATTTTGTGGAATAGAGGAGTATTGGTGTTAAGTCTTCTTGAAAAACTAGTATAATTCTGCCATAAAACTATCTTCTGGCCCCTGATGGGTTTTTGCTGTTGATGATGATGTTGTTGTTTTGTTGTTATTGTTGTTGTTGTTGTGAGACTATTAATGACAGCTATATTCCTTTAGGTCCTATATCACTATTTTCATTTTTCTCACTGATCTTGATTTAACTTTGATAAATGGTACCTATTGAGGAAATTATTCATTTCATTTAGATTTTCCAATTTTGTAGAGGATAAGTTCTTGAAGTAAGACGCGATGATTCTTTGATTTTCTTCTTCAGAGACCCGAAGTTCTTGTCATATAGATCTTTCACTTGTTTGGTTAGAGTCACCCCAAGATACTTTATATTGTTTGTATCTATTGTGAAGGGTGTCATTTCCGTAATTTCTCTGTCAGACTGTTTATCTTTGAGTATAGGAGGGCTACTGATTTGCTTGAGTTGATTTTATAACCAGCCACTTTGTTGAAGTTGTTTATCAGCTGTAGGAGTTCTATGGTGGAGTTTTTTAAGTCACTTAAGTATCAGATCATCTGCAAATAGTGATAGCTTGACTTCCTTCTTTCCAATTTGTATCCCTTTGACCTCCTTATGTTGTCTAATTGCTCTATTTAGAACTTCAAGTACTATATTGAAAAGATATGGAGAGAGGAAATAGAAAAATGCTTGAGGATTGCCAGGATTAATATAGTAAAAATGGCCATCTTGCCTAAAGCAATCTACAGAATCAATGCAATTCCCATCAAAATCCCAACTCAGTTCTTCCTAGAGTTAGAAAGAGCAATCTCAAATTCATCTGGAATAACAAAAAACCCAAGATAGCTAAAACTATTCTCAACAGTAAAAGAACTTCCAGGGGAATCAGTATCCCAGACCTCAAGCAGTACTAGAGAGCAATAGTGTTAAAAACTGTATGGCATTGGTACCGTGACAGGCAGGTAGCTCAATGGAATAGGATTGAAGACCTAGAAATGAACCCACACACCTATGGTTACTTGATCTTTGACAAAGGAGCTGAAACCATCCAGTGGAAAAAAGATAGCCTTTTCAACAGATGGTGCTGGCTCAACTGGAGGTCAGCATGCAGAAGAATGAAAATTGATCCATTCTTATCTCTTTGTACTATGCTCAACTCCAAGTGGATCAAGGACCTCCACATAAAACCAGACACATTGAAACTAATAGAAAAGAAACTGAGGAACACCCTTGAGGACATGGGCACAGGGGAAAAGTTCCTGAACAGAACACCAATAGCTCTAAAATTAAGAATTGATATATTGGACCTCATAAAATCACAAAGTTTCTGTAAGGCAAAGGACACTGTCAATCAGACAAATTGGCCACCAACAAATTGGGAAAAAAAATCTTCACCAACCCTACATCCGACAGAGGTCTAATATCGAACATATACAAAGAACTCAAGAAGTTAGACTCTAGAGAGCCAAATAATCCTATTAAAAATGAGGTACAGAGCTAAACAAAGAATTTTCACATGAAGAACTTTGAATGGTTGAGAAGCATCTTAAAAAATGTTCAACATAATTAGTCATCAGGGAAATACAAATCAAAACAACCCTGAGATTTCACCTCACACCAGTCAGTGTGGCTAAGATTAAAAACCCAGGAGACAGCAAGTGTTGCCTAATCTTTGGAGAAAGAGGAACACTCCTCCCCTGCTGGTGTGCATGCAAGTTGGTACAACCATTCTGGAAATCAGTCTGGTGGTTCCTCAGAAAACTGGGCACGACCCTTCCAGAGGACCCTGCTATACTACTCCTGGGCATATACCCAGAGGATTCCCTGGCATGCAATAAGAATGCATGCTCCACTAGGTTCATAGCAGCCTTATTTATCATAGCCAGAAGCATGAAAGAACCCAGATGTCCCTCAATGGAGTAATGGATATAGAAAATGTAATATATTTACACAATGGAATACTACTCAGCAATCAAAAGTGAATTCATGAAATTCATAGGCAAGTCTTTGGATCTGAAAAAAAATCATCCTAAGTGAGGTAACCCAATCACAAAAGAATACACTTGGGATGCAGTCACTTATAAGTGGATATCAACCCAGAAGCTCTAAATACTCAAGACACAATTTACATATCAAATCATTCCCAAGAAGAAGGAAGAAGAGGGCACTGGTCCTAGAAAGGCTTGATGCAGCATTGTAGGAGATTACCAAGACAGAGAAGTTGGAGGGGTTTGATTGGCGAATAGGCAGAGGGAAGAGGGCTTATGGGACTTATGAGGAGGGAGGAACCAGAAAAGGGAAAATGTTTACATCATTGTATGATGTAATGTAAACAAAGAATATAGAAAATAAAAATATTTTAAAATGTCATGATGATTCTTTAAATTTCTCAGTTTCTGTGGTAGACTCCCTCATCATTTTTTATCTGCTTGTCTTTCTTTTAGTTTGTCTGCATAAGGGTTTGTCTATACTGTTGATTTTCTCAAAGAACCAGCTCTTGTTTTCATTGTTTCTTTGGATTGTTCTCTTTGTTTCTAATTTATTGATTTGAACCCAGAGTTCGATTATTTCCTGCTGTCTACTCCTCTTAGTTTGCCTCTTTTTATTCTTATGCTTTCAGGTGTGCCTTTAAGTGGCTAATATGAGATTTCTCTAATTCCTTTATGAAGTCATCTACTGCTATGAACTTTATTATTAGCACTGCTTTGACTTTCTGTTCTAAGTTTGGATATGTTATGACTTCATTTTCATTGACTTCTAGAAAATAGTTAATTTTCCATATTTCTTCTCTAACCCATGGTCATTCAGTAGAGAGTTGTTCAGTTTGTATGAGTTGATCAGATTTGAAATTTTTTATAATTTCTGGGGATTGTTTCAATTTTTTTTGTCTTTTGAGGCTTGCTTTGCAAATGAGTATATAACTTGAGTTTGAAGAAGGTTCCATGAGGTGCTGAGAAAAAGGTATACCTGTTTGTGTTTGGGTAAAATGTTCTATAGATATCTGTCAGGTACATTTGATTCATAAATTCATTGAAACATCATTTCTCTTTGATATGTCTTGTTGAACATGCTATTGATAAGAGTATAGTGCTAAAGTCACTCACTATTAATGTGTGAGGATCGATGTGTGATTTAAGATTTAATAATGTTTCTACTGCAGATATGGGTATTGCATTTTTGGGTATAGATGATCAGATTTGGGTGTTATCTTGGTGGATTTCTTTTTCTTTGATGAACTTGTTAGTCTTCTTCTTCTTGTCCATAGCCAAGGTCTTTAGAGGTCTCTCTTGATTATATCTGACTTTTACAAACCTGTAGCTTTTCTGTTCCTGTAGAAATATATGCAAAATACCTCCCCCAGTGTAACACATTTTTTGTTATTCATTCTGATGTCAGAACATCCTTAAGATAAACAGGCTAGTTTAGTTTAGCAGTTTTTCCACAATCTGATGTCTTTTGACAGCCATATTTTTATTAGCATTTAAAAAATGTAAAGTTAATAATTTCCTATGTAATTTACCTCTGAGGGTTTTTGTTGCACCTCCCTTGCATGATAAGCAATTATTTTAGAGTTCAGTTAGATCTATCTACAATTGCTAGTCCTGTAGGATTATGTGATATGTCTCTAACATGTTTTATTTTATAATATGTAAAAAAAAACCTGCTTCATCTTATTAGAGACATATGCTGGACTGTTGTCTGTTTTAATTTGTATGTTTATTCTCATAATGGGCATGACTTCTAAAAATTATATAATTACAGAATCAGTCTTTCAGAAGCTAAAGCAGTTGCCCATTGATATCCTGAATATGAGTCTACAGTGTGATGCACTTTTTTCAGTTTACCATACTCTGTGAAATGGAAGGTATCCATTTGACAAATAAATTTTAGTTGGGTATATATTTGTTAACTATATTTCAAACTTATGTAGCTTATTTGAATGGCAATTGTCTCTTAGTAAATAAATATGGGGGTTCCTAAATATTTTAAGCAAGTAATAGAGCAAGGATATGACATATTCACAAGTTATGAATTGAAGTTCCTTGTATCCTACTAACTAAACCATACATAATAAAACTACTTACATAGACTATCCTTATGTGTTCTTTTTTCCAGTGGGTCAGTCAGCTTAAATTGTGTATTCATCCAAGAGTGAGTTATCAATCAGACAATCATAATAACACTTAATTAAAGCCCAGAGATTTACAAGAAATTCAAAAGCAAATTTTTATCATAACATAAAAATAAAGCAAGCAGAACTTGTAAGTGTTGTAGAGAGATAAACATCAATCCACAGATCCTATGGAGTGAATTAAGGAGAAATACACTCAGCATTGTTATATTTCTCAGGTAATGGCATTGTGCTTAGTTAATGGTTTCTCTTATTATGTCTACTATAAGAAATGGTAAGAGCCAAGATTTTTAACTGGATGGACCACTGTCTAGTCTTAGAGTTTAATTTTTTATTTTCAGGTTACAAAAATCTCAAACATCTAAAAGGCAGCAGTATTTTTACTGGAGTCTAGTTTTTAATTCATCACTTGGGTCAAAGTTGATTGATTTTTGCTGGAGAAAGGAATGTGTACCCCAGAGCAGAGCAAAGAAAGCATCTCCAAGCTGTAGTTGTACACCCTTGGTATGTTCATCAGTCACTTTAAACTCTCTAGATTGTTTTTAGCTCCCAGTTTGTGATGTTGGTTTCTTCTTATCACATCTCTTTGGATTAAAGAATTTTAAAACATGAAATTGTGTGAGTGTTGGCAGAGCTTCTAAGGCTGCAGAGAGAATAAATCTCTGTATTATGACTGCTACATGAGCCCTGTCATGGATTTATAATACAGTAAACATTGTAGAATGTGGACTATTTGTTAAGGAAACTAAGAAACTAGAGAAAAATGAAGTATTGACCTAAAGACATTCCTGTAAAGGACTACTATTTTCTGTCCAGCAGTCACACATTTTCTGTTGCTTAAAATAGAATAGTTATTGACTTGCTTCTCTATTTACCAGAGATACCTTACATCACCTATTTAACCAATATTGTGATAAAGATATAGTGCTAAAGGATATAGAAGCAATAATAGGGTGAGTGAGAAAAATAAAGCATTTTGAAGGCAATAAATGAGACCATTCCAATGCATTGTTTTCCCATAAAATCATGAAGTTAAATTTTAGTGTTATAAAGATCACAACAATCATGATTCTGAATTACTCATCTCGTCATTGAACTGCTCTGCAAACTACATTTATTTAAATTTAATCTTCCTTATTCCAACTTATACTCAAGAGGAACCATCTACTACTGGGTTATAATTTCTTAAGGTACTATGTACGTGAATCCTTTATCTTCTTGAGCCATCTCTATATCATTAAAATTATAGTTTATAGTAAGGCAAAGTGTATTCCACATATCCCCAAGAGACATATGTTTCTACTATTTAGTAACTATAAAAATTTCCAATTCTCTGTCACATACTGTGTCTTTTTACAGGTTATTTATTCTGGTAAGCATTATTCTAGTTGCTAGGATTAAAAGTCAGTAAACAAACATTAAATATGAAAATAAGTTTTTCTTGTTTGCCTGTGTATAATATATAACCTCAAATAAGTAACAAGTAAATGACTACAGTGTTCAATTATACCATTACTAATATAGGGAAACATGGGATATGTAAATTGGAGAGAACTAAGTTTAAGGTGATATAACTGGAAAGCTAGAACTGAAAACAATTGTTGATAATCCTTTGTGATGATTCAAGAATTAATAATCCTTTCAGCTTGGGACAAAAAAAAAAGAATATGCACAGATCAATGTATACAAAAGGCATTTCAAGAAGAAAATAGATAAAATGTTGTATGTTTTATGATGTGAGCTGAGTTTTACATGTTAGGAAGTATACAAAATTTAGGACAAATGAAAAAAGATTGAACTTAGACCTGAAGCCTAACAATGACATGTTTTTTCTGTATAAAAGCAAAAACTATATGCTTCTTTTGGGCTTTCCCAAGCTCTGATTATTTTAAAATATACCATCCTAAGGTACCCATTCACAAAAGAACACACATGGAATGCAGTCACTGATAAGTATCCCAGAAGCTCTGAATACCCAAGACACAATCCCCATATCAAATGATTCCCAAGAAGAAGGATGGAGAGGGCCCTGGTAATGGAAAGGCTTGATGCAGCAGTGTAGGGGATTACCAGGACAGAGAAGTGGGAGGGAGTTGATTGGAGAATGGGTGGAGGGAAGAGGACTTATGGAACTTATGGGGAGGGCGAAACCTGGAAAGGGGAAAACATTTGGAATGTAAACAAAGAATATAGAAAATAAGAAATAAATAAAATAAATAAATCTGTTCATCACTTCAAATTGTAGTGCTCATGAAACCTAGGGGAGGCTATTACATACCCTGGAATTGGAGCTACAGATGGCTTGAGATACCATATCAGTGATGGAATTCAAAACCCAAGAACTCTGGATGAGCAAGACATGATCTTAACTGCACAGCCATCTTTCTTGCCTCTTTATTCTTTGTTTAACAAAAGGTCCAAGTTCTGAGAGGTCTAATGCTGAGATTAAGAAATGTTAAACAACACACAAACACCATGCATAATCATTAATGTTCTTAGTAGAAAAAAATCTCTCACTGCTTTTAGACATTGCCTTTGGCAAATAGCACATATATCTTGCATGGAATTTATCTTTCTTTATATTCTATATACAATATATTGAAATTATATATTTCTTTATATTTTTATATGTAATATACATATGATGTATATTTTTATAACCTATATCTGTCTGGAAATATATAGTATTTTAATTAAGAATGAAAAATCAGATTTATGAACCAGAATAAACAGATAACAAATATTAGCAAATAGAGAAATATACTATTAAAAATGCAACAAAAGCTCAAAATATTATTAAAATTTCAGTTAATATGAGAACTAAATTCTAAATGGTTTTACATAGTTTTTTCCTACTATTTATTATGGACAGGTTAAATCCAAAGGTATAATATGACATGATATCAGTTGAAATTCTAAATGTGTTAACAATAAGTTATTGTACAGAGCCATATTGGGGCAGTCATGTGAAAGGATAGAAAATAATACAGCCTAATTCTAATGACCCCAAGAAATCAGTAGTTTAAAATGCTATCTAGCTTTGTTAGAAACTAGGTAAAATTTTGGTCACATTCCAGAGCCCGCCCTTTGTTTAGACCTAGCAGAAAGGCCTTGAATAGGTGATCCTGGCCCCATAGGGTAACTGGAAATGGGCTAAGCTTATCTTGCTTCTGTAAACAAGGTCTGGCGCCATTAAAGTTTCCGGCCTCGATCAGTGAAATATTGTCCTGGCCCTTATTTCTTTTCGCCCCTTCCCTATCCATCCCTCAGCTTCTGTTCCAGAAACCTACTTCGTAATAGTTGCAGGCAGCTATGGAACCCAACAAGTTATTACATTATTTTATGCAAAAATGGCTAGAAGTTCTTTTCAAGACTGTAATGGACCTTTTTATTTTATTGGCCAAATGAATTCAATGAGCAACAAATTCCCTGAATAACTATTATCTTCATGGCTAAAAACCATAGAAGGATGAGAAATACACTAACAAACACCAATCACATGTTCTGAAAAGTCCATAGGATTTCATTGAAATACTCCATACCTTCAAAATTTCTCAACAAATGTCTCATGAGAGAAATAACTATCCACATTCCTTCATTTAGGAAATACACTGGGCTTCAGAGTCAAATTTGTTTCAAAGTGTTGCTAAACGGCTAGTTATATCAACATCAATCAGGTCTAGACCTGCAGTTACATCCTCTATTTTTCAGGAAGAATTAGACCAGTTATAGGTGTATTTCATTTTTCATTAAAAATGATTTTTTATTCCACATTCTACTTTTTAAATTAGTCTCCACCAATCTTATATTGCTATATTCTGTGTACTATATCAATTAGAAATGCATTTTTCAATATCTAATTATAAATTCAGAGTCTTTGTCTACTTTACTTCCTGTAAAATTTAGCATTGTATTTTGCAATTGTAGTGTTCAAGAAATTTTCAGAGTGAAAATCTCATTGCAAAGAACATGAACCATTACAAAGAATTGATATTCAGAGTCATAATTTAAAAAATATTTCAATTTACCTTAAATTGGGTCATAGTTCCCCTCTACATGATGACTAAATTTAAATTTTATCTTCACCAAACCTCAGATTGTTAGAAACTTTAGGAGATATTGCATTAGGTCAGTAAATATGTAAAGATGCTTCTGATGCACAAAGATTGAGACAGTATATTGCTGTTTATAGTATGAAATAGCCATGTCACGTCTCATGAAGGCTGGAATGAAACAACTTATCACCTGTCATTGATCTGGACAAGTGTCAGTCTCTTTGAACTGAGGTTAACTTGCTTCATTAGCCCTACTGATGCCACTTGAGACTTTAGACTAATCCTAGTACTATACTTTTGTCTTCTCCCAATTATCGCCAAACTGATGGTGGATCAGAGGACTTTTGCCTGCCTTTAGAACTGTATGGGCTATCTTTTTATAATAACATTTGTTTGTACAAATATACATGTATATACATGTGATATGCATGTATTACCCTATTGTTAATTTTCCTGTCTAGAGACCTCAAATATTATACCCTCATAATCATTTTTGTACCTGTGTTTATAAATGCAAAACTTTGTATGCAATCACCAAACAAGAAAAGTTACAACTAAGAAATGTAACCTACTCCATCCCACTCTCATTATCTAGAAATCAACAAGGGCCCAGGGGAATTATATGATTAACTAAGTTGAAAATACTGTGAAATAAAAGAGCCCCACTAATATGTAGTTATTATCCCAAAAGCTCAGAATACCCAAGATACAATTCACAAAACATATGAAGCTCAAGAAGAAGAAAAACCAAAGTGTTGAGGTTTCAGTCCTTCTAGGGAGGGGTAGCAAAATACTTAGGAGAAAGAGAGGAGAAGAGGGGGAAAAGGAGGGCAGGATTAGGTATGGGAGGAGACAGGGATGATATGCAGAGGGTCAGGGATTTGAACAAAAATGTGTAGAAATGGGGGATGGGGAAATGGAGTTAGTCACCAGAAAGTCCCTGGAAAGCAAGAGGCTTCCAGGAAACCACAGGGATGAGATTAGCTGAAATGCCTAACAAAGGAGTGAGAACCTGTAGAGACCATATCCAGAGGTTAGGCAAGGCTCCCAGCTGGAGCATGGGACCATCCACTCATCACCAATTTTTTAATCCAGAATTGATCCTTTGTAGAGGTAATACAGGGACAAAATATGGAGCAGAGCATGAAGGAAAGGTCATCTAGGGACCTCTCCCTCCTAGGGATCCCTCCTTCCTGCAGATGCCAAAACCAGACATCATTGATAATGCCCAGACGTGCTTATTGACAGGAGCCTGAGATAGTTGTTTCCTGGGATTCTCTGCCAGAGCCTGAAAAATATAGAGCCAGATGCTTATACATTGGACTGAGCATAGGGTCCCCATTGGAGGAAGTGGGGAAAGGACTGAAGGAGCTGAAGTGGTTTGCAATCCCATAGGAAGAACAAAAATATCAACCACAGACCCCCCCCTCAGAACTTCAGGGACTAAACCACCAACAAAGAGCACACATGGAAGGACTGATGGCTCCAGCTGCATATGTAGCAGAGGATGGACTTGTCCAGCATGAATTGGAGGAGAGGCCCTTAGTCTTATGAAGGTTTCATGTCCCAATGTAGGGGAATGCCAGGGCTGGGAGGCAGGAGTGGGTGGGTGGTTTGGGGAGAACTCTCATAGAAGCAGGGGGAGGGAAGATGGGATAGAGGGTTTCTGGAGGGGAAACCGGGAAAGGGAATATCATTTAAATGCAAATAAACAAAATATCCTTTAAAAAGGGGGGAACCAAAGTAAATAGTCATGCATATCCCAGATTAAGATGACCACACTAAAGTGTACATAAGAGAACACATTTAGTTCTCATGAATAGTAACTCCAATTTTATCTCCCAGCTTACTGTCATTTGTTATGTTTGTAAAAATATTATACCATTTTTATGATAAAGATTAAATTAAAATTTTCAACTGCTTCTGGAAAGTGCCCTTAATATTCTTTCTTCTACTAGGCAATTAAAAAGTTGAGTTGGTGACTATTACATGAGAATGTCTTTGGGGAGTGGCAGTCATAGATTTCTCTGAAGGATTAAAGTGAGAATCTGAAGGGTTAGAAGCTGGTTGTAATTGGCATGCATCTCAGGAATGGATGCCAGTGATATCTTAAAGCTAACTATAAAGAGGCATTAATCCAGATGTGTGAAGCTGTTTGGATTTGACAGTTGCATATGTGATTATAAGACATTGCTCAAAGATTGATAGATTTTCCTGGGTTCAGTTCTCCTCTTGCACAGTTTGGAGGTTATATGTAAGGACAAAGTGAAGAAATCAAGAGCAGAGTGTCATGAAAGACTAAATTATTATAATCATGAATTATTCTTTTTTTCTTTTGTTTCAATTGTTATCCCTGGAACTACACATCACCACTGTGAATGTTGAATGTCTTGATCAATAAAAAATTAAGGAGCTAAGGTAACCCACATATCATCACTTCATGGACCTTCCCGAGCACCAACATGTTTATTTTTGAATAAATTTACACTTTGCAATGTCAAAATAATCAGTTAATTTTCCAAATTCTATTATTTAATTTTGAAATGCAATTTGTATTTTGTGATTCATTTCCAACAACAAAAGCATACATTCAGAATATATGTTCATGTCATGTAAATCTGATTCAAACATAATTGTAGGATTTAAGATAAACTCATGAATGGATCTGAGTAATATTATATAATTTATTTTATGTTGTATTTCCTCTGGAAACAATTTTAATGAATTGTATGCCCTCTCATGTTTGTTCATGATGAAGAAAATCACTTCCAAATTTGAGATATAAAGCAGTATTCCAAGTTGATCGGCGTCCTATTCTTTTCTTTGGAGTCATTTCCAGGCATTGCTGGGTGGGATGATTAAGAAGAATTGATTATTTAAATTGGACTTTATCTTTAGAGGTTGCACTTAGGGCAAAATGAATATTGGATAACTTGGTAATGGAAGCTCTCCTCAGGGAATTAGAGCTTGCTTTCAGAGTGGGATAAGTGCCATGATAAATACTCCAAGAACATATCATCCTCTGTGTTATCAAAAGATGAGAACAACTTGACAAGAAAGATGATAATTCACATTTGCAACAAAGTAATGGCAATTTCAGCTCCCTTTCAAATCCTGGCCCCATCAATGCTCTGGACAAGGGCATCAACAGACAAATTGTATCTCTTTTTTCTTTCCTGTCAGTTATGATTGTAGTCTAGGAGAGAAACATGTACAAGTCCAAAGAGAGTAGCTCCCAGAATTTAAAAGCTCAATGGGCCTTATATGTTTTCAGATTCTGACTTGCTCTTTCTCACTCACTCACACACACATACACACAAAACCTATGTTCATTATAAAGTGATGTCTGGATGACGGTGACTGATATAAGAATGTCTTAAGAGGAGATTTTCTTATAGAAAAGTAGAAATGTTATCTTTGGATGGAGATAAATGTGCTGTAGAGGCCCTGTTTCCCAGTGGTTGTGTTCTGCTTTCTACTTTCTGGCTTGCAAATACTTTCCTTTCCTTTCTTTTCTTTTCTTTTCTTTTCTTTTCTTTTCTTTTCTTTTCTTTTCTTTTCTTTTCTTTTCTTTTCTTTTCTTTTCTTTTCTTTTCTTTTCTTTTCTTTTCTTTCTTTTCTTTTCTTTCCTTTCCTTTCCTTTCCTTTCCTTTTCTTTCTTTTCTCTTCTCTTCTCTTCTCTTCTCTTCTCTTCTCTTCTCTTCTTTTCTTTTCTTTTCTTTTTTTGTCTCCAGAGACAGAGTTTATCTGTGTAGTCCTGGCTGTACTGAAACTCATGTGGTAGAACAGGCTGGCCTTGAACTTAGAAATCCACCTGCCTCTGCCTCCCAAGTGCTAGGATTAAAGGCGTGTGCCACCACTACCTAGTATAATTCCCTTTTAATAATGTCAGGATTACATGTTTCTATATTTCATGCATGTTTATTAACCTATATGAACTACTCAAGTCATTCACACAGGTTTTCTATTTAATAGAAATTGCTACATAATTAGAGTTGACAAAAAATAATAACCACAGTTTTTCAAACACTCTCCTCTCCTTTTAATTGAGTAATCATCAAATCACCAAACTGGATTGCTTAATGTTTGCATTGGATTGACTAATTTGACTTCAACCTGCTTAGGCGTTAGTAATGCCAGAATATTTTAATGGCTAAACTATTTGTTTCTCTTAAACATGCATACACCAAATATCTCAGGGCCCATTAAACTCATCTGATTTTATATAGGCATTTATTGTTTTTTTCCCTGAGCTTCCTGCAAAATAGAATATTCAAGCAGTAAGCAAATATTTTTTTTAAGATAACAGTATCCATTCATGAAATTATTTTCTTGAAAACAAAGCATTAGGAAATTTGAACGGCATAAATCTATTCATATGTAGAACAAAATAATTAAACGATGATTAGGAGGGTAGTGGTTTATAAAAGTAGAAAAGGGAGTGTAAGGAAAACAGTAATTCATAAATAATGAAGACAATAGAGGAACTCTGGCTGGAGTACAAAGAATTTAAAAGCTCTTACTTTTTTTTTTTACAGATTGAATAACTCTTCTTCTCAGAAATCAGTAAGCAATCAGCTGCTTTTCCCCTTACCATGATAGGCCCACCACTCCATTATTTATAGAGACCTAGGTGATATGACTTTAGATGCCTCTGTCTCCCAGAACTCAGATCTCTGGAGATAAAGGATCAATTTCTATATTCCTAGTCCACAGTTGTTTGATACAAAACACTTAGAGGTGAGGGGATCTTTTTTAAGATGAATAATGCTAGTTCTAGAAGAAGCTTGAATCTGAACATATTGGAAGGCTTTGATTTATAGTATTGAATTTCAACAATTCAAGGTAAAGTCAGAGTAAAGCAAACTGAGGAAAGCCAAGGGTTGGATAGAAAATAGTGGGAATTTACTTTTATGTCTTAAGACCCCATGATGCTTAAAAGAAGTATAATTGAGAGGAGGAAACCAGGTTTTTTGGACCATGGTGCTTAGGATCAATAGCTACGTCATTTCAGGTAAGCTACCAAATTGATGTTTCAGCTTCTTCTATGACATAAAAATGATAGACAATAGGATATTTTGTGAAAAGTGTGGACAGGAATTAAGATACTATGTGTCACTTCTTTTTTCTTTTTCTTTTTTTTTTTTTTAGTTTACTTCAGTTTCTTTTTTTGTATGATTTTTCGTTTTTTTTATTATTCGATATAATTTATTTACATTTCAAATGATTTCCCCTTTTCTAGCCCCCCCCACTCCCCGAAAGTCCCACAAGCCCCCTTCTCTTCCCCTGTCCTCCCACCCACCCCTTCCCACTTCCCCGTTCTGGTTTTGCTGAATACTGTTTCACTGAGTCTTTCCAGAACCAGGGGCCACTCCTCCTTTCTTCTTGTACCTCATTTGATGTGTGGATTATGTTTTGGGTATTCCAGTTTTCTAGGTAAATATCCACTTATTAGAGAGTGCATACCATGATTCACCTTTTGAGTCTGGTTTACCTCACTTAGTATGATGTTCTCTAGCTCCACCCATTTGCCTAAGAATTTCATGAATTCATTGTTTCTAATGGCTGAATAGTACTCCATTGTGTAGATATACCACATTTTTTGCATCCACTCTTCTGTTGAGGGATACCTGGGTTCTTTCCAGCATC
Organism: Apodemus sylvaticus; assembly: GCF_947179515.1. NCBI lineage: Eukaryota > Metazoa > Chordata > Mammalia > Rodentia > Muridae > Apodemus > Apodemus sylvaticus. Next base: position 26,510,207 of record NC_067477.1, read on the forward strand.
TGGCAATTATAAATAGGGCTGCTATGAACATAGTAGAGCATGTATCCTTATTACATGGTGGGGAGTCTTCTGGGTATATGCCCAGGAGTGGTATAGCAGGATCTTCTGGAAGTGAGGTGCCCAGTTTTCGGAGGAACCGCCAGACTGATTTCCAGAGTGGTTGTACCAATTTGCAACCCCACCAGCAGTAGAGGAGTGTTCCTCTTTCTCCACACCCTCTCCAATACCTGCTGTCTCCTGAATTTTTAATCTTAGCCATTCTGACTGGTGTAAGATGAAATCTTAGGGTTGTTTTGATTTGCATTTCCCTAATGACTAATGAAGTTGAGCATTTTTTAAGATGCTTCTCCGCCATCCGAAGTTCTTCAGGTGAGAATTCTTTGTTTAACTCTGTACCCCATTTTTTAATAGGGTTGTTTGGTTTTCTGGAGTCTAACTTCTTGAGTTCTTTATATATATTGGATATTAGCCCTCTATCTGACGTAGGATTGGTGAAGATCTTTTCCCAATTTGTTGGTTGCCGATTTGTCCTCTTGATGGTGTCCTTTGCCTTACAGAAACTTTGTAATTTTATGAGGTCCCATTTGTCAATTCTTGCTCTTAGAGCATACGCTATTGGTGTTCTGTTCAGAAACTTTCTCCCTGTACCAATGTCCTCAAGGGTCTTCCCCAGTTTCTTTTCTATTAGCTTCAGAGTGTCTGGCTTTATGTGGAGGTCCTTGATCCATTTGGATTTGAGCTTAGTACAAGGAGACAAGGATGGATCAATTCGCATTCTTCTGCATGCTGACCTCCAGTTGAACCAGCACCATTTGTTGAAAAGGCTATCTTTTTTCCATTGGATGTTTTCAGCCTCTTTGTCGAGGATCAAGTGGCCATAGGCGTGTGGGTTCATTTATGGATCTTCAATCCTGTTCCATTGATCCTCCTGCCTGTCACTGTACCAATACCATGCAGTTTTTAACACTATTGCTCTGTAGTATTGCTTGAGGTCAGGGATACTGATTCCCCCAGATTTTCTTTTGTTGCTGAGAATAGTTTTAGCTATCCTGGGTTTTTTGTTGTTCCAGATGAATTTGATAATTGCTCTTTCTAACTCTGTGAAGAATTGAGTTGGGATTTTGATGGGTATTGCATTGAATCTGTATAGTGCTTTAGGCAAAATGGCCATTTTAACTATATTGATTCTACCGATCCATGAGCATGGGAGGTTTTCCCATTTTTTGACGTCTTCTTCCATTTCCTTCTTCAGAGTCTTGAAGTTCTTGTCATACAGATCTTTCACATGTTTGGTAAGAGTCACCCCAAGATACTTTATACTGTTTGTGGCTATTGTGAAGGGGGTCATTTCCCTAATTTCTTTCTCAGCCTGCTTATCCTTTGAGTATAGGAAGGCCACTGATTTGCTTGAGTTGATTTTATAACCTGCCACTTTGCTGAAGTTGTTTATCAGCTGTAGGAGCTCTCTAGTGGAGTTCTTTGGATCACTTAGGTAGACGATCATGTCGTCTGCAAATAATGATAGTTTGACTTCTTCCTTTCCAATTTGTATCCCTTTGACCTCCTTATGTTGTCGAATTGCCCGAGCTAGTACCTCAAGTACAATATTGAAAAGATAAGGAGAAAGGGGGCATCCTTGTCTGGTCCCTGATTTCAGTGGGATTGCTTCAAGTTTCTCTCCATTTAGTTTGATGCTGGCTACTGGTTTGCTGTATATTGCTTTTACTATGTTTAGGTGTGGGCCTTGAATTCCTGTTCTCTCCAAGACTTTAAGCATGAAGGGATGCTGAATTTTATCAAATGCTTTTTCAGCATCCAATGAAATGACCATGTGGTTTTGTTCTTTGAGTTTGTTTATGTAGTGGATTGTATTGATGGATTTCCGTATATTGAACCAACCCTGCATTCCCAGGATAAAGCCGACTTGATCATGGTGGATGATCGTTTTGATGTGTTCTTGGATTCGGTTGGCAAGAATTTTATTGAGTATTTTTGCATCGATGTTCATAAGGGAAATTGGTCTGAAGTTCTCTTTCTTTGTTGGATCTTTGTGTGGCTTTGGTATCAGCGTAATTGTGGCTTCGTAGAAGGAATTGGGTAGTGTTCCTTCTGTTTCTATTTTGTGGAATAGTTTGAAGAGTATTGGTGTTAACTCTTCTTTGAAGGTCTGGTAGAATTCTGCACTGAAGCCATCTGGTCCTGTGCTTTTTTTGGTTGGAAGACTTTCTATGACTCCTTCTATTTCTTTAGGCATTATGGGACTGTTTAGATGGTCTAGTTGGTCCTGATTTAATTTTGGTGTTTGGTATCTGTCAAGGAAATTGTCCATTTCCTCCAGATTCTCCAGTTGTGTTGAGTACAGGCTCTTGTAGTAGGATCTGATGATTTTTTGGATTTCCTCAGTTTCCGTTGTTATATCTCCCTTTTCATTTCTAAGTTTGTTAATTTGGATACTTTCTCTGTGCCCTTTGGTCAGTCTGGCTAAGGGTTTATCTATCTTGTTGATTTTCTCAAAGAACCAGCTCCTGGTTTTGTTGATTTTTGTATGGTTCTCTTTGTTTCTACTTGATTGATTTCGGCCCTGAGTTTGAAGATTTCCTGCCTTCTACTCCTCCTGGGCGAAATAGCTTCTTTTTGTTCTAGGGCTTTCAGGTGTGTCATTAAGCTGGTAATGTATGCTCTCTCCATTTTCTTTTTGGAGGCACTCAGGGCTATTCGTTTTCCTCTTAGCACTGCTTTCATTGTGTCCCATAGATTTGGGTATGTTGTGTTTTCATTTTCATTGTGTTCTAAAAAGTCTTTAATTTCTTTCTTTATTTCTTCCTTGACCAAGTATCATTGAGTAGAGTATTGTTCAGTTTCCACGTGTATGTGGGTTTTCTGTTGTTTCTGTTGAAGACCACTTTTACTCCATAGTGATCAGATAGGAGGCATGGGATTAGTTCGATCTTCTTATATTTGTTGAGGTCTGTCTTGTGACCAATTATATGGTCGATTTTGGAGAAGGTACCATGAGGTGCTGAGAAAAAGGTATATTCTTTTGTTTTAGGATAGAATGTTCTATATATATCTGTTAAATCTAATTGGTCCAAAGCTTCAATTAGTTTCATTGTGTCCCTGTTTAGTTTCTGTTTTCCTGATCGGTCCATTGAGGAAAGTGCAGTGTTGAAGTCACCCACAATTATTGTGTTAGGTGCAATGTGTGCTTTTAGTTTTAATAAAGTTTCTTTCACGAAAGAGGGTGCCCTTGCATTTGGTGCATAGATGTTCAGGATTGACAGTTCTTCTTTTTGTATTTTTCCTTTGACCAGCAAGAAGTGTCCCTCAGGGTCTCTTTTGATGACTTTGGGTTGAAAGTCAATTTTATCTGATATTAAAATGGCTACTCCAGCTTGTTTCCTGAGACCATTTGCTTGTAAAATTGTCTTCCAGCCTTTTACTCTAAGGTAGTGTTTGTCTTTGACCCTGAGGTGTGTTTCCTGTAAGCAGCAAAATGTAGGGTCCTGTTTACGTATCCATTCAGTTAGTCTGTGTCTTTTTATTGGGGCATTAAGTCCATTGATGTTAAGAGATATTAAGGAATAGTGATTGTTACTTCCTATCATTTTTGACGTTATTTTTTAAATTTGAATGCTTAACTTCTTTTGGGTTTGATGAAAGGTTACTATCTTGCTTTTTCCAGGGTGAAGTTTCCCTCCTTGTTTTTTTCATTCGATATATTTTTTATTTACATTTCAAATGATTTCTCATTTTCTGGCCCCCCACTCCCTGAAAGTCCCATAAGCCCCCTTCCTTCTCCCTGTTCTCCCCCCCAATCCCTTCCCACTTCCCTGTTCTGGTTTTGCCCTATATTGGTACACTGAGTCTTTCCAGAAGAAGGGGCCACTCCTCCATTCTTCTTGTAGCTCATTTGATGTGTGGATTATGTTTTGGGTATTCCAGTTTTCTAGGTTAATGTCCACTTATTAGTAAGTGCATACCATGATTGATCGTTTGAGACTGGGTTACCTCACTTAGTATGATGTTCTCTAGCTCCATCTCGAACTTGAGCAGAAATACCTCCCATCACATAATAATCAAAACCCCAAATGCACTAAACAAAGAAAGAATATTAAAAGCAGTAAGAGAAAAAGGCCAAGTAAGATATAAAGGAAGACCTATCAGAATATATGTCATTTCTTACATAATTACATGGGAATGTAAATCAAACTACAATAATAAATAACTTTGTAAAAAGAGTATTTACTATTTCCATGTCATATTTGGCTCTTAAATTCTTTGCATTATTAACAAAAACATATTCTCAGAGAATAGGACTGAAATACAACACAGAATAGGTTACCTTTGAATAGAGGGTTATACCATTATGGATAAGATAAACAAAAATTTAGATCCTTAAATAACAAAATCAAGATGCTTAAATCCCCAAATAAAAAGAACAGTATTATTTATAGGCAAAACATTATATTAACTATACTGGAAAGCAATTTTGTATGACATTTCATTTATATATCAGAAGTTCTTTTGTGTCAAGATAAAAATGTCTAAGTCCAAGTAAAAAAGAGTACAGAAATATACTATATGTAAAAAAGGAAAAAAAAGTTGACTTTCAAATGTGTAAAACAATGTTAGGCCCTTTTTTATTAGGTTTTTTTATTTTTTTATTTTTTTTTTTTACAATCAATTCATTGTTCCTCTTCCTGGTTTTGCCATCCTACAGTTCCTCACCCCATTACTCCATCCTCCTTGTCTTTAAGACAATGTCCCCACCACCCCGCCATGCCTCCCCCCCCTCCCTGTGCCCTTAAATCTCTCAAGGGTTAGGCACTTCTCCCACTGAAGATAAATCAGCAATCCTCATCTATATATGTTTTGGGACCCTCAGACCAGCTAGTGCATGCTGCCTAGTTGGTATTTCAGTATCTGAGAGATGTCAGGGATCTGGGTTATCTGAGACTTCTGGTCTTCCTCTAGGGTCTCCTTCCTCCTCATGTTCTTCCATCCTTTCCCAAATTTGACCACGGGTCTCCTTCCTCCTCATGTTCCTCCATCCTTTCCCAAATTCGACCACAGGGTTCCCTAACTTCAGTTCAATGCTTGATTGTAAGTATAGGCATGAGTCTTGATCAGCAGTTTATTGGGCCTCTCAGAGGACATCCATGCTAGGATACTCTCTGTAAAAATACTATAGCACCAGTAATAGTGTCAGGCCTTGGAGACTCCTGTTAAGATGGAGCTCAAATTAGGTCTATCACTGGACCACCTTTTTCTCAGTCTCTCCTCAATTATTTTTCCTGCAATTATTTTTAGGCAAGAGTTCTGGGTCAGAGATTTTGACTGGAAGATGGCAAACCCATCCCTCTACTTAATGCCCTGTCTTTCTACTGAAATTGGTCTTTACAAGTTCCCTCTCCCTATTCTTGGGTTTTTCTTTTAAGGTGCCTCCCTTTGAGTTCTGAGAGTTTTTCCACTCCCAGGTCTCTGGTACTTTCTAGAGGGTCCCCTACCATATGTAATCCTAATTCCCTTTTCCCGTCTGCCTATTCTCTCTCACCCAGTTGCCTCCCCTTCTCTTTCCCACATGATTGCTCTCTTTTCTCTCTCAAGTGGGATTGAGACATCCTCACATGGGCCCTTAAACTTGTTAAAGATCTAGGGTCCATAAGTGTGTGGATTTATTTCTTGGTCTTCAATTCTATTCCATTGATCAACCTGTCAACCTATGTACCAATACTATGTAGCTTTTTTTTTATCACTGTAATTTTGTAGTACAGCTTGAGGTCAGGGATGGTAATTTCCATAGAAGTTCTTTTATTGCTAAAAGTTGTTTTTACTATCCTGGGTTTTTCAGAGTTTTTTTTTTTTTTTCAAATATGAAATTGAGAAGTATTCTTCCCATGTCTTTGAAGAATTATGTAGGAATTTTAATGGAGATTGCATTGAATTTGTAGATAGCTTTTAGTTGGATGTCCATTTTTACTATGTTAATCCTACCAATCCATGAGCATTGTAGAATTCTTCATTTAGTGAAGTCTTCAATTTCTTTCTTGAGAGACATGAAGTTCTTGTCATACAGATCTTCCACTTGCTAGGTTACACCAAGGTATTTGAAATTATTTTCTTTCCCCATTTTCCCTATTTTCTTACCCTATTTCCCTATTTTCTTTCTCAACCCATTTACTATTTGTATAATTGGTCACAAAATAAGCTTCAACAGATACAATAAGAGTGAGATAATTCTATGCATGCTATCAGATCACGACTGGCTAAGGTAGTGACTAGACTTCAATAACACAAACAACAGAACATCCCCATACTCATGGAATCTGAACAACTCTTTACTCAACAATAATTTGGTCAGGGAAGAAATTCAGAAAGATATTGAAGACTTCTTAGAATTCAATAAAAATGACTACACAGTATACCCAAACTTATGGGACATAATAAAAGCAGTGCTAAGAGTAAAATTCATAATGCTAAGTGCCCTTAGAAAGAAATTAGAGTGATCCTACCTAGCAACTTAACAGCATTCTTGAAAGTCTTAGAACAAAAAAGAACCAAACAGACCCAAGAAGAGTAGAAGGCAGGAAATAGTGAACATCGGGACCATAATCAACCAAGTAGAAACAATGAGAAAACTACAAAGAATTTACAAATCAAAAGCTGGTTCTTTGAGAAAATCAACAAGATAGATAAACCCATAGCCATACTAACTATGGACTAGAGACAGTACCCAAATTAATAAAATCTGGAATGAAAGGGGAGCTATAACAACAGAAAATGTGGAAATTAAAAAGAATTCATCAGATCCTACTACAAAAACCTATACTTAACATAACTGGAAAAATCTAGATGAAATGGATGATTTTTTGATAGATATTACTTACCAAAATTAATTCAAGAGCAGGTAAACTATCTAAATAGGTCCATAGCCATATAGTAGAACTAATTAAAAAAAATCATAAACACTGACCACAACAACAGATAGAAGAAAAAAACAAACAAACAAAAAAACAAGCCCAGATGGATTTAGTGTGCAGTTAGCCTTCAAAAAAAAAAAGCAATTAGCATAAAAAGTGTATGGAAAATAAAAAAAATCATTGCCTCAAAGCTACACAACGAACAATAGGCACGTATGGAATGGATGAATAGTAAAACTATTCTTCCCTAGGGCATAGTAAAAAATTGGCTATCCAATACCTAACTGTCAGCTCTGAAAATATATATTCAAATAATATACATATTGATTAGGTTATATTTGGGAATATATACTCACATATATATGTATATGTGTACATATTACATATATAATATATATGTACATATAAGTATATATATACTTATATTAATATATCATAAATTAGACAAAAAAGAAGATATGAATTTGAAAGAGAGCACAAAAGGGTATATTAAAGTGCTTAAATAGAGAAAAAGAAGGGAATTGATCTTCTTACATTATATTAATAATAAAATAAATAATTTTTAAAAGTTTGTAAAGTTAGATTGTGTGTCACAGGTGATATAGTCCAGAGGTAAACACAATTGTTGCCCATTGTGACAACTGGGGTTAGGTCTCCAGGATCCATGAGGTAAAAAGAACCGAAGGAGGTAACTTTGACAAGGCACCTTCTGATTTCTGCCTAAAAATGGAGGCATACAGGAGTCAAAAACAAAAAAAAACACACATACAAACATAAAATAAGTACAAAAAAATGAATCAAAACAATAGGGAATAGCATGAGGTAAAGAACATCCCATGATCAGATGCAATATAATTCTAAAATGAAAAGCTAGTAAAATTTTGAGGAATACAAATACAATGTTCTAAATCTGAAAAAAATGTGTGTTAAAATGATAAAGATACATCATAAAAACCAGAAAATTAAAGCAAACACTGCATGTTTCAGATTATACTGCTGTGATACCTTAGAACAATTTTCTACAAGTTTTTACTCAGTAAAAGTATACATTAACACCTTAGAATATATCAATACCAAAAGTTTCAATGCCTTGAATTGATACTTCTTTAATTCACAAAAATATAATGTTTAATTTATAATATTTTCTTAAGAAAATGAACCAAACAAGAATCTAGTAAAAGCAAGAGATCTAACAAAGTTCTTACAAAGTGTCAAGCCTAAAGCCATGGCTACAGGTCATGTTATGCCTGTCCTGAGGATGTGTTATCATGAGACTGCTGGTGGATGACTTCCTGGTACCAAAATAGGATCATTCTGCTTTCATTTTCTCTTTGAAAATACAGTGAGATAACAGGAAAGGTATCAAATCACTTCTGAAGCTAATAGAAAAGAAACTGGGGAAGACCCTTGAGTACATCGGTACAGAGGGAAGGTTTCTGAACAGAACACCAATAGCTTATGCTCTAAGATCAAGAATTGACAAATGGTACCTCATTAAAATACAAAGTGTCTGTAAGGCAAAAGATACCATCAAAAGGACAAATCAGCAACCAACAAATTGGGAAAAGATCTTCACCAACCCTACATCAGATAGAGAGAGGGCTAATATCCAATATATACAAAGAACTCTAGAAGTTAGACCCCATAGGTGTGTTGGTTCATTTCTGGGTCTTCAATCCTATTCCATTGATCCGTTTGCCTAATATTGTACCAATACCATGCAGTTTTTATTACTATTGCTTTGTAGTAGAGTTTAAAGTCTGGGATACTGAATCCCCCTGAAGTTCTTTTACTGTTGAGAATAGTTTTAGCTATCCTGGTTTTTTGTTATACTAGAAGAATTTGAGAATTGCTCTTTCTAGCTCTATGAAGAACTGGGTTGGGATTTTTATGGGGATAGCATTGAGTCTGTAGATTGCCTTTGGCAAGATGGCCATTTTAACTATATTAATCCTGCCAATCCACGAGCATGGAAGATTTTTCCATTTTCTGAGATCTTCTTCTATTTCCTTCTTCAGAGATCTGAAGTTCTTGTCATATAGGTCTTTCACTTGTTTGGTTAGAGTCACCCCAAGATACTTTATGCTCTTTGTAGTCATTGTGAAGGGGGTCATTTCCCTAATTTCTTTCTCAGTCTGCTTATCCTTTGAATATATAAAGGCTAATGATTTGCTTGCATTGATTTTGTAGCCAGCCACTTTGCTGAAGTTGTTTATCAGCTGTAGGAGTTCTCTAGTAGAGTTTTTAGGGTCACTTAAGTATACGATCATATCATCTGCAAATAGTGATAGTTTGATTTCTTCCTTTCCAATTTGTATCCCTTTCGCTTCCTTATGTTGTCTAATTGCTCTAGCTAGGACTTCAAGAACTATATTGAAAAGATATGGAGAGAGGGGGCAGCCTTGTCTAGTCCCTGATTTTAGTGGGATTGCTTCAAGTTTCTCTCCATTTAGTTTGATGTTGGCTATCGGTTTGCTGTATATTGCTTTTACTATGTTTAGATATGGGCCTTGAATTCCTGTTCTTTCCAAGACTTTTAGCATGAAAGGATGCTGAATTTTGTCAAATACTTTTTCAGCATCTAATGAAAAGATCATGTGGTTTTTTTCTTTGAGTTTGTTTATGTAGTGGATAGCATTGATGGATTTCCTTATATTGAACCATCCCTGCATCCCTGGGATGAAGCCTACTTGATCATGGTGGATGATCGTTTTGATGTGTTCTTGGATTCCGTGGGCAAGATTTTTATTTAGTATTTTTGCATCGATATTCATAAGGGAAGTTGGCCTGAAATTCTCTTTCTTAGTTGGATCTTTGTGTTGTTTTGGTATCAGTGTAATAGTGGCTTCAAAGAAGGAGTTGGGTAGAGTTCCTTCTGTTTCTATTTGGTGGAAAAGTTTGAAGAGTATTGGTGTTAAGTCTTCCTTGAAGGTCTGATAGAATTCTGCACTGAAACCATCTGGTCCTATGCTTTTTTTCGTCAGAAGCCTATCTATGACCTCTTCTATTTCTTTAGAGGTTATGGGTCTGTTTAGATGGTCTATTTGATCCTGGTTTAATTTTGGTAATTGGTATCTGTCTAAGAAAATGTGCATTTCCTCCAGATTCTACAGTTGTGTTGAGTACAGGTTTTTGTAGTAGGATCCAGTGGAAAAAAGATAGCCTTTTCAACAAATGGTGCTGGTTCAATTGGAGATCAGCATGCAGAAGAATGCGCATCGATCCATTCTTATCTCCTTGTACCAAGCTCAACTCCAAATGAATCAAGGACCTCTACATAAAACTTGACACACTGAAACTAATCGAAAAGAAACTGGGGAAGACCCTGGAGGACATGGGCACAGAGGAAAAGTTCCTAAATAGAACACAAATAGCTTATGCTCTAAGAACAAGAATTGACAAATGAGACCTCATAAAACCACAAAGTTTCTGTAAGGCAAAGAACACTGTAAAAAGGACAAAACGTCAACCAACAGATTGGGAAAGGATCTTCACCAACCCTAAATCTGACAGAGGGCTAATATCTAATATATACAAAGAACTCAAGAAAGTAGAACCCAGAGAAACAAATAACTACATTAAAAAGTGGGGTGCGGAACTAAACAAAGAACTTTTACATGAAGAACTTCGGAGAGATGAGAAACACCTTAAGAAATGTTCAACATCATTAATCATTAGGGAAATGCAAATCAAAACCACCCTGAGATTTCACCTCACACCAGTCAGAATGGCTAGGGTCAAAAACTCAGGAGACAGCAGGTGTTGGTGAGGATGTGGAGAAAGAGGAACACTCCTCCACTGCTGGTGGGATTGCAAGATGGTGCAACCACTTTTGAAATCAGTCTGACGGTTCCTCAGAAAACTGGGCATGACACTTCCTGAGGACCCTGTTATATCACTCCTGGGCATATATCCAGAGGATTCTTCAGCATGCAATAAGGATACATGCTCCACTATGTTCATAGCAACCCTATTTGTAGTAGCCAGAAGCTGGAAAGAACCTAGATGTCCTTCAACGGAGAAATGGATACAAAAAATGTGGTATATTTACACAATGGAGTACTATTCAGCCATTAGAAACAATGAATTCATGAAATTCTTAGACAAATGAATGGAGCTGGAGAGCATCATACTAAGTGCGGTAACCCAGTCTCAAAAGATCAATCATGGTATGCACTCACTGATAAGTGGATATTAGCCTAGAAACTTTGAATACCTAGGACATAATCCACAAATTAAATGATGTCCAAAAAGAATGGAGGAGTGGCCCCGGTTTCTGGAAAGACTCAGTGCAAGAGTATAGGGGTCCAGAACAGGGAAGTAGGAAGGGGTAGATGGAAGAAGAAGGGGATGGAAGAGGGCTTATGGGACTTGCGGGCAGTGGGGACCCAGAAAAGGGGAAATCATTTGAAATGTAAATAAAAAATATAACATTAAAAGAAGGAAAAGGCAAATTCAAATAAAAAAAGAAACAAACACACACAATAAGTAAATGTAATAAAGATTTAAAATATAATTACAAAAAAAAATTAGACCCCAAAAAAACCAAATCTGAAGAACTTCAGATGGCTGAGAAGCATCTTAAAAAAGGCTCAACTTCATTAGTCATTAGGGAAATGCAAATCAAAAGAACCCTGAGATTTCACCCTACACAAGTCAGAATGGCTAAGAATAAAAATTCAGGAGACAGCAGGTGTTGGCAAGGATGTAGAGAAAGAGGAACACTCCTCCACTGCTGATGGGGGTGCAAACTGGTACAACCACTCTGGAAATCAGTCTGACAGTTCCTCAGAAAACTGGGCACATCACTTCCAAAGGATCCTGCTATACCTCTCCTGGGCATATACCCAGAGGATTCCCCAGCAGGTAATAAGGTTACGTGCTCCACTATGTTCATAGTAGCCCTATTTATAAGTTCCAGAACCTGGAAGGAACCCAGGTATCCCTCAACGGAAGAATGGATGCAAAAAATGTCATATATATACACAATGGAGTACTATTCAGCCATTAGAAACAATGAATTCATAAAATTCTTAGACAAATGGATGGAGTTGGAGAACATCATACTAAGTGAGGTAACCCAGTCTCAAAAGATCAATCATGGTATGCACTCACTAATAATTGGATATTACCCTAGTAAATTGGATTACCCCAAACATAATCCACACATCAAATGAGGTACAAGAAGAACGGAGGAGTGGCCCCTGGTTTTGGAACGACTCAGTGTAGCAGTATAGGGTAAAACCAGAACAGGGAAGTGGGAAGGGATGGATGGGAGAACAGGGGGTGGGAAGGGGACTTATGTGACTTTTGTGGAGTGGGGGTGGCCTGAAAAGAGGAAATCATTTGAAATGTAAGTAAAAATATATCGAATAAAAAAAAAAGAATTTAGGATTTAGAAAACTGTTTACCAGTAGCAAAGTATTCCAGATGGAGAATTAAAATCCCAAACTGTGTATCTATTAGGGAAATAAATAAATAAATAAATTTTATAAAGCATTTCATCTCCATTTGTGTCTCATAATTTTGTGGCAAGTTTTGCATCTATGAAGAAATATTTTGTTATAAATTAGTAGAAGGAAAACAGAAGGCTAATACAATGAATAATGGAAACAACTATTAACTTAAAAGAAACATGACAAGAAGTATGTATATGGCTTTTAGTTTGAAGACAATTTATATCATTATGATGATTTAATGATGCATATTAGTTAAATACAGAGTCATATGTTAGGACAAGGAGCAAAGTCAAGTGTGCGACCAGAGTGCTGATATATGTTCTGATGTTAAATCCTTTTCACCAGTGCTAGGAAGTCAAGAACAAAACATCTAAAGTTGAAACATCATTATATATTACATTCAAACAGAGTAGGTAAAAGTATATAGTAGAAGAGGGGACTGAGCAGCTTGGAAGTCATAGCTAAGAAACAGATTGGAAATGACTAGAAATAAAAATATAAATATTTAGACATATAAATCCCAGCTACAATCAAAAACCTGCAAATGTCAAAAATGTGCATACCAATATCTTACTTTCTTTGTATAAAGTTTGTTTTAGTGGCATTGCTCAACTATTTTTAAAAGTTTGAATAACCTTTTGAAATCAAAGGGTCTAATTTAGTAAGGCTTCTATAACCGTGTGGGTTGTGATATCATCCCTTGACTTCGCTTATGGCACATCTGACATTACAGTAGCTCTAGTGCAAACCTCAAGGAAATGTTCATCCATGTGTTATCACAGAAGACGCTTTAAACATACTCCTACCACTTAGTCAAGTCACCCACAGATTTGTATATGTCCAAATCAGTTATCTTTCCTATAAACCAAACTATTCCAAAACAATATGAGACACTTGTTCAGGATTCTTGTTTAGCTAAGCAGTCCTAGGTTAGCTGAGTAATTCTAATAGTCCCATATGGAGGATAGTCATGTCTATTATCATCTGTCAGCCTGGAGTGCACTAGTAAGCCACCATGTCTCTTCTCTTTCCGTTTGTCTGACTGGCTGCTGAATTGTGTTATAGCATTGTCCCTTTCCCACCAAAGCCTGGGTCAGATGGCTATCTATGTTAATTTGGGTGTTCTAACACAAGACCAGAGGTTGCAAACTCTTTGAGATGAAATCACTGCATTATCACATGTCTTCAGCTTTAAATTCTACTGATAAAAGGAAGTTACAAAGGCAACTCAGTCTCAAAACATGAATGGAGAAAATGTAAACATCTTATAATCATGTTAATCTCTGACACATGCCAGAATTGACTCAAATATCTCAACTACATGCTTAATAAGTGAATTTAGTCTTTAAGAAATTGTTATTAAGATAACAGGGTAGTGAACAAAGCATTCATATCTTGGTTCCTTACCACACCCATCAATCTCTATTTTTGGATAGCAAGCAAGTTATATTTTTTAAAGATAATGTAGTTTCTAACTCTATTTCCATCACAGCACCACAATTTTATTAGGTATAAATTTGTGTATTGTTCAGTGTCCTCTCATGAACAGTGATAAAATGTACAACAAGAGTAAAGAAGATTATCAAAATTTTGTACTTATTACCACAAAAGGGCTAGAGAAAAACATACATACTAAAGGCAAGGAGATTTTAGAAATTTATCAAACAAGATAATTCAGAAGATATTACTAACTAAGAAATCAGGCAAAGAAAACAACAAAGAAAAATAACAAAATGGCAAACACTAGTTAATTATAGATCAGTGTGTCTATTATGTGTTTGCAACTGTTAATTTTTTAATGTACTGCTGTTTCTTTTTTAAAATTATTGTACTCATCATTTTTATTGGTTTTATTTGTCCTAGTGGAAATCACAAGGCAGCTGGCTGTTGGCAGATGCAACCTATAATGTCCAAAGACTCTTAACAAAAAAATTCACGAATTGCTTCATATTGTACTCATTATGTATAAAAATATATTAACATCTCCATTAATTAAATCAGACCATATTTATTACAAAAGCTTTTGGTGGTAAAATTCATATGAATCATAGATTGAGGTCCTCAGAATAAAATTAAACGATACTAAACAGCAAATTAAAACCAAAGGTATGATTTGAAAATGCAAATTCCAGAAATAGCAGTGAACACCATCCTTCATTAGGAAAAAAATGTTGAATTATTTAGAGTCATATAATGGGATTATGCTTTTGGATCAGTAGAATGAAAGCAGAGAAAATGAAATTTTTACCCATTACAGAAATGTTAAGATTTAGGGATATGATGAAGCTCTCCCCCTGGAGATCTGCTTCATCTAACACACAGCTTTTCAATCTTAAAAGCCAAAATCTCACTTGACCCTATAGCATATCAACTCCCATGCCTATAATTAGGACAGAATGAATTATGTTTCCAGCCTTGCAGAAATGTTCTTAGCACCAGTTTTTTCTGTCATTAATAAATTATTCTAAAAGTCATCATAATAATAAAATTCATGGTCATCCCTAAAAATAAAGTATCCCTACTAAACTCTGTATCACCATCATTTGTATATTTTCTTATGATGTAAAGATGTAGAAGGTCTCAGTTAAATTGACAGTCAGATTATCAGTCTTCTTGTAGGAAAATAGAAAAATTTTATTCTTCCAAAAAGTATGAGTTTCTTTATGTACAAAATGAAACATTAGGTCAGCTTCAGACATACAAGAAAATGAACAACAAGAAGGTCCCTGACATGCATGCCTTTGTGCTATTTACAATCTTGTGTGGGTTTTTCTAGGTAGGAAGAGGGCAGACATTGGAAACTTAGAGAGCTTGATTGTTTCAGAATTTTATGGAATTTTGCATATGATATTAAGCATCTCTCCTACACAGCTCACAGCTGTGAAGGAATCTTAACATTCCCACGACTGCAGTGAACTGAATGTTCCCAGCCATCGTGTTGCCAGATTGGTATGCGCACAGCAAGGCTTCACTCTTTTAAAGAGATATAAAAATATATTTTCAGTTTTTGCCATTTGAGTATCTGAGAGCTACAGATACATGATATATCTGCCATGTTAAAAAAGATATATGTATATCAAAATATGCACACATAATTTTATAAAATCTTAACCTTTAGTTTATTTGGATCAAAATAATTACAAGTAAACAAATAAAATCAACTGAGAGATAAGTGAAGAGATCAGTATAGGAAAGGATATTGCAATGTTTCAATATCACCCATGAAAATTTAATCTCATGTTTAACTAGTTTTTTTAATGTGTATCTGATGTATTTCCTCTGTTTATGTAAGTGTAACACATATATACAATGCACATCTGGGACAGATGAGGATTTTAAATCTCCTGGTACTGGAGTAAGAGACAGTTATAAGTTGTCTCAGAAGTTCATGGAACTGAACCATTGGCTTCTCCAAACAAGAAAATGCCCTTAACCACTGAGCCATCCATCAGTCTAGCCCACAACATAAAACAGCATATTTGGTTCACTTTTTTTCTTTAAGCTGAAACCAAATTAGTAGTTTATATAGATTGATGTTACAATTTGTATTTAATATTCAAAACTCATTTTCAATCACCTTTGTTGTCTAACCTACGAACACTAAGAAAATAAATGAGTGAAAAATGTTTTGAAGGTATTAAGTGGGAAGGCTTCCCGACTTTTAAAGAAAACTGGACATGACACTTCCCGAGGACCCTGCTATACCTCTCCTGGGCATATACCCAAAGGATTCCCCGGCATGCAGTAAAGACACATGCTCCATTATGTTCATAGCAGCCTTATTTATAATAGCCAGAAGCTGGAAAGAACCCAGATGCCCCTCAAAGAAGGAATGGATACAGAAAATGTGGCATATTTACACAATGGAATACTACTCAGCAATTAGAAACAATGAATTCACAAAATTTTTAGGCAAATGGTTTGATCTGGAAAATATCATCCTAAGTGAGGTAACCCAGTCACAAAAGAATGCACATGGAATGCAATCTCTGATAAGTGGATATTAATTAGCCCAGAAGCCCTGAATACCCAAGGCACAAATCACACAACAAATGACTCCCATGAAGAAGTATGGAGAGGGTCCTGATCCTGGAAAGGATTGATCTAGCATTGGAGGGGAATATAAGGATAGAGAAAAAAAGGAGGGAGGTGATTGGAGAATGGATGGAGAGAAGAAGATTTATGGGACATATGGGGAGGGGAGATACGGGAAAGGGGAAATCATTTGGAATGTAAACAAAGAATATAGAAAATAAAAATATTAACAAATAAAGAAATATTTTTGAAACAAAGCAAAGGTTGTGAATTGAAAAACTGCTTCTATGTTGTATTATTAGACAAGATCCCCAAAACACACAGTACATAGGAATAGTAGAAAAAGAAAAGAGTTGTGTCCATTTGTATTTGATATAATTTCTAAGTAATTGATGATGGATTATTTAATTTTCTGGCTATGTCTGAATTTTTTTCTCCTTTTGAAATTGTACTTATTCTCATATAGTGTATACTGCTTATGATTTCTCTCACACTGTACTTCTCCCAGCTTTCCCCCATCTTATACCCATCTTAATTGGCTTCCTTTCTGTCTCTCATTAAAAATGCAGCCTTCTATAAATAATAATAAAAATGTACTATAATAGCACATAATATGAAAAATCAAGAATTAACACATTAGAACAGAATAAAACTAACAAACAGAAAGAAAAGAGACCATAGAAGGGGAAAAAAACTCAGAAATACACACATTCACATACTCAGGAATGCCATAAAAACACTAAACAGATACATGTAAATTTATTTTTGTAGGTAAGTCTAAGTCTCTTTCATTTGGAATGGCAGGCTTTGCTGCATTGTTTTCTTGTGTGTACTAACTTTCTCTTTTCTTTCATTAAACAATCTCACCCTCTATGTTCATTAAAGGAAAGCACATCTGCATTGCTTCATCACACAGGAACGACCACTCCTAGCATTAACCATGCTTATCTTATGACTACAAACTTGACTTTGTTCTCTTGTTTTGCTCATAACTTTCATTTTTTTAAAAAATCCAAATCCTTTAGCTTATTTGCCATGATTTTCAAATGTTAGAGATCTGCTTTTAATGGAGACGTTTATGTCTTTCTCACACATTTCTTCTGAGTTTAATTGTATACATGATTTGCCATTGATATCAGTCACACGAACTTTGAGTAGCTTAGATTATAGCTGTAATTTGGGTTGTTAGAGAATGTCAATATTCTATTGAATTAAGGTGGACCTTTCATGGACAAATATGAGTATTCTTACTATATGGAAATGTGTTGTAATTTAATGTGTAATAATGAGGGAGGGGTGATTAGAGAGAATTCTACAAGAATTGGAGAACAAAATATGTTCACAAATATTCAGAACTTAGCCATTTTAAATTAAAGGTCAGCCCATCAACATATATTGCAGAATAAAATGTCCTTAATTTAGTGTTCTGTATAATCAGGACAAGTCAGTTTACACAGCAAATATGGTAACTTGGAGCATTCTTGTTTCTCCCTACCTATGAATTAAATATTGATTCTAGAATGGCAGTGAGACATCAGTCTTGTGGATATCTCTTCTGCTTAGGTAAGGTGACTTACTAACCTGCAACTCTACAAATGTCTAAAGTCATTCCTCTGAAAAAGTGTAAGTTGGTAGAAAAAATTCTGTCTTATATTTAAAATGAGAGGCCTAATATTATTCATTGATATTCAACATTCCTCTCTTAGATATATTCATATCTTCTCCCACTCCTTTCCTCAAAACAAGAATGGATGCTGTAGGTCTTAATGCTCTCTGGTAATGGATTCAGATTCCTGGAAAGTCAACAAATTATTTCAAAATAGAGTGTCACGAATGCAAACATGCAAAGCACTTTTGAGTAAATGATTATTAACCTTTCCTTGTTTGGGTGTTACAGTTGGATGGTTCAAATTGATAAAACATGGGGTCTATTTAAATAGAAGAGGTCCACCATGTTTTAAAGTGTGAAAACTTTCTAGGAAGTGGTATTCTTATTCAACATCTTAACTTACTGCAGTGGGCATTTAATCAAGGTTTAATACTCCTAATATTAATGCCATTAAAAACATGATCAGCAATGCAAACTTTCATTGTATCTTAGAATTATGTACCAAATACAATCAAAACTCCATCCTCAGATAAATAGATTAGGAGCAAAAATATTTCTGGTTCATAAACCGGGAGGAAACATAGGGAAACCATAAAAGTATTATAGGAGTGATGCGTTACAAAGGTAATGGATTTTAAACTATAAGAAAACTACTATTGATTTGATAGCCAAAGCCAACTTTGAATATGAATATATAACAGATGTTTACTGTACAGTGACATGCAGGAAGATCAATGGAATAGAAAGGAAGACCCAGAAATTAGTCCACACACCTATGGACACTTGATCTTTGACAAAGGAGAAAAAACCATCCAGTATAAAAAAAAAAAAAGACAGCATATTCTACAAATGGTGCTGGTAAAACTAGAAGTTAGCATGTAGAAGAATGCAAATCAGTACAGTCTTATCTCCTTGTACATAGCTCAAGTCTAAGTGGATCAAGGCCCTACACATAAAACCAGATACACTGAAACTAATAGAAGAGAAAGTGAGGAACAGCCTCGAATACATGGGCATAGGGAAAAAGTTCCTGAACACAAAACCAATGACTTATGCTCTAAGATCAAGAATTAACAATGGGACCTCATAAAATCACAAAATTTCTGTAAGGCAAAGGACACTGTTAATAGAATAAAATGGCAAACAACAGATTTGGAAAAGATCTTTAACCATCCTATGTGTGATAGGATTAATACTAATAGGAGGACTAATATCCAATATATACCTAGGACTCAACAAATTGGATTCCAGACAATCAAGTAACCCTATGAAAAATGGGGTACAGAGGTAAAAAATTAATTCTCAACTGAGGAAACTCAGATAGTCAAGAAGCACCTAAGGAAATGTTCAACATCCTTCGTCATTAGGGAAATGCAAATCAAAATAGCCCTGGTCTACTTCACACCAGTCAGAATGGTTAAGATCAAAAATTCATGTGACAGAATATGCTGGTAAATATGTGGAGAAAGTGTAACAGTCCTCCATTGCTGGTGGGATTGCAAGCTGGCACAACCATTCTGGAAATCAGTCTGGAGGTTCTTCAGAAAATTGGACATAGTATTACCTGAGGATCCAGCTATACCACTCCTCCGCATATATCCAAAAGATGCTCCAGCATATAACAAGGACATATGCTCCACTGTGTTCATAGAAGTCTTATGTATAATAACCAGAAGCTGAAAAGAGCCCAGATGTCCTTCAACAGAGGAAAGGAAACAGAAAATGTGGTAGATTTACAGAATGGAATACTACTCAACTATTAAAATCAATGAATTTATGAAATTCCAAGGAAAATGGATATTAGTAGAAAATATCATCCTAAGTGAGGTAACCTGATCACAAAAGAACACACATGGTATGCACTCACTGAAAAGTGGATATTATCCCAGAAGCTCAGAATAGTGAAGATATAATTCACATACCACATGAAGCTCAAGAAGAAGGAATAACAAAATATGGATACTGTAGTCCTTCTTAAAAGTGGAACAAAAAACCCATGGGAGGAGATACAGAGAAAAAGTGTGGAGCAAAGACTGAAGGAAAATCCATCCAGAGACCACACCAACTGGGTATCCATCCCATATATCAATTACCAAACTCAGAAACTATTGTGATTGCCAACAAGTGCTTGCTAATATTAGACTGATATAGCTGTCTCCTGAGAGGCTCTGTCAGTGTCTGACAAATACAAAGGGGATACTCTTAGCCAACCATTGAACTGAGAACAGGGCTCCCAATAGTGCAGCTAAAGAAAGGTCCCAAAAAGCTGAAGGGTTTTGAGGACCCATAGGAGGAACAACAAGATGAACCAATCAATTTCCCCAGAGCTCCTAGGGACTAAATCAGCAATCAAAGAGGACACTTGGAGGGACCAATGGCTCTAGCTACATATATAACAGAAGATGGCCTTTTTTGGTCATCAATGAGAGGAGAGGCCCTTGGTCCTATGAAGGCTAGTTGTCCCAATGTAGGGGAATGCCAGGACAGGGAAGCAGGAATGGGAAGGTTAGTGTGTAAGGACAGAGAGGATGGGATAGGAGGCTTTCAGAGGGGAAAAAGGAAAGGGGATAACATTTGAAATGTAAATAAAAAATGTAAAAAAGAATATCATGGCATGTACTGAAAAGTGGATGCTACTAGAGACAATTAAATAAAATCAACCACACCCTGCCAGAGAGAGAGAGAGAGAGGGAGAGAGAGAGAGAGAGAGAGAGAGAGAGAGAGAGAGAGAGAGAGAGAGAGAGAGAGAGAGAGAGAGAGGGAGAGGGAGAGAGAGAAGAAGAGATAGAAAAGAGAGAAGAAAGAGAGAGAGAAGAGAGTGAAGAGAGAGAGGAGAGAGAGGGGAGAGAGAGGAGAGAGAGAAGAAAGAGAAAGAGAAGAGAGTGAAGAGAGAGAGAGGAGAGAGAGAAGGGGGAGAGAGGGGGGGTGAGAACAGTATTTTTAAAGGATGCCCCAAAAGAATGTTAGGAAGATGCTGAATGTAAGATGGCATGTTAGGCACAATTAGTCATTTCCAACCAGGAGAAGTAGAGCCATCTAAGACAAATAACAGATATAATGCAAAGATTAACTGCAATGGCCTAGGACAATGATAAGTCCAAATGTGAAAAGAAATTGTATTGCATACTCTTCCTGTCACTGTAATGAAATCATTGATTAGGGTAACTTATCAAAAGAAACAAGTATTTATAAATATACAATATTGTCCATCAACAAAATATAAAAGGATTAAAATATCTGCTTGAAATGACAAGTAGCATTTATCTACATCCCTTTACTTCTCCATCAGTTATTAGAATGACCAACAGTGCTATTCAACACATTATTTGTTCCTGTCTGTTATAGAAGAAGCTTTCAGGTCCATGCTTCCCAAATAACTGCATAATACAAAAATCCAAGGACTTGTGATGTAAAGACAGAAGAATTAGAAGTTCGTGGTCACTCAAATGATTACCAGTTAGATATAGTTTTAGGTTTAGGGATAGACACACGTTTCTATTTCTCCTTTCAAGACTAGGACAGCATCTGGAACAAAACTGCGGGTTTTATGCAGGATACCTCAATCTCTATGATTTCGTATATGCATAGATCAGGTGAACTATGAAGGAAAGATTTGTAGAGATTTGACTCTTTTTTTTATAGTTCCTACATTGAAGGAAGAGGCAGAATCACTAAAAGGAAACACAGCTACATATATTATCTTTAGAAAAAAATTCTATTGCTTTAACTCAGTATTTTCATCTCTATCTCAAACACCAGGTGTTGTATCTTTGGAGCCCTCTGCCACCTCTGGCTCTTACTCTTGAATACTGCAGTTACACTAGACTATGAAATTAGATCTTTGTATTTAAGAACAACCAAGCTCTTTTAGCATGAATGCCTTTTTCCAATATATCCTTGGAAAACATTCTTCCTCTGAGATTTATTGTCAGGCCAGGCATCACATAGTGTGTTCACTTTGTGTTCCAGTATTCCAAAGAAACATGATCTCAAAGCCTTGCTTTATTTACCTTCACAGGGCTACCCTTTAGCAACTTTCAAATTTTAAATAAAAACATATGTGGTAACTATATTTTTAAAATAGAATAATTCACTTTGAAAAAAAATTTTTTAGAAATGTCTGCTTTTGCCAGTCCATCATTATAAAATGGTAGAAATTAACTGGATTTGAACTTTAATTTTTATAAAGAAAAATAAAATCTTTTTTTTATATCTTAAAATCTAGCTAGTATGAGTGTAATATTCTTGTGAGGCCAGAAATATTTGAGATTTTAATCTCTACTCTAAGCACTTGGGAGCTTATATAAATATTTATGCCTTATACTTATACTTCATATGATTCTGCATTTGGAAATTCTTTTCTTCTTATATCTCCTGGGTGAATTTATTCTGACTGTTAAAATCTCCGTTACTGGTTTCTTCACAGCAACAAAACTTAATGCTTAGAGAAAAGTAAATATCACTTCTTATATGCTTTCATGATATGCTTTACATTTCTCCATCACATCCTCAGTAAAGTTTTTAGTTGTTTAACTCTTACAAGTCACATAGCAGTATAAAATACATGAGGTAAAGATTTATTCCTATTGATGTATTTATTCATTGCTCTAACTATGCACACACACACACAAACACACACTATTATATATTTAATTATAAATATATCTTATATATTTGTATATATAGTATGGGCATATAAATGGTATACAACTCGAACTTTAATATTTAGTCTGTCTACTCGGATTTACAGAAACTAACGTATCAGAGCAATGAGAATTCTGATTTCTGAAGATGAGAGGTGCAGTTAATGGTGACTGCATCCCTTTGCAATTACGAAACAGCACCGAAAGTTCTCACATGTAATTCAGCATGATTGGAGAGCCAACCTCCATTCTCACTCATGCTCAGAAAAGAGGAAATATAAGTAGACATCAATAAAACATAAGTGATACCTTAGATCCTGAGTCATACATAACATTTCACTTCCTGGTTCTGAATTCTTACAGGATCTCCCTACATGGCATATAGGAAATGAAGAAATGCAGTAGATGTTACATTGTGTTTAAAACTGAGTTTGAGGTTCAGGAGTCTGGGATAAACCCCTGGGAACAATGATGAATGAGGGAACAACTGCTCCTACAATGAAAAAAGAAGCTACATAAGCAGTATCTCTATTGTTATTATGACATAAATGTTATATATATATATATATATATATATATATATATAATATGTAAATACATGTAAACACAAGTTTGCATATATTTGTGTATACTGTGTATTGATAAGTTAAACATTTTCAGTGTCATATGTCAGTAAATTTGCATAATAGTGTAAAGAGAGACAGAAAGATTTGTAGAGATTTGCCTTTTTTCCTTTTTTTCTTTCTTTCTTTCTTTTCTTTCTTTTTTTTTTTTGATTTGGTTTTTTCAAGACAGGGTTTCTCTGTATAGCCCTGGCTGTTTGGCTGTCCTGGAACTCACTCGATAGACCAGGCTGGCCTCGAACTCAGAAATCTGCCTGCCTCTGTCTGCCAGAGTGCTGGGATTAGAGGCGTGCACCACCACTACCTAGCGAGATTTGCCTTTTTATTTTTTTATAGTTCCTACAATGAAGGAAGAGGCAGTTTCACTAAAAGGAGACACAGCTACATATATTATCTTTAGAAAAACATTTCTATTGCTTTAACTCAGTATTTTTATCTATATCTCAAGCAACAACTTCATTTACATCAAACTATCATATAAAGGTTAAAATTTCTCATCCAAAGAAGTAAAGCACTATTCTGTAATTAGCAATTAGGAATAATCAGTGTACAATTGGAGAAAATTTAGTTATTGAGTATGAAAGAACATTTTAGACTTATCCAGTGATGTATGACATTTTATTTTGTCCTTTCAATTTACATCTAGAAGAATAAATGCAAGAAAAAGTTTATAAAAAAATAAAATATTCTAAGTGTTAAAGAGGAGGCCTTGTTGATAAAATTCTTGGAGCACAAATATAAAAACCTGAATTTGATACACAGTATCTACATAAAATTCTGGGTATATTGGAGCACATATGGGGAGACCCAAAATCCTTAGCCAGTTAGCAAAATTCAGATCTGTGATACAAGTATTCTCTTCATTCCTAACACACCTTTGTCAAGTACCCATCTTATCCATTATCCTCTACCACCAAATACCAACCCCATAATTCCTCTCCTTATGTATCCATTCCCACACATGATAATTTGATAATTCGCTCGTGAGATTCTCTTTCTTCTCCCATCCTATGTTTGGCCTCCAAATATCTCTGCACCAAGAAGCCTAAATTCAGACCCAGGTTTGTCCTAATCAGTTACACTGCCTATCCATTAGTTGTACTTGGTCTAGCTCAGACCACATATCTTTTGCTTGGCCCAACCTAACGAAGGCTGGGTTATAATTAGAAATGTACAACAAATGGAAAATGTATACATATTCATGTCACATCACAATAACAGAAACAACCTCTATGGCCAAAATAACAAGTCTCTCTTAAAAATTATTACTCTTCCACAAGTTGTCATCATTGACAATATATAAATAATCTATAGTAAGTCAGCGATCACAAACTTTATCAAAAAAGTAAAAGAATTTAAAGAATAGATGAAGATAACTTTCTTGAATTACAGGAGGACAAGAAATGTTTTGATAATACCCAAGTACTGCTTTACCTTAGATCCAACTAAATCACTCTATCCATTCTTGACTAAGAGACATCTAAGATTTTTCCACTTCTCCTATATTCAGTATTACAGTGAAGTAGTATCTCAGCTATTGAACATTTATATTGTGAAACTTGAAGGAAAAAGGATTCAGCTAGGAAAAATCATTCTGGGTGAGGTAATGCAAACCCAGAAAGACACATTTGATACACCTATGATTAATTGGATATTGGCTATTAAGAGAATGATAATCAAGCTACAGTCCACATCCCTAAAGAAGATAGGAAAAGAGAATATCTATGGGTCAGGCCATGGACATCCCTGGGAAAGGGATATAGAATAGATACTCTGAATGGACTATGGTGGTTCATGATGGGAATAGAAGTGTCCAGCATCTGAAACCATGGAGAAAGAGAGTGCTATTAGAGACATCTGGAGTTGTGCATACATGTAAGGAGGGTATAAGGTGGAAAAACTTCCTGCAATGGAAACTTCCTGGAATCTTTGAGGGTGAACCTGGCCAGGACTCCTAGCAATGGAGGATATGAGTCTGAACTGGTCATTTGTTTCAGATCGGTGATCTATTTTCTGTTTCTTTGTTTGTTTCCCCCATTGGTTCTTTTTATTTTATTTCATTAATTTCAATCTTTATTTTGATTATCTCATCCCCTGAACTGTTTTTGAATATTATTTGTTCTTTTCTTTCCTTTAGCTTTCATCATTAAAGTACATCATTAAGTGATTAATATTCTCTAGTATTTTGTCATTTGTTTACATCTCAAATGCTGTCCGCCATCCAGTTTTCCCTTCACAAAGTCCCTTCCACTATTCTTCCATCCCATTATCTTCTGAAAGTGTGCCCTCCCTTACTATCTCCCCCAACCCCATCAAATGTCTACAAGATTAGGAGAATCTTCTTCCCCTGAGGTCAGACAAGTCAGCCGTGTTAGAACAGATTGTACAATCAGGTTACAACTTTAGGGCAGCCTCTTCTCCAGTTTTTGAACCGACATAGACTGTGCGGCATGTGTGCCACATATGTGTCAGGGACCTCTATCCAGCCCTTATATGCTCTTGGTTGGTGACTCAGTCTCTGAGATATCCCAGGATTCCATGGTAATTGACTCTCATGGTCATCCTGTGGAGCTACTGTCTGCTAGAAGGCCTTCAATACTACCCCTAACTCTTCCATAATTGTCCCCAACCTTTGTGTGATATTTGACTGTGGTTATCTGCATCTGTTTCAGTCAAAGAATGAGTGGAGCCTCTGAGAGGACAGTTATGCTGGCCTCTTATCTGCAATATCATAAATATTGCCAGGGATTAGATAATGCTCATGGGATGGACCTCAAGTGGGGCTAGTTATTGTTTGGTCATTTCTTTGCTCTTTGATCATTCATCTTTGTCTCTGCATTTCATTTAGGACACATTTTGGTCTGAAAGTTCTGCAGATGGGTTGGTGTCCTTATCCCTTCACCAGGGGTCCTCCATTGCTATAGGAATTAGCCTCTTCATGGTCCATGTGCCCACTGGTAGTTAACTTTGTGAAGGTCACAGGCATTGACTCATTAGAGCCATCCCCACCCCTGGTCTCCTTGACTTTCTAGAGATCCCCCCAGCACCACCCTCACCCAGTACCTGAAGATTTGCATTCATTGTCCTAGCCCTCTGGGCCTCTCCGCTGTCTCTCTCCACACCTGATGCCCGCACCCCCATTCTTATTTCCATCCTATCTCCCATTCAGTTCCCTCTCTCCAACTGGCTTGTATGACATTTTTTTTTTTTACTGGAAATTTTATTTATTTACATTTCAAGTATTATCCCCTATCCTGGTTTCCCCTCCAAATACACCCTATTCTGTCCCCCCTGTCCCAGTTCTATGAGGGTGCTCCCCCACCCACCTACCCACTCTTAACTCCCTGTCCTGGTATTCCCCTACGCTGGGGTATTGAGCCTCCACAGGACCAAGGGCCTCTAGATTGAAGCATCCTCCCTTGTACCTCCCTTCTTGTTTAACTTCATTCAGTCTGTGGAGTGTATCATGCCAATCCTGCAATTTATGGCTAATGTCCACTTATCAATGAGTCCTTTGAGATTTGGATTACTTCACTCAGATTAACATTTTCTAGTTCCATCTATTTTCCTGTAAAATTCATGTTTTCCTTGTTTTTAAATGCAGAAGAGTGTTCCATTGTGTAAATGAACCACATTTTCTGTACCTATTCTTTAGATGAGGGACATCTGGGTTGTTTCCTATTTCTCGCTATTATGAATAAGGCTCCTATGAGAATACTGGAGCATGTGTGAATGTATTTATAAATAGCAAACATGAAGTGAAGGGCTTGATTTCTATTGTCCATCCTTTTTACTCTGTCACCATGGGTTTTTAGCAATACCATTTATACAGTTGTGTTATAGAACAAGCTCTGTTACAGGAATTTTTCATATGATGCTCTATTTGCTGGTCCCACAGAGGACACATTCTGGTCATTATAGTTCATGATGAATAGTGTTGTCTTACTGTTAAAAATGTATTCTTAAATCAGAATATCATGTACTAGATACCATTATCACATTTTCAAAGTGTGTTTCAGTGGATTCTCCATCATTTCATTGTTTGTAAAACCTTTTTATGCAATTTTTATTTTGTTCTGAGGCTTTTTATTTGTTTTCATCTTTTACTTTTCATGTATCCATGCAACCATCTGTTATTACTCCTTATCACAATATTGTCCTCTTTTGACCGACTCACTTGCATTTGTGTGTGTGTGTGTGTGTGTGTGTGTGTGTGTGTGTGTGTGTGTGTGTATGCATATGCACACAGGTGCATTCGCTTCTGACTTTTGCTCACTTCACTTATTATCATAGTTCAGAAATTCTTCCTTTTTTTCAAATGCCATGATTTTGTTACCTTTTTTTTTTTTACAGCTCAGCAATATTTTTAATGGATAAATATCACTTTAACATTATTATTTTATCTGTTGATGAAAAGTTAGTCTAGTACCACTTTCCTGCTGTTGTGAATATATTAGCCATAAGTACAGATGTGGAAATATCTCATTAGTAGTATATAAAGTCCTTTGTTTATGAGCCAATCATGATTTGGTCAAGTCATATAGCACTTTTATTTTTAGTTTCTTTTAATCCTCCAAAGTGATGTTCATGATAGCTATTCTAATTTAGAATCCTACAGCAGTAATTTGAGTTACAACATTCTTTGGTTTGGAAGGACTAGTGTCTTGAAAATGGCTATACTTCCAAGATTACCCTACTGATTCACTGCAATACAGGTCAGAATTCCTATACCATAGTTCACAGAATTAAATAAAAATAAAGTCCAAATATTCATATGGGATCCCAAAAGTCAATAAATACCTAAACCAATGTTAAGGAGAAAGAATGCAGATGGAGAGATCACAAAAGCTTACCTAAAGCATACTACAGAGTGAAAGCTGCAAAGACTGCTTGGCAATATTGTAAAAATATATGGATGAGGAGAATAGAACAGAGGACCTAAATAAAAATTCACAAATCTATGATAAGCTTGTTTTTTATAATGGTGGAAGAAAATACATTAGCACAACAAATTAACACATTTAAAAACAAATAGAGCAATCAACATTAGAAAACTACCTTTGTTAAAATGAAGTCATCAGTATCACTCTTCTTGTACAATAGTTATCTTCAAGTGCATTTTGCCTAAATTACAGACTAAAATGCTGAAACTGCCATAAAAAATATAGAGTGCTCTTCAAAATGTTTGTGTAGACAAAAACTTCCTAAACAGTATCTAAATGGCCTGGGTAGGATCCCTATAATCAGAAAAGGCTATAGAAAAGTTAAAGTGCTGTGCATGGAAAAAGAAACTATTAGGAAAGAAAGTTAAGAACCTACAATATGATGGAAATCCTTGATCATCTAGAGCTGAAAATGCGCAGAATTTACCAAGAACTGTGAAAATTAAACATGCACATACAACCAAATCCAAACTGTCAATCAATCTTTGAGTAATGAAATGAATATAATATTCTTCAAAGATGAAACACAAACTGCAAATATAATTCATAAAACTATTCTCCATCCATAGTCATTGGGGAAATTCAATTTAAAACCACTCTGAGATTACTCACCTCAGTGACTAAGGCTATCATCAAGAAATTTGATTTTCTAACATTTTTAAGCTAAGTTCTAACTAGGGAAAAATCAGTTTTCAAGCACAAATGAGAGAAACCAATGGCCTTTCTTCAAAGAAACTCCCATTTAAACACACTGTCTTCTGTGCTACGTCTTGAATTTTGCTGGTGACTTGACAGTGGAACAGCTGTTACCTTACATTTCCACAACTCCTTTTATTTAAGAAAAAAATTAAGGCACTTCATTTCTCTGTTCAGGTCCAATGAAAACAAGGGCAGTTAAACCTAAACTATTTGTATAAGAGACAAGTGACAGAATTCTTTTTATCATCTGCATTGTACATTTTTTTTTTGTTAATTCCCAACCCCAATCTGTTCTAACATGTCTGGCCTCTGAAAAGAACAAGATTCAGTGTTCATTGAATGTTCATAATGTGTGTGTGTGTGTGTGTGTGTGTGTGTGTGTAAAATGAAAACAATATGGTTTATACAATGCAAATTACATTGTAGATAAGCCTGTCTTTGCCAACAGTATTTAAGTATCACAAATTTAGAACAGTCTTCTTTGGATAAACATCAAATTCTTCAAACATGGAAAAATAATAGCTGTTTTGCTATCTTCAAACAAACAGATTATAATTTAGTTTGAAGTGATTCATCATTATTTCAAAACTGTAAAATGTCATATCCATATATGACATCTATTTATTGCCTGGTTTTTAGTAGCATGCTAATTTTGATGATAGTCTCTTCAATATATGTAGACAAAACTCCATTTTTCATAATAATAAAACAAAGCCTGTAGGGATTATTGTGTTTGTGTTCTAGTGGGAAGGAGACTTTAAAAATGAAGAAGACCTTTCTTCATTCACTTGAGTGTGCAACCCTTCCCATCCTTATTCTCCTTCATGTAGATTAATTAAGTAACTGGCAAGAAATACACAGAAAGCAATAGCAAAGAAAAATGCAGGTAGAGAATTACCCTGGATCTTATAATAAAGTTGAATGCAGGTGATTTAGGAAATAAAGCTACATCAACAGGATCATGGCTGGCTGACAAACTATGAGTTAGGCTCATATACTTTAATTTTGAAATCAGAAGATCCTCCCCAAAAGATGCCAATTAGTCAAACCAAGCAAGAAAAAAGAAATTATTCATAGCTGTGTGCATGTAATTATACTGTACAAATAGCATCCTTTATATTAAATATTTAAATATGTTTAAAATTATATATTTAATAAACACTCATTTTATAAAAATCAAAATTTATTGCAGATCAAAATGATTAGAAATTGTTAAGGATACATACCATTAGCCCATAAATATTTTCTGATCAAGGGAATTTTTAGTTTTCCAGAGAAATTTGAGGAGTCACTTCGTGTGTGCTTGTTCTGTAATTAATTTGATTTTTGAAATTGTAATACAGTTACATAATTTCCTCTTTCCTTTTCTGATCTCCAAAGCACTCAGTATAGCTTTCCTTGTTCTCTTTCAAATTTATGCCCCTCTTCTCTGAAACTGTTTTTTACTTTTTCAAATAGAACCAAACGTATTAAGATATATGGAAACTTTCATTTTCATCAATATAATTACATTTTTCTTTAAGTATTTAGTCTTTTTTATTGGATAGTTTATGTACTTGTATTTCAATTATATGAAATACCACATTCAAGTGGAAATAATCACAAGCAGAGGTAGCTAAAGATGATAGAGCGGAAGTGTGCTCTTGAGGAAATGGCTGAATCCTCCCAATCTAGGCTATTTATCTCAGGATACATTTGATTTAAGATAACTAAATGATATTCTTAATTCATTCTAAACATGTCTTACTACTTCTTTTCCTCCTAAATCCACGGCACAATCTTACTGTGAAATTTTAGGAGCTACGTAATTACACTTACCCATAAAAAATGTCACACATGATAGTTTTTGTTACCTTTGTCATTGAACATATCTCTTTAGATTTATAATAAAATTCGCATTCTGGTCAGGTATCCCCTTGTTATCTCAATAGTTGCCAGTACTATAGCCGTGGTATTCACTTGTGTTTCCAGGATATAAATGACGAACTGTAAAGTAGCTACACTTTTTTTTGAGAAGATAATTTATTTTGGGTAGAACTCAAAAAGGTTAACAAGCTGAAGGTCCCAAGTAAGGATGACTCAATCCCACTTATGAGGGAGAAGAAGGAGGAGAAGGGGAGGGAGGGACCTGAGTGGGAAAGGGGACAGGCAGGTGAAGAGAGTAACATGATCAGGTAAGATGGGGGAAAAGGAGCGAAGCTCTGAGGGCCAGCAGAAAGAATGTAAACAGGTCACCTTGGGAGGTAGGATGCCCTCTAGAATGTTCCAGAGACCTGGAAGATGAGAGACTCACATAACTCAAAGGAAGGATGTTAGAGAGAGTGTGAAGAGAGAACTTGTAGTGTCTCTCTAGCAGAAAGACAGGGCATCAATTGAGGGATGAGGTTGCCATTGCATAGTTAAAAACTCTGACCCAGATTGTTCCTGTCTTTAAGAACTGCAGGGACAAAAATGGAGAAGGGCCAGAGGAAAAGGAGGTCTAGTGGCAGGCCCAGATTGGGATCCAGCACAAGGGGAGGCCCCAACGACTATAACATCATTACTGAGGCTATGCTGTACTCCCAAAAAGAAGCCTATCATGACTGCCCTCTGAAAGAATCAACAAGCAGGTGAAAGAGTCAGATGCACCAAACCAGTATTACAAAAAATCAAAGGAAAAAAAGCTGCTGACCTTTGTGGC
Source organism: Apodemus sylvaticus (assembly GCF_947179515.1). Lineage (NCBI taxonomy): Eukaryota > Metazoa > Chordata > Mammalia > Rodentia > Muridae > Apodemus > Apodemus sylvaticus. The sequence continues at coordinate 26,541,818 of NC_067477.1, forward strand.
TGCACTAGGGGAAAGCTGGAAAAAGCTCAGGAGGAGGGCGACCCTGTAGAAGGAACGGCAGTCTTAATTAACATGCACCCCCAAGATCTCTCAGATACTGGACCACTAACCAGGCAGCATACACCATCTGATATGAGGACCCCAACACATATACAGCAGAAGAATGCCAGGTCTGGATTCAGTCAGAGATGATGTACCTAATCCTCAAGAGACTGGAGGCCACATGGAGTGAGGTGGTCTGGTAGTCTGGGGACATCCTTTTGGAGATGGCATTGGGAAGGGAGGGGGAGGAGATATGGGATGTATGACAGTCAGAGGGTAGACCAAGATAGGGATAAATTCTGGACTGCAATAAAAGGTTAAATAAATTTTAAAAAATTAAAATTAAAAAAAGAAAAAAGTTTATTTTATTTGGGTAAGTTCAGACACACCGGAAGAGGGCCCATTCCAGATGCTTGGAAGCTACACTGTGGTTGCTGGGAATTGAACTCATGTCAGTGCTCTTAACCACTGAGCCATCTCTTCATCCCCAAGTAAATACCTTTTAAACTGGTTGTATTACTTATTGAGGATGTATCCATTTCTAATATTACTTGGAATTTCTCCTTTCCTCCTTTTCCCCCATAATTCTAAGATCTAACACAAGGCTTCCTGTATGTAACAAACAGCTTACCAAGAAGCTGCAATCCCAGCCTTGTATTTTACTGTTTCTTCATCATAGTTTACGTTCACACAGATAATTAATTTTCCCATGATTTGCATCATCAGTATTTATAATATTATGACACAAGATTTTGTGATTGAGCATTTTATTCTCTTCTAACAGCTTACAAGATAACATTTGTCATCTTTAATATAAAATATGCTAATCACTCATTAAACTAATAATCTTTTCTAATTTAATTTTACTAACAATTTATCTAGTTTTATAAAATATTTATTGTAGACTTTAATTATCAGTCAATGACAAAAATAAAGCAAAATAGATCTATTTAATAATTTATTCTCCAGACAGGAGATTCGGGCCATTGTGTAAGAGTGATTTCTCTTCTTGCAAAGAAAGCAGGGGCATTTCCAACCATCCACTTGTTATTGTTCACAAAAATCTTTAACTCCAGTTCCTGTGGTTCAACACCTTCTTTGATAATAGAAGAAACTGTATGCACATGGTACACATAACTAGATGCAGACAAAACACCAAAAGACACATTATTTCTTTCTTTCTTTCTTTCTTTCTTTCTTTCTTTCTTTCTTTCTTTCTTTCTTTCTTTCTTTCTTTCTTTCTTTCTTCATTTATTTGTTTATTTATTCATTTATTTATTTATTCAGAGATTTTACTTACTTTTATTGCGATTTTTCCCCTAATTTTAGAATAAAGGTGATTCTGGCTTCAAAATAAATTCACTATTGACCCTTCACAATCTTGATGAAGCAATTTAAAGGATTGGTGATTATTTTTCTTATCTTTTGTAGACATTCCCTTGAAAGTCATCTCCTCCTGGGGTATTCTTTACAGGAAATCTTGGTTTTTGTTTAATTCACTTGCACATTTTATTTTACTCTGCTCAGATTTTCTATTTCATTTTAGCTCAGTCTTACTGAGTAATGTTTTAGGATTTTTAAAGTTAATCATTTTATTTATTTACATCCAAAATGCTGCCCCCTGCACCTGTCCCATAGTTCCCTGCCCTATACCCTCTCCCCTTCCCATCTGAGAGGTTGACTCCATGAGCTGCCCACTTTTCTGGGGCAACAAGTCTCTACATCCTCTCCCACTGGGGATGAACAAGGCAGAGATGGCTCAGCAGTTAAAAGTACTGACTGCTCTACCAGAGGACCCAGGATCAATGGGTTCAATGCCCAGCATCCATGTGGCAGCCTCATGCCTTTCTGTAATGCCATTAACACACTCACACCAATATACATTCAGGCAAAACACCAATGAACATAACATAAAATTAATGGCACATCCAGGCAGATCTGCTAGGTTGTGTGAAGCACTCAAAAAAGTGCAAGGTATACAAAACATGTATTAATATATTTTGTTATATTAACATGTGTTATGGAATATGGTTTTCACTTTAGTTTCTATTGTTCTATTTTATGCTCATCAGACATTATACTACTGAAAATGTCAATACTTATTCAAATTTATATCACATTTTGAAGACAAGCAATTGGATTATATTTGTTAATCAGCATCCTCTCTTACCTCTGTGTAAATATTTGTTTCATAGATTTTTGAAAGTAATGTAAGACTTTAGGATATATAACAGTTTAATAGATTTAGATTGTAGACAAATTATAAAATGTATACTCTAAGTTTAAGTAAATTGTATCTATAATAAAAGTCACCAATAATCCACAGGGTTTATCATGAGACAGAAGTTTTGTTTTGTTTTGTTTTGTTTGCTTTAACACTACTTAGCTATTACTACCTTACCCAACAACTACTTACATAGTAGCCTAAAAGTTTTTTAAATGGAGTCATGGACTCCTATTGTATGAAAATATTAGGGTAGTCATGGCTGCTGATCTACCTTAGAACTGAAGATAAGCAGGATATATTTAAATACAAGAAAAATGAAATTCAATATGATTTGCTTTCTGAAAAGCATCAAACAAACAAATAAAACAACAACAGCAACAACAAAAATGTGTAAACTTCTACACAACTTGAAAGGCTTGGTCAGGGAATCAAGAGTTCTAGGCCAGCTCAAAATATTTTGTAAGAACTTGCCTCAGAGTTTTAAAGTAGTATTTCAAATTAAACCAAAGATAAACTCATATATATGGTAGCGAAAATTGCCCAAAAATAGAGAGCATAACGGCATATGTGGTAAAAGCTAAAGGATAAGTATTACCTAGGATTTCTCTAGGCAACAATAAAGCAGCTAGATATGGTAAAATGTTCTTAAATGGTGAAGATTCATTCTCTGATATAACACAAAGAATCAGAGAAACATGAGTAATTTAATAGGAAATAATGTATAGCCTAAACATTGTTAGTTTTTTTATTGAATATATTTTTATTTACATTTCAAACGTTATTCCCTTTCCCAATTTCCCTCCCTCCCAGAAAACCCAGTCTCCTTCCCCTTTCTTCTATGAGGATGTTGGTCCACCCAACCCATTCCCATCTACCCTGTGTATTAAGTTGATATCTTGCATACTGTCCTGGCTAGTTTTGTGTGTCAACTTGACACAAGTTAGAGTTATCACAGGGAACGGAGTTCCTATTGAAGAAATGCCTCCTTGAGATCCAGCTGTAAGGTATTTTCTCAATTAGTGATCAATGAGGGAGGGCTCATTGTGGGTGGTGCCATTCCTGACCTGGTAATCCTGGATCCTATAAGAAGGCAAGCTGAGCTTGCCAGGGCAAGGAAGCCAGTCAGCAGTACATCTCCATGGCTTCTGCATCAGTTACTGCCTCCAAGCTCTGCCTTGTGTGAGTTCCTTTCCTGACTTGCTTTGGTGATGAACAACAATGTGGAAGTAGAAGGTGAATAAACCCTCCCCTGCCCTCCCCAACTTGCTTCTTGGTCATAATGTTTTTTGGTAGGAAAATAATTCCTGACTAAGACAGATGTCATCACAACAGTCACAAACAATTTGGCAAAGAAAGAGTAAAACCACAGATATTAGAGAGAATTGGAGTATTATCAAACACTGAAAAATTTAAAAGTTTCTCTAAATGTTTCCAAAGACCCAAGAGCGTGCTTACTCTTCCACCTTCATGCAGGAATCCACCTGTGTATGACCGAAAGGTTCTTTGCCTGGCTGATGAGAGATGCATTATTTAAATGTCTATGAGGTTCATATTACAGATGCATTACCTCATCCAACAATTAAATTACATGCATTTCCCTTAGTCAAAGTCTGTTAAATACAGATTATCATCTTATTCTTTCTTCATTTATTATATTGTTTATATCACATCATTTGAATATTGTTATTACTCCTTGTTAAAGTCATACGCATCTGCTATTTTATACATTTGCCTACCTTTCATTGATAATTTTGAAAATTTGCTTTTTATTGTTTTCTTTCTATACATGAACTGGACTTTTGTAATATTAAACTAATTTTTTTCACTGCATAATAACACTATAGCTCTTGAATCTGTTAGGACAGGTCTAACAATAGTACAAATTTCTCATTAATATCTAGATTTCTAATTATTTCTCATAATCTTTCTTTTTGTCTAATGAATCTTAAAGAATATTATAGTACCTAATCTAACAATTTCCTAGTATTAAATGAAATTGATAAACAATCTCTAATAATTTAACAGAATTGAATAATTAATTTCTCAGTTGTTATTTTCATTCATATTTTTTGCCTTATTTTATTATAGATATTCTAATTTGATTGAAATTCTTTACAAATATTTGTTATTACACATTTTGTGCTACTTCATTATCATATTCTGCTTTTAAAAAACTTATTCTGCAGTAACAATTATAAACAAATATTGTCCTTAAATTGTGTTATTTTGCATCTAAATAATATCTTGCTTTAAACTTTACCAGAAAATGAATAAGTTTAAGTATTATTATAGCTTGTATATCTTACTTTCTTTCTCCCTCCAAAGGGAAATCTCATATTGGCCTAGCTATATTGATACAAACTCAATTCTCATCATTATATAACTTCTCACACATTCTTTGATCCATATAAGCTTAACATCAAAATCCAAAATTATGTCTTCACAATTCATCATTCTTTTTATTCTGGTAGCTTATATGATAATATATTTATATATAAAGTTTCCAAAATTTTCTAAATATACTCACTTGTTGATTGTGTATAAACCAATACATAGACCGAATCATTTACTTTATGTATGAAATATAAGAGATACTTATATTCCAACATTATATATATATATAAATACACACACACACACACATATATATACATGCACACACACATATGTGTGTGTGTGTGTATATATATATATATATATATATATATATATATATCCAGAGTCTTTGAAATCAGAAATTATTTTCTCTTTATATCTTATTTATTTTAATATATAAATAAATTAACGAACTTGGGTGTGTATATACACAGCAGCACCTGGTTGTCTTGGTGCCATTGTGGTGGTCAAAGGACAACTTGCAGCAAATGGTATGCTCCTCCACCATATCCATTCTAGGATTCAAACAACAGTCATTAGACTTGGCAGCATGATCTTTTACCTACTTATGCAGCTAACTATATTTTATTTTCATTTTAATTCAATAAAGACACTCTTGGTTTCAATAGCAATATTTAAGTTATAACCAAGTAATGTTTGATCAACAAATTAACATTATTTATGTCTCCAAATACCAATTTAAATCAATTATGAGTCTCAGTTTAAGGGGATTTATATTTTATGTTCAACAAAGCTATTTGTAATGTTTTTTAAATATCTCATAGGAGTTAACCATTAGTGTGGTAGACCATTGTGTTGAAGTTTGGAGTGATAATCAGGTTTCCTTTGGCTCAGAACACTGAGTAATTTACAAATTAAGTAAACGGTTCTTAGACGTAAAGACAAATGGTACCTTGAAAATTGGGTCTTGTTCATCATTATTTCTAATTATTGAGAAAAGGATATAAAGGAAATGAAATTTCTCTATTAGGCTCTGAATGCCAGACATTAATGATGTTATAGACGTTTGTAAGCACTGGCAGCAAATAAGTAATATTGAGAGTAGAAGAATTAGTCTTCCCCAAGGAAGAACAAAACAATTGGGTATCCAATAAAAGAAGATCAGCCCCACAAACAGAAATTTCATTTAAATTTTATAGACTCACCTAGTTATATTTAGGAATATATATGTATGTACTTATACATATAGGTAAGTTATAATAATTAATAAAAATAGAGGACATGAATTTGAAAGACAGAAAGAAGTGGTACATGGGAGGTTCTGAAGAGTGGAAAGTGAAGGAGTAATGATGTAATTATATTATAATCTTAAAAAGAAAAAGAAAAATTAAAAGAAATCTTAGTGCATTTGGAAAACTGGAGTAACACTCTGCAAATACATTTTTTATATTACCCAATAAAAGTATTTTATTGTAAACAGCAATTGCAAAACTTAAGAAAGTTTTTGATTAATTGGTGTGCATACATGAATATATTTGTACATGCACATACTTAAATTTTGTAGTGCACATTTGGAGGTTAGAGGACACATTGTCATAGTCAGGTTTCTTATGCTGCCAGCTGATTCTGCAGACTGTACCCAAGTTTTCAGGTTTAATAGCAATTTCTCTTACTGAACCATCACCAAACCTCAAGTTTTCAATATGATCTTACTGTGTATTGTAAGGATACATCACTTGCTTTTTATTTGTTAACTTTGAGATAACAACCACTGTGAGAACTAAAGTAACTCTGTTTCATGTTGATTTTCAATTCTTTGGACAATCAAATATAGTCAGGTTAAGATATCTCTTCGTTGAACTATTTAGGAGTTAAAATACAGAAAAATATAGAAAGCATAGAGCAAATTAGAATCCTATCTGTGCATATAGAAGTCATTATTTACAAACTTCTTATTGCTGAAATATAATATGTAACAAAAGAAATTTAGGAAAGGATTACTTAAACAAAGGAGTCCTGTAAAACTTCCAAACATCACAGGTCATTTCAAAAAGCTATTATTTGCTTTTTAAAAATAAAACTGTTTTGCTGAAGATAACACTTAAGTCCCAGTTAAGTCAAACTGGTTTCTAACTAGAAGCTTCACCTCTATTGAGTAGCATTCATAGTACTTCAAGGTAGTCTGCATGCTACTAGATGAGGAAGGGTATTATCAAGGTCACCAAGCTAAAAACTCTATGCCCTACAACTATGAACTACCTGCAAGTTAATACAGTTGCAAAATTGACATAAATGTTATGGGATTAATCCCCTACTTTCTGATTGCTTTTAAGACACACTTCATGAAATAAAAATCATAACTTTCACTCCTAAATTTTCCAGGAACCTGAGACTAAGTATATCCTGGACTTAGAAAAAAACTAATACAAGCTTTGTGATAAGAAACCTGACAAAAATTACTCCTAAAGAATATTCTGATTTTCCAATGGATTACTGTTTCTCTCAGCTCTCATCATAGCAGCTTCTTCTTGTAGTAATTGGGAATTACAGAGACCCATGGCTGCATAATGTACTGAGAGTCAGAATCCATGTAGCATGCATTTTTAAATGTGATGCCTTCATCAAACTGACTCTCTGTGAGACTCAGATCTATGAGGAAGAGGAAGCAGGAAGACAGAAAGAGCCAGCAGTGATGGATGACTCCAAGGTAGCCATGTCTTCCAGACACAAGACTGATGTTCATAGGATCTCACAGAGATTGTAGACATATGTACAATATGAGAGACTACTACAGGACTCAGAAGACCTGCAAAGAATTAAACCAGACAGGGTACCTACCTACACAAAACTTAGGAAGCTAATACAGGGTCGTACTTCTAACCAAGAAGCTATCTACAACTGATACACATGCACAAAGGAAAAAATTAGTTTATTTTTTCTATGTGAGTGTTAATTGGTTATATCAACCTCACTCTAAGGTAAGCTCAATGCTCAGAAGTAGTTGTCAAAGATGAAATGAACTTAGTAATATCTTTTTTAAATGTTTTGTTTTCTTTTGACTCTTTTATTTTTGTCCCATTGGTCTTTTAACTATTTGTTTAGTTATTTGTTTGTTTGATTATCTTGGTGTATTATAGTTATTTTGTATGTGCTTCTTTTTTCTCTATGTGAAAGATAGAGACAAAAAAAAAGCCATGAGTTTGACAAGTTAGTATGGTGGGGTGAATATGGGATGAGTTGTGGAAAGGAATATGATGAAAATATATTACATGCAATTTTTAAAAAGTTGATTTTGGCTCTGATTTGGGGATAATGTCTATCTTGGTAGGGAGGACATGACAGCAAGGGAATAAGGACCATTTCCCATATTCCAACAATGCTTTGGTCAAAACTTGAACATAGCCTTAAATTCTTCTGCTTCGTTTCAACACATTGAAAATCTTACTTACTTTATCTTCAAAGTATCTAGGACACTACTTCACATTTACTCCTACCATCATGTTTCAACCACGGTTATCTCTTGCCTGGATACTTGCCATGAGCTAAATAGTTTGCAAATGTTTTCCTTAGCTCATAAACTAAATATGTGCATAATTAAGCATGAGATGTACACAGTGGAAGCCTGAGTATGATTATGCTACTCAGTTCAATATACTTCAAAACTTAGTAGTTTATTTTGAATGTTTCTATGTCTAGAAGTTCACATGCTGAAATTTAACACTACACTCAGTGCAACCCAAATTCTTTCAGAATCGATTTTTGAGGATAGTGTCCTTATAATTATTGCCACAGGGAATTTGTTTTTCTTCTGTCAGCTTGTAAGAACACAACTGAGGTTCTTACAGCATCTTGAAAACAGTAATAATGAAGAGCAGGCATGTATCTAAAGTTATAGCTGAAGGTCCCTTGACAGTAAACTGAACATTCCGAACTTTAGGACATGAATTTCTATTCCTTGCAAAACCATTCAATCTCTGAAGTCCTTTACTATATACTTTCTCCTCTCCCTGGTCAGAATTGCCATGCTTGCTAAGTAGCAAACAAGGTCATTTCCTGGTAGGATTCACAAAGGCCAAATATTCTTCCTGAGATTGTGTCTGTTACTGGTAGTCAGATATGTAATTGTAATACACATTTCAAGACTTGATGGTTTTACATAAATCACTCTTATTAAAGTAATATTTTTCTGCTTGACCTTTATCATCACAATACTTTTAACATCTCTAGTATGTTAGTTTCTCTTAATGACTTTTACACTTTTAATAGTTTGTCTACCATTATGATTTTTTCTTCTCCATCTGGTAGAAGGTAAATCTTACCTCTCCAGAGGTAAATCCTCTGAAATTGGGAAATTTTCCTCTATTCACTTCCTATATCCAATGAAGTACAACATGATAAGCATTGTAAATTTGCTACATGTTGGTAAGTAAATAATGGAATAATAAAAATTATCCCCTCCAGATCTTCACTGACATCATGACTTGTCAGTATATACACAATTCTCATTTGGATGAAAGTTAACTCAAAACTCCTCTCCAATGACAGAGCCTCAGTGTTACTGATGTACTATAACCATTGTCAATTAGACACATAAAATAATTGTATGGTCCATTGTGGAAAAGGAAGTGACACATTTGCTATGGTTTTAATGACATGTGTTTCTCATGGCATAGTCTTTAACAGTAGTCAAACTTTATTTCAACCAGTTTATTCTAAGTGCTTGATGTTCTTAATGTTTGACCTTTGGCAGAGGGTTTTAACAACTCACTGTCAAAATGTCTCAAGGAAGAATAGCACTTGATGGATTTTTGTGAAATTTTTACCCATTTCATTATTAAAGACAGGAAAAGCAACTAAATTGTAAGATATACCAAGTTATTAGACCATTCTGATTTTTCAAGTTAGGTCATATTTTTTTATATCCTTCTTATTAGAAACAGCTACCCAAGGATTAGCCAGTCTTCTAAATATAAAAATCTTGTTCTAACAGCAATAGTTTTTACTCTTTTTCCAGTGGGTTCAAAAGTGCTGTCATTCCCATCACAGATGTTCTCAGGGCAATTAATCTGCTGGGCTTTCAAGGCCATGGTGTGTGGGCAGCCAGCATACCCAGGAAATGTTCCCTCCACTGTTTCATTCTCTCCTGATTATGCAAAGTTCTCTATCATTATTATATTTTAAATGCTGACATCTAAACTACATTTAGTATGAGACACCATTGAGTGAGTAATTATGAGGAAACAATTGTTACTATTCACAGCTGCTCAAGTGAGGATGTGGAGTCCAAGGGCTTTAAAAAGTTTAGTCATTTTATTGGCCTCAGATTCATATAAATTCACCCTCTTTCTGTCAAGCATCATTACTCTCTTCCTTTTTTAAAAAAAATTTTCCATGCCTACTTTTTTTTCTAAATCCACCAACTACACTTTTGTGGCTAACATTTAGCAAGCCTCAAGTTTCTCTAGTCAGCCACTATTTCTGCTAGGACTTAACTAGTCAATTGGTACCCCCTTCTTCAATATCCTCCATGCTTTGGAGTGAGTAGTCAGGAGGCAAATGGATATACTCGTATACCATAATTGCATTCCTAAACATCTGACACAACATTGCATAACATTGGAATAACAGCACATTAAATCTGTCATCTGCTTTCTGTTTGCACAGCTAAATGATTTTTCCTATGATTCTTATGTACATCAGTATTGTGGAAGCCATTTAACCCAATAAAATTTAGAGGACATGGCAGTGCAGCACACCATCCCTAGTCTGTCTTTCCTGTGTCTCACTACAATATATGTATCAAAGCTAAAGATCACCTCAGGATGTCCATTGCTAGCAGAAGATACTTACAAATTTTCTTGCAAAGACTTAGCACATAGAAAACACAAAATATTAAAGTCATTATATGAGGCTATGGGTCTAAAAGAGAAGAAGAAAAAGAAGAAGAAGAAGAAGAAGAAGAAGAAGAAGAAGAAGAAGAAGAAGAAGAAGAAGAAGAAGAAGAAGAAGAAGAAGAAGACTGATTCATTTATATTACATAAGAAAAAAGGACTTGATAAAACTCTTGTTTTAAGATTACTCTAGAAAGTTCATATGACTAGTAAACTGGCAACTGTGCAGCAGAGACTAAGAATCAAAGTACTAGTATCTGTTCACTGCAGTTGCATTCTTTAGTGAAAGCATTATACAAAAGAATCACTTCCAACAGGGAATTGGCAATTTTGCAAAAGAAACAAAAAGAAAGCATTTCTAAAAATATAGTGGCATGGTGAGAACACTAACTGCTCTTATCTGAAAACAGTAGATAATACTAAGAAACCTCAAATACCAGGAGACAGAATGTCTTCTGGTAACAAAGAAATAATGTGGACCAATGCTATTTTTTGCCATAATTAGAAAAATATAAAAACATGAAATAATGGCATTGGCCATGTGTCAGCAGGCAGATAAAACTGGAACCTCTGAAAGAAATTAAACAAACATGAGTAATGACTCTGGAGATAGACACAACTCAAAACCTAAAGGGAAAAGCTGAGCTGTTACAGCTCCAAAGATGTACATTTTAGGGAATGTAAGTCTCAAATTAAGAAAGATCAAGGTTTCTGAAATTTTAACACCAGAATACCAAAGAGAGAGAAGCTGTGCTGAAGAGAGTTACTGTGATATCTAAGGGATTCATTTCAGGATTTGAATGGACTCCTTATCTGAGTATGTTGGAGAAAAATGCCTAAGGAAACCAGCAAAGAAACTAGACAGTAACTAAAGTCACATCCAAAAAAAAAAGAATGACACAGTAAACATGTTTTCCATATTCTTCAGAGAAGAATTCATGATCCAAATGGGGTCATATAATAGCTTCATAATATTCTAGATATTTGCTGGAATGTATAAACCTTAGGAAGGGAAGAACATTCTTGGATGCTGCCCAGAAAGAGTGAACTTCAATGAATTATTCTAAGTAGATCAAACGATTCTAAGTTATTAAACTGAAAGTTGGAATGTCATACAAGGCTCAAAAACCTATAAACCTAAAACTATAAAGAAAAGAAATCAAGGAAAAGAAAGAAAAAGTTACGTCAAGCTCACAACAAAATATTAAGGAGGAAAGAAACATTGTTAACCTACATAAAAATGGATCAAAATCATTAAAAATTTAAGGAATCACTATAATATGTAGTTATATAAAAATGAAAATGAAGCTATTTACAAAAGACTAATGCACCAGTATATACATTTTGCCAACCTGTCCTTGAAAGAAATATCTAAAGAAATTAAGTTAAAAAGAACATTGTAAGATGCAAATGTACATCAGTTCAAAATATGTTAGAGCAACAAGGAGAAAACAATGCAGAGAAAAATAATATTATCATTTCCCTTAATCTCTTTAAAGATAATTATGCAAAATAATAATAATTTAGCAGGATGGATATTATACACATTTAAAGTAATTATAGAATAATAACTCCACAAGTAGAGGAGTAGAAAAAAACGGCAAATATAATAGACTTAACAAGTGGACACAAAACTGAGATATTTAGGCTATAATAATTTAAAAATGCATATGGTAAATGGAGAAGCAACCATTTCATACTCCAGCAGATGGTTCTACACCCATATGCAAGCAGCCTGAAAAAATTAGGCTCAGTGGAAACCACAATACTATCAAAAAGTGTTCTTGCTTAAGCTACAGGCCTTGAATTTGTTTTATGGCTGAGCCCTTCAGGCCTCTGCCATAAGGTATGAGGTGGTGGGAAAGAAAAGAGAGACTTAAGCTTCTCAGGAGGAGTATATCAAATAAGCCCTTGATATCAGTCTTGCTGATCAATGAAAGTACACTCCAAGCAGTTAGTCAATAATGGGCTAGTGAATCTTCATCTCTATACATGCCCTCTAAACACAGGTGGTTTAAAGTTATCCCATCAAGCTTCCAAACTCTTGCCTACACACTTGCTATCTTTCTCATTCTTCTTGATACCATAGTGACTGATGTATGGTATTGTCTGTAAATGCTAAGTGTACCATCCACTCTAGCCCACTACCAACATACAACTCTTGACAAGAAAAAAATGATTAAAAGAAATAGAGCACATAAAGTTGGGATGTAGATGAGATAGAGGTGTAGGGGAAGAATTGAGGAAGTAATGGAGAAAGCAAATGGATTTGATAAAATATATCTTACACATTCATGGAATGCTCATTGAGATATAAAATACTGCTGTTAGGTATTATGCTGCTTTAGTAAATTAGTTTTAGGTTCTAATCCTGAAACAATGACTTCACAAGCACTGAAAGATGATGTAGATAGTATTAACAGACATTGTTTCTCTCTTGTTGAGTGGACCTTAAGATCCACTAGAGAGCAGTTGGCTAGTGCCAAGGGTATGTGCTATCAAGTCATATTTAAGGTTATTGTGCCTTGCTGGTAATTGTTGTGATAGGCACTCTAATTGGATAGGATTAGGGGCTGTATCCCTCTTTTGGAAGTATATATGGTGCTTTCTGGTTCCATGAAAGTTCATTATTTGTTCTGTGCACATTGAAATGAAGTCTTTTCCCCCTCATTAAGGACACCTATCTTTGAAACAGACAGAGACTATGATAGAAAACTACTATGATTAAAATGCAGATATAGGGTATACTTCCAAGCATATATATATATACAAATCACTGCCTAATCTGAGACTCAGGGAATATCAGGGAAGATAGGTATAGATAGCTAAATGCCAGATGATCAACAGGGTTGGTGTATGATTTTGTCTTCTGGAGATGGCAGAAGTTAGACACACAAATCTCATTAATATGGCTGCCTAAAAGTCAGGTGAACAAGGACAACACATGTTGAAGAGTACAGGGAAATGCCTAAACTCTACAGAAAGAACTATAGGCTACCCAGGAATAAGAAAAATGAGACAAGTGATTTTTCTTATGGAAAGGACACAAACTGGTTGTCACTAAATGGTCAGCCTTGAAAACATATATAAAAATAGCATTATATGGATTGCGGAATATATATATATATATATATATACACATATATATAACATGAATACATATGTGTATGTGTATACATATATACATATATATGAAAAGACAATAAACAAAGAGGCAGCGATTTTCAAAAATATAAATGATAAAGGTTAAGTCCAGAAGTCAGGATAGTACAAAATCAAATACAAAAAAAGTTTGGGTATTAATAAGTCTAAAGCATGTCTTTAATAAGGAATGATTATAGCTTTAAGTAAATTTTGCTGTTTATTATCTGAAAGACTGATGTTAGCTTTAAGATCAAAGATTTCAAATCAAACTACTTCAAAGTAGTATACTGAGAAATTATTGTTAAAATTACAGTGATTTTATTAATATTCAGCAAATTATAAAACACAATTTTAGAGACAAAAATGTATTTTCAGAGAAACTGTGGAAGACCCTTGAGGACACTGGTACAGGGGGAAGTCCTGAACAGAACACCAATAGCTTATGCTCTAAGATCAAGAATTGACAAATGGGACCTCAGAAAATTACAAAGTTTCTGTAAGGCAAAGGACCCCATCAAAAGGACAAATCGGCAACCAACAAATTGGGAAAAGATCTTCACCAACCCTACATCAGATAGAAGGCTAATATCCAAGATAAAGAAAGAACTCAAGAAGTTATACTCTAGAAAACCAAATAACCCTATTAAAAAATGGAGTACAGAGTTAAACAAAGAATTTTCACCTGAAGAACTTCAGATGGCGGAGAAGCATCTTAAAAAATACTCAACTTCATTAGTCATTAGGGAAATGCAAATCAAAACAACCCTGAGATTTCACCTTACACCAGTCAGAATGGCTAAGATTAAAAATTCAGGAGACAGCAGGTGTTGGCAAGGATGTGGAGAAAGAGGAACACTCCTCCACTGCTGGTGGGATTGCAAATTGGTACAACCACTCTGGAAATCAGTCTGGCAGTTCCTCAGAAAACTGGGAACCTCAATTCCAGAAGATTCTGCTTTACCACTCCTGGGCATATACCCAGAAGATTCCCCAGCATGCAATAAGGATACATGTTCCACTATGTTCATAGCAGCCCTATTTATAATTGCCAGAAGCTGGAAAGAACCCAGGTATCCCTCAATAGAAGAGTGGATGCAAAAAATGTGGTATATCTACACAATGGAGTACTATTCAGCCATTAGAAACAATGAATTCATGAAATTCTTAGGCAAATGGATGGAGCTGGAGAACATCATACTAAGTGAGGTAACCCAGACTCAAAAGATGAATCATGGTATGCACTCACTAATAAGTGGATATTAACCTAGAAAACTGGAATACCCAAAACATAATCCACACATCAGATGAGGTACAAGAAGAACGGAGGAGTGGCCCTGGTTCTGGAAAGACTCAGTGAAGCTGTATAGGGCAAAACCAGAACAGGGAAGTGGGAAGGGTTTGATGGAAAAACAGGTGGAGGGAATGGGACTGATGGGACTTTCGGGGTGTGCATGTTTAGAAAAGGGGAAATCATTTGAAATGTAAATAAAAATATATCGAATAAAAAATGTATTTTCAGGAATAAAACAACTAATTTTAAAAATGATATTAAAATATAAATAAACATGTAATAGATATGACTTTAGAATATTCCAAACATAAGTGAATACAAAGGTTTCATGACATTTTAAAATTGTTTTCTTCAAGATTCAACTGTGCCATTTAACTTATAAGACAAGAATGTTTTAATAAGAACATTTGCAGAAACTTAACAATATAAGAAAAATTATTAGAGTATTATTCATATGACATTCCGTGCAACACTGGGAATTTCATCAAAAGATATCTGTCAGTTAGAGTCTTTAAATTCTTTATCTAATGGTTTCTAACATTATGGAGAGTTCTTTTAGTCGTTCGTTATTGTTGATGGTGGTGGATTTTTGTTTGTTTATTTATTTTTCTATGTATTTTGGTGTTGTGAATGATGTTTTCACCTTACATCTTATTCTGTAACATATTTATTATTGTTTTATGGAAGATCTACAGATTTTTCCATGCTTATTATTGATTCAGGTGTTTTAACTTAAAATATATACATTGGCTCCTAGGATTTTCAGGTATTACTATATTTGATGGACAGAATCATATTTTGCCAATTATGATTCTTTGAATTACATTCTTATTTATATCTCTTTTGTGTTATTTTCCTTTCTTATTTCTCTATCACATGATGCAAGGAATGACTACAATGAGAAAAATAAGGAAAGTAGTCATTGCTCTGTCTCTAACTTTATTGGAAATTAAGTTTTATTCTCCATTAGGATGAAATAAGGTATAGAATTTTCCTCCCATATAACCTTTATTGCATTTACATAGATACTCCATTCCTAGTTTTTTTAGGGTTTTTAATAATGAAGTTACAATAGATTCTTTCAAAACATTTTTTCGCATTCAATAAAATGGTCATATTTAAGTACATTTATGAAATTTGTTACTTTAATTTATTTACATATGTAAATATGTAATGTCATCACTCTGGCATCTGTGGGATAAAATTATCTTGATCATGGTGTAGAAAACTGAAAAAGAAATGCACAAATCAAAGGACTAGTGAGATGAGTCATGGAAAAGGACTTCTTGCAGCTCTGGGTGGGACATGGCTTTAGTACCCTGATACCATGTGGAGTTTCACAACTACCTCTAACTCTTCTTCCAAGGAATCTGATGCTACCTTTGACAGTTCATATATAAGTCACACAGGTGGTACATTTACATGAAGTGCATGCATTCATTCTATACATAAAATGAAAATAAATGTTAAAAATAAATAAAAATATCAAGACTTTTTAGATAAGTTCACAGAAAACAATTTCAGAAAAGCTTATTTTTTACATAAAAATATGATAAATATTCAAGAAGAAAATAATACCAGTTCTACAAACAATATTGTTCTAAAAATGAAAGTTTGGGAGTGCAGCAGTGGCTGGTCCAGCTGAAGGGCCATCAGCAGTGGAACCAAGGCGACACAGGGACCAGTTAGGCCCTGTGCCCATGACCACTGACATTCGCTAACCAGCCGGGCTGCAAGCAGCTGCGGTTTTGCGGCTGCGGTTTTGCGGCGCCTTTCGCTGCACGGAAGCAACTTCAGAACTCGGCCTCCCACCAGTCAGGAGAGGCTCACCTCCATCTTGGTTTCGGACTCCAGAGAGATTGGACAGACTGAGGTACACAAACATAACCCGAAGCCAACATCGCGGGGGGTCTGAGCCCGATGAGCTTTGGCCTGCACCCAGGCCCTGGGCTGTTCGGTGGGCCATCGGGGTGCCAACCCAGCCAAGAGGTTTTTTTGCCCAGGCCAGCACGCGTGCACCGCCATTTTGCCTACAGGACACCAGAGAGCTCTGGCGTGCAGAGCCGGCTAACAAGCATAGCCAGAGGCTAACAAAGCAGGGGTCTAGGCCCCAACAGGCCCTGGAATGACCCCAAGAACTGGGCGGATTGGTGGGCCATCTGTGTGTCAACCTGCCCAGGAGGTTGTTAGCCCAGCAGACTCTCCTGGAGCTTTCAGGGAGCGCGAGCGCGCACGCCCACCATCCTGGTCACCTGGCAGACCCAATTAACAGTCATAGCCTGAGGGGAATTTTGCTCGGACCTTGGCCTCCCAGGCGCTTGCCTGGACTCAGGGCCTGGGCGGCCAGGCTAACCTTGTGTGTACCAGCCTGGTTGGGGGATCAGCTGCCCAGCGGAGTGATCAGCACGCGGGTGAGGTCCCGGCAGAGTACACCTTCTGCGCTCCTGGGGGTGCACACGGGCTCAATCTGGTTCACAGACACAATCTGGGGCAAAGCACACTAGAGCTGCAAGGGCACCCAAGAACACATCAGCAGTCCAGCTGGGAGAAGTCGGTGTGCTCCGGTGAAACCAGCAGGCCCCAGCGGGAGCCTTCGGGTGCCTGCTTTGGGATCTGAACAGCCAGGGCTACAGCGCTCGGTCTCCAGGAAGTGCGGGAGACCCGGTGTGCACCCAGAGGCAGTCTGGGAGCTCCCAGCACAGCTTGTTCCTGCAGTCCAGAGCTTAGGTCCCAGTCCTGAGGCCTCTGGCAGGAGCTCTCAGCTCAACTCGCTCCACTTCCGGATCCAGATGAGCCTGGGCAGCAAAACCACATCTCCAGGTCCTGCAAGAGGCAGGAGGGGCTTCTGGGTGGCCAGCTGGGAGAAGTCGGTGTGCTCTGGTGAATCCAGCCAGCACCAGCGGGAGCCCTCAGGTGTCTGCTTCGGGATCTGAACAGCCTGGGCAACAGCACCCTGTCTCCAGGCAGTGCAGGAGGTAAGCTGTGCACCAGATGCCACCTGGGAAGGGGCAGCTTGCACTGGTGAGTCCAGCACTGAAAAGACCAACTAACACCAGTGAGAACTAGATGGCAATAGGCAAACGCAGGAACGTCACTAACAGAAATCAAGGCAATATGGCAACACCTGAACCCAATTCTCCTCTACCAGCATGTCCTGGATACCCCATCACACCAGTAAAACAATATTTGGAATTAAAATCACTGGTCATGATGCTGGTACAGGAACACATGAAGGACATACTTAAAGAAATTCAGGAGAAAATGGATCAAAAGTTAGAAGCCCTTGCAAGGGAAACACAAAAATCATTGAAAGAAATCCAGGAGAATACAAAAGCCAATAAGGAGGAAACGAAAAAAACACTTAAAGAAATACAGGAGAACTTTGGTCAACAGGCTGAGGTCATGAAAGAGGAAACACAAAAATCTCTTAAAGAATTACAGGAAAGCACAAACAAGCAAGTGAAGGAGCTAAGCAAAACCATCCAGGATCTAAAATCAGAAGTAGAAACAACTAAGAAAACTCAAAGGGAGACAACTTTGGAGATAGAAAATCTTGGGAAGAAATCAGGGGACAGAGATGCAAATATCAACAACAGAATACAAGAGATAGAAGAAAGAATCTCAGATGCTGAAGATTCCATAGAAACCATGGACTCAACAGTTAAAGAAAATGCAAAATGCAAAAAGCTTGTAACCCAAAATATCCAGGAAATCCAGGACACAATGAGAAGACCAAACCTAAGGATTATAGGCATAGATGAGAGTGAAGATTTACAACTTAAAGGGCCAGCAAATATCTTCAATAAAATTATGGAAGAAAACTTCCCTAACCTAAAGAGAGAGATGCCCATGAATATACAAGAAGCCTAAAGAACTCCAAACAGACTGGACCAGAACAGAAATACTTCCCGTCACATAATAATCAAAACACCAAATGTTCTAATCAAAGAAAGAATATTAAAGGCAGTAAGAGAAAAAGGCAAAGTAACATATAAAGGAAGACCTATCAGAATCACAGCAGACTTTTCACCTGAGACTATGAAGGCTAGTAGGTCCTGGGCAGAACTCATGCAGACTCTAAGAGAACACAAATGCCAGCCAAAACTACTATATCCAGCAAAACTCTCAATCACCATAGATGGAGAAACTAACATATTTCATGACAAAACCAAGTTTACCCAATATCTATCCACAAACCCAGCCCTACAAAGGATAATAGGAGGAAAACACCAATACAAGGAGGGAAACTTCACCCTGGAAAAAGCAAGATAGTAACCTTTCATCAAACCCAAAAGAAGTTAAGCAATCAAATTTAAAAAATACCGTCAAAAATGATAGGTAGTAACAATCACTATTCCTTAATATCTCTTAACATCAATGGACTTAATGCCCCAATAAAACGACACAGACTAACTGAATGGATACGTAAACAGGCCCCTCCATTTTGCTGCTTACAGGAAACACACCTCAGGGTCAAAGACAAACACTACCTTAGAGTAAAAGGCTGGAAGACAATTTTACAAGCAAATGGTCTCAGGAAACAAGCTGGAGTAGCCATTTTAATATCAGATAAAATTGACTTTCAACCCAAAGTCATCAAAAGAGACTCTGAGGGACACTTCTTGCTGGTCAAAGGAAAAATACAACAAGAAGAGCTCACAATCCTGAACATCTATGCTTCAAATGCAAGGGCACCCTCTTTCATATAAGAAACGTTATTGACACTCAAAGCACACATTGCACCTAACACAATAATTGTGGGTGACTTCAACACTGCACTTCCCTCAATGGACCGATCAGGAAAACAGAAACTAAATAGGGACACAATGAAACTAATTGAAGCTTTGGACCAATTAGATTTAATAGATATATATAGAACATTCTATCCTAAATCAAAAGAATGTACCTTTTTCTCAGCACCTCATGGTACCTTCTCCAAAATCGACTATATAATTGGTCACAAGACAGACCTCAACAAATATAAGAAGATCGAACTAATCCCATGCCTCCTATCAGATCACTATGGAGTAAAAGTGGTCTTCAATAGCAACAAAAGCAACAGAAAACCCACATACACGTGGAAACTGAACAATATTCTACTCAATGATACCTTGGTCAAGGAAGAAATAAAGGAAAGAAATTAAAGACTTTTTAGAACACAATGAAAATGAAGACACAACATACCCAAATCTATGGGACACAATGAAAGCAGTGCTAAGAGGAAAACTCATTGCCCTGAGTGCCTCCAAAAAGAAAATGGAGAGAGCATACATTACCAGCTTAATGACACTCCTGAAAGCCCTGGAACAAAAAGAAGCTATTTCACCCAGGAGGAGTAGAAGGCAGGAAATCATCAAACTCAGGGCCGAAATCAATCAAGTAGAAACAAAGAGAACCATACAAAGAATCAACAAAACCAGGAGCTGGTTCTTTGAGAAAATCAACAAGATAGATAAACCTTTAGCCAGACTGACCAAAGGGCACAGAGAAAGTATCCAAATTAACAAACTTAGAAATGAAAAGGGAGATATACCAACGGAAACAGGAAATCCAAAAAATCATCAGATCCTACTACAAGAGCCTGTACTCAACACAACTGGAGAATCTGGAGGAAATGGACAATTTCCTAGACAGATACCAAATACCAAAATTAAATCAGGACCAACTAGACCATCTAAACAGTCCCATAATGCCTAAATAAATAGAAGGAGTCATAGAAAGACTTCTAACCAAAAAAACCACAGGATCAGATGGTTTCAGTGCAGAATTCTATCAGATCTTCAAAGAATTAACACCAATACTCTTCAAACTATTCCACAAAATAGAAAGAGAAGGAACACTACCCAATTTCTTCTACGAAGCCACAATTACGCTGATACCAAAACCACACAAAGATGCAACAAAGAAAGAGAACTTCAGACCAATTTCCCTTATGAACATCAATGCAAAAATACTCAATAAAATTCTTGCCAACCGAATCCAAGAACACATCAAAACGATCATCCACCATGATCAAGTAGGCTTTATCCCGGGAATGCAGGGTTGGTTCAATATACAGAAATCCATCAATGCAATCCACTACATAAACAAACTCAAAGAAAAAAACCACATGGTTATTTCATTGGATGTTGAAAAGGCATTTGACAAAATTCAGCATCCTTTCATGCTTAAAGTTTTGGAGAGAACAGGAATTCAAGGCCCATACCTAAACATAGTAAAAGCAATATACAGCAAACCGGTAGCCAGCATCAAACGAAATGGAGAGAAACTTGAAGCAATCCCACTGAAATCAGGGACCAGACAAGGCTGCCCCCTTTCTCCTTATCTTTTCAATATTGTACTTGAGGTACTAGCTCAGGCAATTCGACAACATAAGGAGGTCAAAGGGATACAAATCGGAAAGGAAGAAGTCAAACTATCATTATTTGCAGAGGACATGATAGTCTACCTAAGTGACCCAAAAACTCCACTAGAGAGCTCCTACAGCTGATAAACAACTTCAGCAAAGTGGCAGGTTATAAAATCAACTCAAGCAAATCAGTGGCCTTCCTATACTCAAAGGATAAGCAGGCTGAGAAAGAAATTAGGGAAATGACCCCCTTCACAATAGCCTCAAACAGTATAAAGTATCTTGGGGTGACTCTTACCTAACATGTGAAAGATCTGTATGACAAGAACTTCAAGACTCTGAAGAAGGAAATGGAAGAAGACCTCAAAAAATGGGAAAACCTCCCATGCTCATGGATCGGTAGAATCAATATAGTTAAAATGGCCATTTTGCCAAAAGCAATATACAGATTCAATGCAATACCCATCAAAATCCCAACTCAATTCTTCACAGAGTTAGAATGAGCAATCCTCAGATTCATCTGGAACAACAAAAAACCCAGGATAGCTAAAACCATTCTCTGCAACAAAAGAAAGTCTGGGGGAATCAGTATCCCTGACCTCAAGCAATACTACAAAGCAATAGTGTTAAAAACTGCATGGTATTGGTACAGTGACAGGCAGGAGGATCAATGGAACAGGCTTGAAGATCCAGAAATGAACCCACACACCTATGGCCACTTGATCCTCGACAAAGAGGCTGAAAACATCCAATGGAAAAAAGATAGCCCTTTCAACAAATGGTGGTGGTTCAACTGGAGGTCAGCATGCAGAAGAATGCGAATTGATCCATCCTTGTCTCTTTGTACTAAGCTCAAATCCAAATGGATCAAGGACCTCCACATAAAGCCAGACACTCTGAAGCTAATAGAAAAGAAACTGGGGAAGACCCTTGAGTACATCGGAACAGGGAGAAAGTTTATGAACAGAATACCAATAGCATATGCTCTAAGATCAAGAATTGACAAATGGGACCTGATAAAATTACAAAGTTTCTGTAATGCAAAGGACACCATCAAGAGGACAAATCAGCAACCAACAAATTGGGAAAAGATCTTCACCAATCCTACATCAGATAGAGAGCTAATATCCAATATATGTAAAGAACTCAAGAAGTTAGACTCCAGAAAACCAAACAACCCTATTAAAAATGGGGTACAGAGTTAAACAAAGAATTCTCACCTGAAGAACTTGGATGGCGGAGAAGCATCTTAAAAAATGCTTAACTTCATTACTCATTAGGGAAATGCAAATCAAAACAATCCTGAGATTTCACCTTACACCAGTCTGAATGGCTAAGATTAAAAATTCAGGAGATAGCAGGTGTTGGAGAGGGTGTGGAGAAAGAGGAACACTCCTCCACTGCTGGTGGGGTTGCAAATTGGTACAACCACTCTGGAAATCAGTCTGGCGGTTCCTCCGAAAACTGGGCACCTCACTTCCAGAAGATCCTGCTATACCACTCCTGGGCATATACCCAGAGCATTCCCCACCATGTAATAAGGATACATGCTCTACTATGTTCATAGCAGCCCTATTTATAATTGTCATATGCTGGAAAGAACCCAGGTATCCCTCAACAGAAGAGTGGATGCAAAAATGTGGTATATCTACACAATGGAGTACTATTCAGCCATTAGAAACAATGAATTCATGAAATTCTTAGGCAAATGGATGGAGCTAGAGAACGTCATACTAAGTGAGGTAACACAGACTCAAAAGGTGAATCATGGTATGCACTCACTAATAAGTGGATATTAACCTAGAAAACTGGAATACCCAAAACATAACCCACACATCAAATGAGGTACAAGAAGAAAGGAGGAGTGGCCCCTTGTTCTGGAAAGACTCAGTGAAGCAGTATTCGGCAAAACCAGAATGGGGAAGTGGGAAGGGGTGGGTGGGAGGACAGGGGAAGAGAAAGGGGCTTATGGGACTTTTGGGGAATGGGGGGCTAGAAAAGGGGAAATCATTTGAAATGTAAATAAAAAATTATATCGAATAAAAAAAATAGAAAGTTTGGGTTCTTTTTAGTAACTATTAATTAAACAACAAAAAAATACATACATATATATATATATATATAATTATATATATAGTGGAAAAACATAGAATCACAACACATTTTCTTTTTCAATCAATTAACCGAAATTAATATAATGGAAACAAAATGAAAAATTAATCTATTTCATTCTAAGACTTAAATAATTACTTAACAGTAAATGAAACCATGAAATATCCAAAATAGAAGTAAAGAAAGAAATGGGGAAAGATAGGAAACAGAAATAATGGATTATATGAGTGTAAGGCATGTATAATTATTTTGTCAAAAACTAACAGAATAATGACAGAATGGGTAGAGAGGCAACGAACAATCTAAACAAAAGGAAGTTCTTAAATTTAAAGAAGCATATTTGTACAAACCCTCATAATGGAGGTAAACAAAAAATGGGATATTTATTAACATGAGAATTCATAAAATAAGATAAAAATATCTTTGCAATTGACAATTTCAGCCACATAGAAAATAGAAAAGCTTCTAGACTTATTAATGAATCTTCAAAGGCTATAAAATATAGGCTTAACATGAAAGTCAATTATATGTACACACATTAGCAAATCAATTAACAAAGTTTAAAATATTATTTATAGTAGCATCAGATTCCACACTACTGATAGAAAAATATACCAATATAAGAAAAATTTCCAAATTAAAAATTATCAAACACATCCTAGGTAACTTAAGGGAGATATATATTGAAACATTGAAATATATACCATATTTATGGATTTTTAAATCCATTCTCATTATATTCATTAGCATAAAGAAGGTCTGCAGAATCCAGCAATTTTGAAGAAATTTTCAACTGTAATTACTTGATTTCATTTTTGCAGAAATTTTTGACAGTTTTAAATTATGAAAGTACAAATAAGCAAGTCAAATATCTGAAACATTTAAAAATAAAACCCGAGTTGGAGTGTTTGCTATACAGTATTTCAATGTACTTTAATATCAGAATAAAGAAAGCAGTGTATTAGGAAATGTTACAAAAAATATGTAGGGCATCTTGAAAAATAAAAAGTATTTGAGGAGCACCTTCATAGATGCAAAGGAGAGGGGTCAGGGGGGATAGGATGTGAGATAACTGGGAAGGGGGATATCATTTGAAATGCAAATGAATAAAATGATAAAAATAAAATAAAATAAGTATTTGTGTTGACATTTCAAAAGCATCTCACTAGGGAAAGGAATACATTTTAAAATATAGGGAGAAAAATATGAAAATAATAAATTTGTACATTAATCCTTACCATAAGCACAAAATATGCTCTTTAACTCAGAAAATCAACACAAATGCATCAACTAGAGTAATACCAATTTCTTTGAAAAATGATTGGGCAAAATATTTGTAACTTTGAGGATGGCAGTGACATCTTTGATAGGATGCAAAAAACAAAAGCCATAAATGTCAAAAACTGATATATTGAGTTTATCTAAATAAGAATCTCCTGCTAAGCATAAAACTCCTTTTTGGGAATCTTAAGGCAAGTCACCAAGTGAAAGAAAATATTCATAATATAAATATTTGACAAATGATCTTTACCCCCTCTAACTCTATACATAGAGCTCCATAACTCAACAAGACAAAGCAGGAAAACAAAATATTTGAAGAATCACTTTATTAAAGATATACACGCACATAAAAAGACATATAGCATGATTATCTTAGACAGGAAATAAACATCATCAAAAAAGACCACTGCAAAATTCTAGAATAGTTGGAATCAAAACAAGTTATGGTATCCCACTTTGGAGGGAATTACTGAGACTCATAAATTGCTTAGTGGGAATGGAAAATCCATACAATCATGTTGACAGTTTCTTGAAGAGTCAAACATAACATGTCCTGTATTTATTATACCCATATTTTTCAAAGACAAATAAAAGCATATTCTTTCAAAGATCTTAACAGAAATGGTCATGGGTCATGACAATCTCAAACTGGAAATTAAGCAAGCATCTTTCAAAAGAGAAATGAAGAGTCAAACATATTCAAAGGACAAGATACAACTCAGAATAAAAAACAAGGACAAATAAATCACTATATTAATAGGCATTAATGGGATAAAGCATGGATCTAAAAATCACCACCCTGAGAAAGAGTCTACATGCAAATTAGCACACACCATGTGATTCCTTTTACATGAAATTCTATATGGAATGAACTGCTCTCTCCTGACAGAGAGCAGATCAGTGGTTGCCTAGGATAACAGAGGTTGATTGCTAAGGTGAGTGATGGAACTCTTTAGTGTGCTAGAAATATATTGTCATACTGTGGCAGAGGTTATATGACCGTGTAGTTTTTAAATATCATCAAATTGTGTACATGAAATTGCTAAATTTAATTATGCTTAAGTTTAACCTCAAAAACACAGCTTTGCAGCACAGATTATTTCTTGTGATGCCGTTTTCCATGGTACCTTTAAAGCTTCAGTGTGGCCAAAGTTTCAAAGTTAAGAAACTTAACCAGAAGAAGACCTAAGTGTGGATGCTTCAATCCTACTTAGAAGGGGGAACAAAATAACTACTGGAGGCAGAGGGAGGGAGGGAGGCAGGGAGGGAGGGATGTGGGTGGAAGAGAAGAGGGGGAAGGAAAAGGGGGGAGATTATCAGGTATAAGAGACAGAAGAGATGTTCAGAAGACCAGGGGAATGAATAGACATGTGTAATAGTGGGGGTTGGTTAACTTAGGCAAGCACTAGAACATCTCAGACACCAGGGAAGCAAGAAGCTTCCAGGACCCAGTGTGGATGCCATTAACCAAATACCCAACAGTGGGGAGATAGAATCTGAAGAGACCACCTCTAGTAGATAGTCATGACCCCCAATGGAGGGGTGGAACCGTCTATCCATCTCAAAGTCTTTAACCCGGAAGTGTCCCTGAATAAAGGCTATGCAGGGACATAAATGGAACAGAAACTTAAAGAACGACTATCCAGAGATCTCACCATGTTGGGATCCATCCCGTCCACAGGCACCAAACCTCAACACTATTGCTGATGCTAAGAAGTGCTGGTAGACAGGAACCTGGCATAGCTCATACTCTGAAAGGCTCTTCCAGAACCTGACTAGAGTGCTGCAAATACAGCCAACCATCAGGCTGAGCCTGGGGACTCCAATAGAAGAGTTGGGGCAAAGACTGGAGGAGCTGAAAGGGATTGCAACCCCATTGAAAGAGCAAAGATATCAACTACTTGGACCCTTCAGAACTCCCAGGGACTAAAGCACCAACCAAAGAGTATGCACGAGTTGATCCTTGCCTTCATATGCATCAAAAGACTGCCTTCTATGGCACCAATTAGAGGGGAAGTGCTTAGTCCTGTGGAGACTTGTTGCCCCCAGCTAGAGCAGTGAGACAGGTGTGGGTAGGGTAGGTGGGGAAGCACCCTCTTAGAGGCAAGAATGTATTTCCTATAGAAATGAGATCATCCTCCACATAAAGACAGACACTCTGAAGCTAATAGAAAAGAAACTGCGGAAGACCCTTGAAGACATTGGTACAGGGAGAAAGTTTCTGAACAGAACACCAATAGCGTATGCTCTAAGATCAAGAATTGACAAATGGGACCTCATAAAATTACAAAGTTTCTGTAAGGCAAAGGACACCATCAATAGGATGAATCAGCAACCAACAAATTGGGAAAAGATCTTCACCAATCCTACATCAGATAGAGGGCTGATATCGAATATATATAAAGAACTCAAGAAGTTAGACTCCAGAAAACCAAACAACCCTATTAAAAATGGGGTACACAATGGAGTACTATTCAGCCATTAAAAACAATGAATTCATGAAATTCTTAGGCAAATGGATGGAGCTAGAAAACATCATACTAAGTGAGGTAACCCAGACTCAAAAGGTGAAGCATGGTATGCACTCACTAATAAGTGGATATTAACCTAGAAAACTGGAATACCCAAAACATAATCCACACATCAAATGAGGTACAAGAAGAGCGGAGGAGTGGCCCCTGGTTCTGGAAAGACCCAGTGAAGCAGTATTCGGCAAAACCAGAACGGGGAAGTGGGAAGGGGTGGGTGGGAGTACAGGGAGAGAGAAGGGGGCTTATGGGACTTTCGGGGAGTGGGGGGCTAGAAAAGGGGAAATCATTTGAAATGTAAATAAAAAATATATCGAATTAAAAAAAGAAATGAGATCACATAACAAACAGTAAATTTTCTGAATTTTATATTTTAAAAAATAAATAAAGCTACAGAAATTCTGGAATATATCTAGGATATACTATCAAATAGATGTTAAAGCTAAAATTTCATCCTTATTATTTAACAACTAGAAAGAACTGAAAGCTGCCAAATTAGGAACTTAGCATGTATCATGGTTTGAATATGATCTGTGCCCTGAAAAAGTGCAATATCGCAAGTCTGGTTTCCTATACCAGCATAATGCAGGGGCAGGCTTTACAAAACTCCTGGGTCATGGGATATGAGATCACACTTTGTACAGTCTAGATGCTAGAGATTTGACTCTGACGATATGACCATTTATTTCTCTTTCAGCAAACTGGATTTCAGTTCCCAGCATCCACACTGACCATTGAACCCAGCTCACTGCCATATAGTTTCACTCCCAGGGGATCCAACACTCTTCTTGTCGCCTCTATAAGCAGCACATAAGCACACACACACATTCTCCTAGCACCAATACACATGGGTAATATTTTTTTCTTTTTATGATTTTTACTAATCACTCAGGAGGTGCCAGAATTGCCAGGTGAGGTCTGGTTGGAAGCCTGCTTCACAGGTGATATGTCTTTGTTGGATGTTCTTTCTATTTGTGTCTGCTTCCCAAACCCTGATGTCAACAAGTGTTCTGAGTCTCATGCTCCCCACTTTAACAAGTCAAAACCAGTGGCTAAAAATCTAAACTTCTAAATGTGTTATCAAAAAATAAAGCTTATCACTCTTTAAGTCATTTTTCAATATGCCAAAGGCACATTTGAAGCATGCTATCTAACATAGCATGCTTCTAAATCACTTCATGACTTAGAATGGTCAAAGGTTTCATCTAAGGATTTGAGATGAGAGGTAAAACTTTATGTCACTTTCTTTTTGACACCTTTCCCTAAGATCATTATTTCATCAAAAACCCACTGCATTTAGATTTGTCTAGACTGAATTTTATGTGCGAAGAGACATCATGGTTGTTACTAGAAGCAACTTGTTTCATTTCTAAGAAAATAACTTGGTAATATTGTATTTACATCCAACAAATGTACCTTGGAAAACCTGCTTAGATGTTTGTAGTTAGAAACATGATCTATTAAGGTTGCATGTGAATTTAAAGGATGGGTGAGCTATACAAGAAGATACCTCTTCATCCATTTAGGTATCTTCTCTACCACTGTCTCTATATCCTTAGTGATATTTTCAATAGCCATTTATTTATCTATCTATTTATTTATTTATTTGTCCAAAAAACTAAATTTCTTTGTACTGATGGATATATAGTTTCTGCTCATTACTATTTAAGACACAGGATTCATTTTTAAATTTTCAGTGACTAAAAATTCAAACTTATTCTCAAACGAATCAGTAGGACAGAAGTAAGGACAAACTAAAACTATAAGTTGGATAGCATTTGTTTTAAAAGAAGAATTGTTTAAAAGAAGAATTCTTTTATTAATGCAGTTTTATACTTCAGAGACAATGGATATTCCTGAGATAAAGGGCTTCTATCAAGTAAGCCTTCAGACATCTTTTCTTCCTGTCTTTTCTGATTTTAAGTATGCTGTTCCTTATATTTGGCTTCTTTGGATAACCGAAGCTAATCTACCCATTTCAAAGTCATATTTAATTGTATGTGTCACATCCCATGGAAAACAGCATCTTCATAAGATTTGGCTATATTTATATGACCACTATTCTGCCAACTACAAGCATCTGTCTACACAATTAACTTGTATCATTGAAATCTATAATAATGCTTGACTGTGGATGTCCCATGCTTCCAATCATCTGCTTTAGTACCAAGCCAAAGAAAAGTCTGTGTATTGCCCTCTCCTCTGTTGCATGAAATATTAAAAATGAAAAAACTGACCCTTTGAGCATAAAGTTATTTTGAGAAGGTAGCTTTTTAAAAACAAATTCTCATTTAAACATGAATCAATAAATATTTTAGGATATACATATATTTATTATGTTTGTGTCTATATTATACATATATATATACATATCATATTGACATTCATATGTATGTACTAATTATGCATATGCATACACATATACAGTATATATATATATATAATATATACATTCACATGTGCATACACATACTTTTGCTCAAGCTCACAGGCAATAGGTGAAACATAGCTAATCTTCAAAGTCTGTGCCAGAGGCTCACTAATTTCCTAGTACATGCTTCATATCAGTTCATTTTGTATTTGAGTTCTCTTATTGTTTATTACCAGAATGATGTAAGGAAACTTGTATAAGAATTTCATTGTCTTTTCACCTTCAAGCATTCCAAACAAGAACCCTGTTATTCTACTCAGTTGCTTCTGAATATGTTTCTTCCAAAGAATTGCTACTTAGTGCTCCAAATACATTGACTAGATCTCTAAATCATTTATATCTTTAATATGTAGCCTTAATAATAGATTTGTTATCATTTCTTTTTATTTCCAGTCAAATGATGAAGGCAAAATTTTCTGCTCCTATCAAAATGTATTTTCTACAATAATTAATTACTTGAATAGTTTCAGACAATCTATACAAATATGAAGTTAGGATTTTGTTTTATATTTTAGTATAAGTTATAGTAACAAGAAAATAAGATAGAATTCTTGAATTTGATTCCAGAGTGACTTTCTCTCTCATTCCAGATTTGATACAGGCCACAGAAACTCTGTACACCTAAGATATTGCTAAGTACATAGCATAGTGTAGGGAATCTAGTTAGGAAATAGGTTCTGGCATATAGCTAAGAAGTAGTAGAACTCAGAATCAAATGCCAGGATTGTGTTTTATGGTTATATCATTCTGCTAATTAGCAAAGACAACTCCAAATTTTATCTAATATTAGGGAATACTTACTCATGTAAAAGCAAACCTCCAACTGTTTTTGAAGACCATCTTGAATGATCTTAATAAGTTCAAACCGGGGGGAGGGCAGTTAAAAAGGAAATAGTTTTATCAAACTCAGTAACTTTGAGTTATGATCTATGAGATGGATATTCCTGAATGATCTCCTATTCTTATTAAATAAACTTTGAAGAGAAGTATGCTCAAAGCATCATAGGAATAAGTGCTTAATGGTAAAGGCAGTCAGGCAACCCAGATGCATGAAGCTTTAAAAGCTTTTTGATTCTAAGGTGGTGACCTTTGGATAGAAGGGAGGGGCTGTCAGTTCCCTGAAACCCAGCACTTCCCCTCAAGTGCCTCCCTTGCCCTCCCATCCACACTAAGTGCACACTCTCAGCTCCTTTGTCCATTACATAAAGCTTTTCAGGAAACATCATTTCAGACAGATGTTTAACCTCAGGCTCTAAGGACCACAGTCCTGTGAGTCTCTAGGTCTGTTGATTAATTTTACATATACACATGAAAATAGAATTTGACACTGAGGTCCTCACAGTTAGCCAACCATAGAAAGGAAACAGAACAGTTCAGGCAAATCTGCACTGATGGAATGTTGTCTGTGTGCAGGATGACTTTGAACCAAATTCTGAAAAGTAGAGCTGATGTGTTTTTTTCAGCATGCAATTTTAGGGATTTGTTCCAATTCATCTTAAATATTTCAGGGTTTATTTATGTAATAATGCACTCTGTTTTGTAATGGGCTTTTGCATAATGCAAAATATTTCAAAGCAAAAACAAAATAAAACTCAACAATAGCAATATTGTATGGGAAATTTTAATATTTGAGTACAATTGGTAACAATCATTATTGAGTTCAAGTTAAACTTAATGAATTGTGACTAATTATCTGTGAGTATGCTGTGAGAAATTTATCAAATTACATCACCACATGGGGTATAATCGTATTTTCTTATAATAGTAATTTAAAGGGTTTATTTGGAGTTATTGAATAAATTGCCATTTCAAAATTTCCATGCTTAGAATTTTCTTTCTTCTGCTGGTGGGTTAGCTTGTATTCCCATTGAGGTAAAAAGATAGGAAGAATCAGAGGGAATCATCCCTTAAAACAATTTTTAAAAACATTTCAGAAATCACGGCAAGAGGGTTGGGATCAGGAACTGTGGGATGGGGATGAAGAGAGAGGACAATGACTAGAATGTAAATAAAATAATAAAAATAATCAAGGCATTCAGGGACTGGAGATATTGTACTGGCTGATTTTGTATGTCAACTTGACACAAGCTAGAGTTATCAAAGAGAAAGGAGTCTCCCTTGAGAAAAGACCTCCATGAGATCCAGCTGTAAGGCATCTTCTCAATTACTGTTAAGGGGGGGAGGGGCCCTTGTGGCTGGCAACATCCCTGGGCTGGTAGTCCTGGGTTCTATAAGAAAGCAAGCTGAGTAAGTCAAGGGAAGTAAGCCAGTAAGCAGCACCCTTTGCTGGCCTCTGCATCAGCTCCTGCCTCCAAGCTCCTGCTTTTTATGAGTTTTTGTTCAGACTTCCTTTGTTAAGGAACAGCAATGTGGAAGTGTAAGCTGAATAAACCCTTTCCTCCCCAAATTGCTTCTTGCTCATGATGTTTTGTGAAGGAATACAAACCTTAAGACAGAGTCTGAGATATCAAAGATTAAAGCTTGCATATAAACTCAATAATCAGTGAAACTTGGAAGTTTGAGATACTTTTTATCAAGTCCGTCCTAGAAACTGAGTTTGATCAAAGGATAAAAAAGTTTCTGTACGGCAAAGGACACCACCAAAAGGAAAAATCGGCAACCAACAAATTGGGAAAAGATCTTCACCAATCCTACATCAGATAGAGGGCTAATATCCAATATATATAAAGAACTCAAGAACTTAGACTCCAGAAAACCAAACAACCCTATTAAAAAATGGGGTACAGAGTTAAACAAAGAATTCTCACCTGAAGAACTTCGGATGGCAGAGAAACACCTTAAAAAATGCTCAACTTCATTAGTCATTAGGGAAATGCAAATCAAAACAACCCTGAGATTTCACCTTACACCAGTCAGAATGGCTAAGATTAAAAATTCAGGAGACAGCAGGTGTTGGCAAGGATGTGGAGAAAGAGGAACACTCCTCCACTGCTGGTGGGGTTGCAAATTGGTACAACCACTCTGGAAATCAGTCTGGCGGTTCCTCCAAAAACTGGGCACCTCACTTCCAGAAGATCCTGCTATACCACTCCTGGGCATATACCCAGAGGATTCCCCACCATGTAATAAGGATACATGCTCTACTATGTTCATAGCAGCCCTATTTATAATTGCCAGATGCTGGAATGAGCCCAGGTATCCCTCAACAGAAGAGTAGATGCAAAAAATGTGGTATATCTACACAATGGAGTACTATTCAGCCATTAGAAACAATGAATTCATGAAATTCTTAGGCAAATGGATGGAGCTAGAGAACATCATACTAAGTGAGGTAACCCAGACTCAAAAGGTGAATCATGGTATGCACTCACTAATAAGTGGATATTAATCTAGAAAACTGGAATACCCAAAATATAATCCACATATCAAATGAGGTACAAGAAGAATGGAGGAGTGGCCCCTTGTTCTGAAAAGACTCAGTGAAGCAGTATAGAGCAAAATCAGAACAGGGAAGTGGGAAAGGTTGGGTGGGAAAACAGGGGGAGGGAAGGGGACTGATGGGACTTCCGGGGAGTAGGGGTCCAGAATAGGGGAAATCATTTGAAATGTAAATAAATATATCAATAAATTAAAAAAAATAAAGCTTAGGGAAATATCTCCATCTTTAACTCAAATGCTGACATCATACACAGGAAAGAGAAAGGTGCTGATACTGAATGACATCTCTTTCAAAATAAGGTGAATTAAAATGGCCTGTCTATACCTAAGCATCTTTCCTGAAGCAGAAAAATAAAAATAGCAAGAAAATAATGAAAAATAGCATAACATTGTTCTTACTAAGGATATTTCAATATTTTCTAATAATAAAATGATTACCAGTAACTTTTTTTCTTTTGGAAGTCCCTAAGCAATGTTCAAGTTCTGTAGGGTTGTGATTTCAACATAATTTGATGTTAAATATCATTAATGTGCAATTATGAAATCGTGACTCACAGATATTGTATAATTTTCAAAATCATACAGTAATAAGTCACGTTTTTAAGTCAGTATTGAAAGCTGGATTGTTTTCAAAAGCCCTTTTTGTGGATGATGTTGGCGTTAATTCTAACAGAATGTGATAAGAAGGATAAACATTAGGAAATAAAGCAAAAGGATCTGTGAGAATAGGTGGGGACAGAGATAATTATCTCCTGTGAAAGACTAAAATTTGTCTCAAGTAATAAAAAGCAAAATGAAATCTCATGAAGTACTTATGAAAAGTATATCTATTATATGATTAATTTAAATGAGTTTATTGAATGTTTATTATTTTGCAACTATAACTACATATATAGTGAATTGCAACAATTACCTACAAGTGCATGCTGAAGAAAACATATCAGCTCCACCTTAGAGAATTTGATTCACAGACATCTGTATATAGATAACTTTTGATTCCTCCCTCCAATCTCTTCCATGCATCCCCTTATACTTTTTCAAATTAATATGCTCTGCCATTTTTGCTTTCATTGTATTCATGTACAATTAAAGTATGTAAGTATGTATATGTGTATGTATGTATGTATGTATGTAGGTAGGTAGGTAGGTAGGTAGGTAGGTAGGTATTGTATGCATGTGTCTATGTATCTATAAATTTTACTCAGTGCCAATATGTATAAAATTACTTAAATGTATAAAACGCTACAACTGACGACTTTGCATTAGATAACAAAATGGGGACTACTTCTCTTTTAATCAGTACCGCTTAGCTGATTGAATTTCTTTGTCTTGGGTTGGGGCTTAATAATTTTCTGTTTTATTCTCCCTGTCCTGTGTAGGCAGACAAGTTGCAGAAACTTCATGGGAGAAGGTGAGTAGATGCCCTGATGTTTCTAGGTGATTTAATCTCTCAGCAGACACATTGTTTCTTTGGCTCTTATGATCTTTCTGGGATGTATCCTAAGCCTGAGGTGCAGAAGTTGTTTTGAAGGTGGACCATTTCAGACTGAGAACCACATGAAGTATCAATTGTTCCCTGCATTTTGATTTATTGTGGTTTTCTATAATGGTCTCCATCTGTTGCAAATAGAGTTTCTCTGTTGAGGTGTAAAACTGCACTATATTTGGGTACAAATTTAAGTATTTATAATGTATTTAAAAATCATTCTAATTTAGTAAATCAATTGTTCTCAGCTCTTCTCTAAAACCCATGATCAAACTAGATGCTGGTAATAAGCTAGCTTTCAAGTGTCAAGCACGAGTTTCCTTTTCTTCATTGGAGCTTAACTCTAATTAAAGAGATCTTTGTTGCCACCAAGATATGAATGTACCTGTTCTATATTTAGGTATATCACTGAATTCTGGTCAATGCTGTGATTTATAGGTATCATCCATGCTTAGAAGTACTAGTTGCTTCCCTCCTTTGGAAACATATGGTACCTTGTAGTATCACAAAATCCAGCCATTAGGGGCATAACATTGAAGTTATCTCCAGCTCAGATCATTTGTGCTCTGCTTTGGAAGTGCATATTGTACTTAACAATAGAGTTATAGTCAAACTTTGGAAGATAATCTAGGGCAATAGAAGTAGTCTATGATGCTTTAGCAGTCATCTGGAATCCTCTGACCAATAAGTTGCAAGAGAATTTCTCATGAATGGTATTGGATTATTGTCAGATAACCCGTGACTATTGCAGGGTCAACTGACAACCCAGGTAGAAAAAATCATTTAAATGCTTAATGCTTCTTATTCAATTTTCATTTTCTTTTAATTTTGAGACCATCATATATTTATACCATTTCCCCATTCCTATTCTCCCTTTACACCTTACATACACCCTTCTCTCTCTCAGTTCCATGGCTTCTTCTCATTAATTATTATTACATGCATATAGATATATGAGTATACAATCATATTCTTAAATATAACATTTTAATATATATACTCATAAGCATATATGCATCAGGTATAAACATATATCCATATATGTTTATGCATATATATTAAAATGCATTAGATAAACATATAATACTTTGAAATTACGGAACTTTTTTGAGATCCCTATTGTTATTTAACAGCATCCTTCTCCTCTCCTTTTTTGACAACCTTCTTTACCCTTCAAATTCACCTTACATTTTTCCACATTTATCTCTTAAAATTACTTTGACCTCACTACTTCTTTTTCATTGCCCACCATGGTTTCATTTTTACTTTCCTAGATTCGAACTTATTCCAGGTCATACACTCTCATCTAAGATTTGGAGCTAGAAAGTACAGATTAGAGACCACATGCTAAGTTTATATTTCTGGGTCTTGGCTAACTAGTTCAGTATAGAATTTTTAATTACATCCATTTACCTGTAAGCTTCATTACTTTGTACAGCTGAGTAATATTCTTGTATGTGTGACAATTTATTCATCCTTTTAGCCTTTGGTTTTTTTCCTTCGGTTGAAGAAAATTAACTCTACTTTAAAAGCTAGCAATACCCAAATCTGACAATTTTCATCCCTGATGTGTTATAGATTAGAGACTAGAGCTATGGATACTTAAAAAAAATAAACACATATAAATTATAATTGTAAGATCAGATCACTGATGCTAAATAGATATTTAGAAATCAGAGTGATGTGAATGAAAGCTTATGGAGTTTTTTCAAATGTTAGAGTAATGTAGAGATGAACTCAAGGGAGGCCTTTGAGTTAATACATTTGAAGAAAATGACATTCTAATTTTTATTAATGAAATACTTTCCATTTCTGAAATGCGGATTTGTTCCTAGTTCATGGATTTGTGAAAATAATTGAGATACTAAAAAAGTGAATTGAATGCAAAACACATTAAAGCCTTGGGAATCATTAGATAATAACTCATAACATGGTTCCTTCTCAATGGGCAAAAATATGGGTTCTTTAAGAACAGACTTCAAACAATAACTGAGGAAGAGAGTAACAATAAGACTCTTGATGGAAAACAAAAAAGAAAAGCTGAAACAAGCAGACACCTGCACCAACATTCTCTTCTTCCATTCACTGTTTTTAAGGTAGAACCAAAATCATTATTTTTCACTTCTAGTAGCTGCCACCAAAATCAATTTGTTAACTGAGATAATTGTAGTCTAAATTGGTATTTGTTTTTGAGTGTCCCTGCTATAGCAGAGATTATATTAATGTTTATAAAAAGCTGCACATATGATGTAAATTTATCATGATATTATGTGCTGCCCTGACAATATTCTCTGTGGGTATTAGTAGAATCACCCATCTGAGGATGCTTAGGAATAAGATTTATTTATCCCCAGTGGTATTTATTCTAACCTGTGTCCCACACAGGTTTTTTTTTTTTAACTGAAATGTCCCATCTTCCAGCTGCATTTCAGTTCAGTTCTATAATTTTTTATTCTAATTTTCAGTTTGGAATTTCATAGCAAGCACAAATACATTTTGTGTTTAATATTGCCCATCACTCAACATACAGGAATATTTACCACAACTGAAGTCATGTTGCTCAAGAAAACAAAGTATCGAAATATGAGACTGGATCTATCATGGAAATCCTTTTCCCACTCATTCCTTCTTCAGTTTCCCCTGCAATAGTGAGTGTTACCACCACAAACATTTACTAATAAATAGGCATTTGAGATTTCTGGACATTATCATAATGTAAAAAAGAATAAGTTGGTTATAAGAGAATATTGAAGTGTTAACTGATATTGTAACTTTACTTCAACATTGAATAGGGTCATGTTTTTATTTAGATTGATTCTATACTACTCTATCACATTATTGATTACTAGAAAGGAAATAATACTTTCAATGAGGTACATTACATTCCAGGGTGTCATTAGAAGGGTACTATAATCCCACAGGGCTTCCATACTCACAAGAAAGAGAAGAAACATCAGGGCTCCCTAACAGTGCCCTTTAACAGAGATAAAGAGTTACATAAAAGCACAGCAAGCCAACATCCCTCTGAAAATCCTGAAGAATGGTCTCACCAGAAACAAATGCTGTAAAGACATCCTTAATAAACTTAGAAACTCTAGAAGCTTTGAAAACAATTTCTGTTGTTTAATCCAATCAGTATGTGCTATTTTGTGTGGAAGCCTAATTTAAATTACATAATTTTTAAGTAAGTCTCTCTCCCTTTCACTGATTGGCTTCTCTCTGAAAGAGCTAAAGATTTAGAGCCATACAATGTAGGAACCTTGAACAATAGCAAAGAGCAACAGCTTAAGTGTTTTGCTTTCTAAAATGCAAATTTCCCTTCATAGGGTATTGAGAATCTATAGTGAAATACAGTCAATAATTTTCCTTTACATTTTTTTTAAATGTGTCTTGTTACTTTACACCAGAGTTCTAGTCTGTGGTTAGAAAGAAAAATGTGGGTGGCAACTTGGAGAAAAGGCTCAATTGTTACTAAATAGAAGGCCCTTGGCTGCTTCAGAATTTAATATTGCCAACTTGGTCAGACTCTGTACCTCTTTGGGGACTTAGGCAGTCCTGTGTATGAAAGTAAGATTGTCTCTGCATGGATTGCTGCCACGAGCCATGCGAGACTGTGAAAGCCTTCATAAAATGAGGGGAGAGACAAGTAGCATTTGTCTGAAGTCTTTCTCTATTTGTTATGATACTCTCGTAGGTACTTGAATGTAGACATGAATCAAATCCTACCCATGATGATTTCCGGAAGAATGCCAGCAACCATACTTTATTTTGAGAAGAAAAAAAAATTGAAGCATAATACATAGCCTTTGTACTCAAAGAAGAATCATGAAGCAGTTCTCCAACGTTAGGCCCAAAAATGATCTCCTCTTAACCAGTTAATTTTAGAGATACATAAAATGTGAAAATACAATTCCAGATTACTTCATGAGGTTTCATGCTTGGGTTGAATGGAGACTAGATAAAAGAAGATCTTTAAATTCCTACAAACATTTCTAAGTTTGTGATATCCTCAAGCACTTATGTGTCCTTGCAAGCAAACAGAGGGTTTAGCACCTTTTTTGTTTTCCAAATCAATCCATCCTGTTCCTAATTATGTCTGTTCAGCCCTGCTTTTTCAGAATTTAAGATAATTCAACAATTTTGTAGCATTTTGGGCTGTCCAAATTCTACTCCTTACTCTCTTTATCAAGCAGTTCTTAGTATTTGTTGGAATTTACTACATGGTAAACTAAGAAACCATTAAAAACTGGAGACTCAGCTATGAAGTAGAACCATGCCTTACAGACCCCAAATTATGGACTTTATAAAGTACTTCTGTAGTAGGAACAAAATAGATATGGCTCTCTTGTATATTAGGCAGGGCAAGA
Source organism: Apodemus sylvaticus (assembly GCF_947179515.1). Taxonomy (NCBI): domain Eukaryota; kingdom Metazoa; phylum Chordata; class Mammalia; order Rodentia; family Muridae; genus Apodemus; species Apodemus sylvaticus. The sequence goes on from NC_067477.1 coordinate 26,580,703, forward strand.
TCACTTGGATCTGGTATTGTTTACCTATAAGAGGAAATTATTCTCTGAGCAATTGTAACAAAAACATTTTCTTTAACTTTCATGAGCTATAAGAGACGGGTACAAAACGTAACAAAATTACTGACAGCACTATTATAGAATGTTTTTCTTAATAGGTTGAAGATAGCAATACAAATAAAAAACCAAATCAAAACAAGAAGTATTAGTATTAGGAGACAACAATGTTAATAAGAGAGCAATAATTATGAAATGATGCTTCAGTTTGCAAGTTAGCCAAGTTCCATTCACTTACTGGGAATGTGTGAGAAAAGATCATTCCACAATATGTAGGTAAAAGAAAAAAGAACTAAGTCTGAGATTTGGTTCTAGTCTTTAAAACAATAATTACAAAGTCTTAAATATTTAATAATTTAATCTACAGATTCATACTAAAACTGTCCTTTAAGTAAACCACTAGATAATATTCATATCAATAAGACAATCATAAAAATGCATAGACTGTCTAGACACATATAACATATGGGTATTATCATAGTAAACCTTAGTTAGAACACCATTAATCGCCTTTGAGGTTATCATTTACAGGTTATTAAATTTGTCTCCCAGTGGTAGAAAATTTACTAGCATATACTCCCATTAGGGGACATGAAAAATTTTCTTATTTCATACCACTATAGACTTACTATCTGTACATGGGCAAAAAGAAAATAATCTAAAAGAACTAACTGAACTCCAAGCCAGAACTTCCCACAAAGTTAATGACTGTCCAAACATATGGGTAGTTTGTTATCTTTAATGTTTGGTTCAGTCTTAAGAATTTTGCGGAGTTAGCCCAAAGTGTGGATGCCAATATAGCCATTCTGCATCATTTTCATTCTTTCTTAAAGCTAAGTAGAAGTAAGAAATATATATGTATTTTACTCCCAAGAGTAGTGTGAATAGGTTCCAGATTGAAGCTACTTAACAGTCCTGTTATTAACATTCTAATCCAACTCTTCATGAACACATTTTCTGTTGGGCATGTACCAAGACCTAAAATTGCAGACTCATAGAATCTGAAACTATTGGTTTCCAAAGTGATTTCACTCACACTGGTAATTAGGAGAGTTGCAGTTTGTTTCATTTCTTTGCCAACAGTGGATATTTCCCTGTCTTTCTGATTTTTGTCATCTGATGGTTGGCTAAAAATGCATTTTCCTGGCAGCTATTAAAATCCACTGCCTTTGTATGTTATTGTCAGGTTGTCTGGCTATAATCACTTTTGGGGAGTGTATCTTTAAGTCCTCATCCTATTATTATTTGCAAATTAACTTGTCTCCTTTTAATCTTCCAATGAAAATAGTCAATGTGTATTTGTGTGCATGTGAAATTTATATTAACATACAAATTGTGATTGATGTGTGTACAAACAAATTGTACGTTTATAAGAGTAAAAGACACATCAGCGAATACCTCTTATACCTCTCAACAGCTTTTCTTTTCCAGCTTTCGTGTTATGCTCATTTTGTTTGTTTTGGGGTTTTGCTGTTTATTTTTCTTGAGACAAAGTCGAATAGCCTAGATTATCATGTAACTCTTCTTTTTGAGGATGACTTTGAACTTAAAATCTTCATCACCACACCTTAAGATCATTGTGATTATAAGCATGCACCACCACACCAGATTTTCATGCTACACATAAAGAATATAGAACTTAATTTTCAGTCTGGTGTTTCTGATTCATGTTTATCATATTTTTTTCAATTTTTATGTGTTGTGGTCAAGTAATTTGACAGTCTGTAAACTGAAAAAAATTCTAATTATTTTCTAAAATTTTAATTTATATTTCTTGTTCACCACTCAGTCCATAGTATATGGTTAAGAATAGAAAATCAAGCCGGGCAGTGGTGGCACACACCTTTAATCCCAGCCATTGGGAGGCAGAGGCAGGAAGATTTCTGAGTTCAAGGCCAGCCTGGTCTTCAGAGTGAGTTCCAGGACAGCCAGGGCTATATAGAGAAACCCTGTTTTGAAAAAAACATTGAAAATCATTTTTCTAAATAATTATCCAAGAGACCAGCATGATGTATAGTTTATTTCTTTACAATAAGTGATAAATTTTGCTATATTGGGGAAGATAAATAATTATGTCTCTCTTTAGTCATTTCTCTAATTGCTACTATTGTTCAATATATTTTTTCTGATGATACAATTCATTTTTAAGGTCTACAGATTTTTCTCATAACAGTATTTTGCTGATGCTACTGTGGATTGACCCTGTCATTCTTGACAACTGTTCTAAATAGGATGCACATGTCCACTCTGTTGTAGCTTCTAGGTAGCTTTTGAGACATATTTCTATAGGTCTTTTCTCTAAATTATTATTTGAGTTTGTACAGGATATTGTTAGTTATCTGCATTTCTAGATGTAATGATTCAACTTAGGGAATTTTGTAAAATATATTCCTGGAAATCTGTCACCTAATTATACTTTACTTCAAAGTGACTATATTACATATACACATACACATATATACATATACATTGTAGACATAAATAGACAGACATATAAGGACATGAATATATACATTAAAATTTGTTAGAAAGTAGTTATGCCTTTATACTCCAGACTTACTCAAGTATTCTATCCAACTGATTTCTTAATTGTTTAAAACAAGTTGTCTTAATTCCTATATAAAATCACAAAACCCATTTGAGATTTGGGAGAGAAAAAGGAGAACACCACGGCCCTTGTTCTGCTACTTTGGTATTAGTTGAGGATTACTTTTAGTGATGTTTTACATGGTTCATATGCATCATATTTTTAAAAAATTAGTTATGAAAATGTCATTAGCAAAAATGATCAACTATCTAGAGTGTTCCAAATATGTAATAGTGGAGTATTTAGTGCTAAATAGGACAGAAAGATCATGACTTCTAAGGCTCATGGAATACAGCAAAAGGGGAATCAGGAAGAATGTGAGAGATGGACCAAGGATGCCTATTGGACATGAGATAGCATTGATTAAAAATTAGCAAAATAAATAAATTTGACATTAAATGATGCATTAAAATGTGTAATTCTGATAAGAAAGTGTTTAAAACTTAAAAACAAAAACCATTAAAGACAAACAATAATTGGAACTTTAAATTATAATTTGATTTATTGATTGGTAGATTGACTGAGACATGGTCTCACTAAAGAGACCATACTGGCATGAAAATTAATATATAGAGCAGAGTGGCCCTAAAGTCACAGAGATTTTATTATTTTAATCTTATAATTTAGGATATCAACTTATATGCACACTCTATCATATACTGGTAGCCTCTTTACTTTATATGAATCACAACAAAGCCTGAATTTTCATACCGTGTTGAGAAATTTATCGGAATTTTATGGTCAAAATGGTTGGAGAAATGGATGGAACACAGGGTAAGCATTGACTGAATAGCGACAGCTATTTCAGTTACGATTCTATGGTGAAAGCTGTATTGCTTTTCCTTTAATCACTGATTTCTTCTATCCCTTTAAGTGAGATAAAAGTCAATTCACCCAAAGCTGGCATAGAGAGATGATAGACAGACAGATAGATAGATGACAGAAAAAATAGACTGTTTTATAAACGATATATTTACAATCTACTAAGTCTATTTAGTATTTACTAGCTCAGATATGTGTTTAGAGCTGAACACATGGGACTGTACAACCTACCAGTGATCTCATCCGGAAGGAAATCTGATTCTCTTACAGCCATATATTACCTGTGTGTTTTTATTCAGTTGCGAGGCCAGGTGAAAGTTATTCCATTTAAATTGGCATGCTGTAGTAATTTCCAGGGCTCGTTTAGACAACCATATTGTTGATATTTCTTTGAGCAATTCTTCTGCCTTGCATTGCAGCATTTAACTGGAGCATCTGACTGGTGCAGTCTTACTGTTCTTCCTTCCATCTTGCCATCTGAGGCTTAGGTTTATAGGTCATGTTGGAGCTGTTCTAATTGGGCCTGCAGCAACTTACTCTCATTTACTCTGTGTTTTTAATGATTGTGAATTTTTTTTTTTAGTAACCTCCATGTACTCTCAAATGAAAACATTTCTGATAGAAGATGAGAGGAGTTATCCCACTAATTACTCAGAGGTACATATGATCATCTCATTTCTTTTTTTTAAATATGATATATTTCTTATTTACATTTCAAATGATTTCCCCTTTTCTAGACCCCAACTCCTCAAAAGTCCCATCAGCCCTCTTCCCTCCCCCTGTTTTCCCACCCAACCCTCCCACTTCCCTGTTCTGGTTTTGCCCTACACTGCTTCACTGAGTCTTTCCAGAACAAGGGGCCACTCCTCCATTCTTCTTGTTCCTCATTTGATGTGTGGATTATGTTTTGGGTATTCCAGTTTTCTAGGTTAACATCCACTTATTAGTGAGTGCATACCATGATTCGTCTTTTGAGTCTGGGTTACCTCACTTAGTATGATGTTCTCCAGCTCCATCCATTTGCCTAAGAATTTCATGAATTATTGTTTCTAATGGCTGAATAGTACTCCATTGTGCATATATATAATACATTTTTTGCATCCACTCTTCTGTTGAGGGATATCTGGGTTCTTTCCAGGTTCTGGCAATTATAAATAGGGCTGCTATGAACATAGTGGAACATGTATCCTTATTACATGCTGGGGAATCTTCTGGGTATATGCCCAGGAGTGGTATAACAGGATCTTCTGGAAGTGAGGTGCCCAGTTTTCGGAGTAACCGCCAGACTGATTTCCAGAGTGGTTGTACCAATTTGCAACCCCACCAGCAGTGGAGGAGTGTTCCTCTTTCTCCACATCCTCGCCAATATCTGCTGTCTCCTGAATTTGTAATCTTAGCCATTCTGACTGGTGTAAGGTGAAATCTCAGGGTTGTTTTGATTTGCATTTCCCTAATGACTAATGAAGTTGAGTATTTTTTAAGATGCTTCTCCGCCATATGAAGTTCTTCAGGTGAAAATTCTTTGTTTAACTCTGTACTCCATTTTTAAACAGGGTTATTTAGTTTTCTGGAGTCTAACTTCTTGAGTTCTTTATATATATTGGATATTAGTCCTCTATCTGATGTAGGATTGGTGAAGATCTTTTCCCAATTTGTTGGTTGTCAATTTGTCCTTTCCATGGTGTCCTTTGCGTTACAGAAACTTTGTAATTTTATGAGGTCCCATTTGTCAATTCTTGATCTTAGAGCATACTCTATTGGTGATCTATTCAGAAACTTTCCCCCTGTACCGATGTCCTCAAGGGTCTTCCCCAGTTTCTTTTCTATTAGCTTCAGAGTGTCTGGCTTTATGTGGAGGTCCTTGATCCATTTGGAGTTGAGCTTAGTATAAGGAGACAAGGATGGATCAATTCCCTTTCTTCTGCATGCTGACCTCCAGTTGAATGAGCAGCATTTGTTGAAAAGGCTATCTTTTTTCCATTAGATATTTTCAGCGCCTTTGTCGAGGATCAAGTGGCCATAGGTGTGTGGATTCACTTCTGGATCTTCAATCCTGTTCCATTGATTCACCTGGCTGTCAATATACTAATAACATTCAGTTTTTAACACTATTGCTCTGTAGTATTGCTTGAGGTCAGGGATACTGATACCCCCAGAATTTCTTTTATTGTTGAGAATAGTTTTAGCTATTCTGGGTTTTTTGTTATTCCAGATGAATTTGAGGATTGCTCTTTCTAACTCTGTGAAGAATTGAGTTGGGATTTTGATGGGTATTGTGTTGAATCTGTATATTGCTTTTGGCAAAATGGCCATTTTAACTGTATTAATCCTGTCGATCCATGAGCATGGGAGGTATTTCCATTTTTTGAGGTCTTCTTCCATTTCCTTCTTCAGTGTCTTGAAGTTCTTGTCATACAGATCTTTCACATGTTTGGTAAGAGTCACCCCAAGGTACTTTATACTGTTTGTGGCTATTGTGAAGGAGGTCATTTACCTAATTTCTTTCTCAGCCTGCTTATCCTTTGAGTATAGGAAGGCTACTGATTTGCTTGAGTTGATTTTTTTATTTTATTTTATTTTTTATTTACATTGCAAATGATTTCCCCTTTTCTGTGTCCCCACTCCCCGTAATTCCCATTAGCCCTCTTCCGTCCCCCTATTCTTCCATCCACCACTTCCCACTTCCCTGTTCTGGAATTCCCCTATATTCTTACACTGAGTCTTTCCAGAACCAGGGACCACTCCTCCATTCTTTTTGGACATCATTTAATTTGTGGATTATGTCCTGGGTATGCAAAGTTTCTAGGCTAATATCCACTTATCAGTGAGTATATACCATGATTGATCTTTTGAGACTGGGTTACCTCACTTAGAATGATGTTCTCCAGCTCCATCCATTTGTCTAAGAATTTCATGAATTCATTGTTTCTAATGGCTGAATAGTACTCCATTGTGTAAATATACCACATTTTTTGTATCCATTCCTCCGTTGAAGGACATCTAGGTTCTTTCCAGCTTCTGGCTACTACAAATACGGCTGCTATGAACATAGTGGAGCATGTGTCCTTATTACATGCTGAAGAATCCTCTGGATATATGCCCAGTAGTGGTATAACAGGGTCCTCAGGAAGTGACATTCCCAGTTTTCTGAGGAAAACTGCCAGTCTGATTTCCAGAGTGGTTGCACCATCTTGCAATCCCACCAGCAGTGGAGGAGTGTTCCTCTTTCTCCACATCCTCGCCAACACCTGCTGTCTCCTGAGTTTTCAATTGGAGGTCAGCATGCAGAAGAATGCGCATCGATCCATTCTTATCTCCTTGTACCAAGCTCAACTCCAAATGGATCAAGGACCTCCACATAAAACTGGACACACTGAAACTAATTGAAAAAAAACTGGGGAAGACCCTGGAGGACATGGGCACAGGGGAAAAGTTCCTGAATAGAGCACCAATAGCTTATGCTCTAAGATCAAGAACTGACAAATGGGACCTCATAAAACTACAAAGTTTCTGTAAGGCAAAGGATACCGTCAAAAGGACAAAACGTCAACCAACAGACTGGGAAAGAATCTTCACCAACCCTAAATCCGACAGAGGGCTAATATCTAATATATAGAAAGAACTCAAGAAAGTCGAAGCCAGAGATCCAAATAACCCCATTATAAAGTGGGGTACGAAGCTAAACAAAGAATTTTCACATGAAGAACTTCGGAGAGCTGAGAAACACCTTAAGAAATGTTCAACATCATTAATCATTAGGGAAATGCAAATCAAAACAACCCTGAGATTTCACCTTACACCAGTCAGAATGGCTGAGTTGATTTTATAACCTGCCACATTGCTGAAGTTGTTTTTCAGCTGTAAGAGTTCTCTAGTGGAGTTTTTTGGGTCATTTAGGTAGACTGCCATATCATCTGCAAATAATGATAGTTTGACTTCTTCCTTTCCCATTTTTATCCCTTTGACCTCCTTATGTTGTCGAATTGCCCAAGCTAGTACCTCAAGTACAATATTGAAAAGATAAGGAGAAAGGGGGCAGCCCCATCTAGTCCCTGATTTTAGTGGGATTGCTTCAAGTTTCTCTCCATTTAGTTTGATGCTGCTACCGGTTTGCTGTATATTGCTTTTACTATGTTTAGTTATGGGCCTTGAATTCCTGTTCTTTCCAAGACTTTAAACATGAAAGGATGCTGAATTTTGTCAAATGCCTTTTCAGCATCCAATGAAATGACCATGTGGTTTTTTTCTTTGAGTTTGTTTATGTAGTGGATTGCATTGATGGATTGCCATATATTGAACCAACCCTGCAACCCTGGGATAAAGCCTACTTGATCATGGTGGATGATCATTTTGATGTGTTCTTGGATTCGGTTGGGAAGAATTTTATTGAGTATTTTTGCATAGATGTTCATAAGGGAAATTGGTCTGAAGTTCTCTTTCTTTGTTGAATATTTGTGTGGTTTTGTTATCAGCATAATTGTGGCTTCATAGAAGGAGTTGGGTAGTGTTCCTTCTCTTTCTATTTTGTGGAATATTTTGAAGAGTATTGGTGTTAGGTCTTCTTTGAAGGTCTGATAGAATTTTGCACTGAAACAATCTGGTCCTGTGCTCTTTTTGGTTGGAACTCTTTCTATGATCCCTTCTATTTCTTTAGGGGTTATGGGACAGTTTAGATGATCTATTTGGTCGTGATTTAATTTTGGTATTTGGTATCTGTCAAGGAAATTGTCCATTTCCTCCAGATTCTCCAGTTGTGTTGAGTATAGGCTTTTGTAGTAGGATCTGATGATTTTTTGGATTTCCTCAGTTTCTGTTGTTATATCCCCCTTTTCATTTCTAAGTTTGTTAATTTCGATACTTTCTCTGTGTCCTTTGGTCAGTCTGACTAAGGGTTTATCTATCTTGTTGATTTTCTCAAAGAACCAGTTCCTGGATTCGTTGATTCTTAGTATGGTTCTCTTTGTTTCCACTTGATTATTTCAGCCCTGAGTTTGATGATTTCCTGTCTTCTACTCCTCCTGGGTGAATTGGTTTCTTTTTATTCCATGGCTTTCAGGTGTGTCATTAAACTGCTAGTGTATGCTCTCTCCATTTTCTTTTTGGAGGCACTCAGAGCTATGAGTTTTCCTCTTAGCACTGCTTTCATTGTGTCCCAAAGATTTGGGTATGTTATGCCTTCATTTTCATTAAATTCTAAAAAGTCTCTGATTTCTTTCTTTATTTCTTCTTTGGCCAAGGTGTCATTGATTATTGTTCAGCCTCCACGTGTATGTGGGCTTTCTGTTGTTTTTGTTGCTATTGAAAACCACTCTTACACCATAGTGCTCTGATAGGAGGCATGGGATTAGTTCGATCTTCTTGTATTTGTTGAGGTCTGTCTTGTGACCAATTATATGGTCTATTTTGGAGAAGGTGCCATGAGGTGCTGAGAAAAAAGTATATTCTTTTGCTTTAGGATGAAATGTTCTATAAATATCAGTCAAATCCAATTGGTCCAAAGCTTCAATTAATTTTACTGTGTCCCTGTTTAGCTTCTGTTTTCCTAATCGGGCCATTGAGGAAGTGCAGTGTTGAAGTCACCCACAATTATTGTGTTAGGTGAAATGTGTGCTTTGAGTTTAGTATAGTTTCTTTTACGAATGAGAGTGCCCTTGCATTTGGCGAATATTTACTCAGAATTGAAAGTTCTTCTTGGTGGAATTTTTCCTTTGACCAGCAAGAAGTGTCCCTCAGTGTCTCTTTTGATGACTTTAGGTTGAAAGTCAATTTTATCTGATATTAGAATGGCTACTCCGGCTCGTTTCCCAAGACCATTGGCTTTTAAAGTTGTCTTCCAGCCTTTTTCTCTAAGGTAGTTTTTGTATTTGACATTTAGGTGTTTTTCCTGTATGCAGCCAAATGTAGAGTCCTGTTTCCTTATTCAGTCTGTTGGTCTATGTCTTTTTATTGGGGAATTGAGTCCATTGATGTTAAGAGATATTAAGGAATAGTGATTATTACTTGCTGTCATTTTTGATGTTATTTTTATATTTGAGTGGTTATCTTATTTTGGGTTTGATGAAAGGTTACTATCTTGCTTTTTCCAGTGTGTTGTTTCCCTCCTTGTATTGGAGTTTTCCTCCTATTATTCTTTGCAGAGCTGGGTTTGTGGAAAGATATTGTGTAAATTTGGTTTTGTCATGGAATGTCTTGGTTTCTCCATCTATTGTGATTGAGAGTCTTGCTGGGTATAGTAGTCTTAGCTGACATTTGTGTTCTCTTAGAGTCTGCATGAGATCTGCCCAGGATCTTCTAGCTTTCATGGTCTCTGGTGAGAAGTCTGGTGTGATTCTGATAGGTCTTCCTTTATATGTTACTTGGCCTTTTTTCTCTTACTGCGTTTAATATTCTTTCTTTGTTTAGTGCATTTGGGGTTTTAATTATTATGTGGCAAGAGGTATTTCTGCTTGGATCCAGTCTGTTTGGAGTTCTGTAGGCTTCTTGTATATTCATAGGCATCTCTCCTTTTAAGTTGGGAAAGTTTTCTTCCATAATTTTGTTGAAGATAATTGCTGGTCCTTTCAGTTGTTAATCTTCACTCTCATCTATACCTATAATCCTTAGGTTTGGTCTTCTCATTGTATCCTGGATTTCCTGGATGTTCTGGGATACAAACTTTTTGCATTTTGCATTTTCTTTGACTGTTGAGTCAATGGTTTCAATGGTATCTTCGGCATCTTAGATTCTTTCTTCCATCTCTTGTATTCTGTTGTTTATATTTGCATCTATGGCCCCTGATTTCTTCTCAAGGTTTTCTGTCTCCAAAGTTGTCTCCCTTTGTGATTTCTTAGTTGTTTCTACTTCTGTTTTTAGATCCAGGATGGTTTTGCTCAGTTCCATCATTTGTTTGTTTGTGTTTTTCTGTAATTCTTTAAGAGATTTTTGTGTTTCCTCTTTTATGACTTCTGCCTATCGACTCAAGTTCTCCTGCATTTCTTTAAGTTTTTTTTTTGTGTGTGTGTGTGTGTGTGTGTGTGTGTGTTTCTTCTTTATTGGCTTCTATCTTTTGAGCCTTATTCTCCTGCATTTCTTTAAGTGATTTTTGTGTTTCCATTATACAGGTTTCTAGCTTATTCATGTTCCCCTGTATTTCTTTAAGAGATTCATTTATGTCCTTTTTGTGTTCTTCTAGCAGCATCATGACCAGTGATTTTAAATCCAAATCTTGTTTCTCTGGTGTGTTGGCATGGCCAGGACTTGATGATGTTGGAGAGTTTGGTTCAGATGCTGCCATATTGCCTAGATTTCTGTTAGTAGCGTTCCTGTGTTTGCTCTTTGCCATCTTATTCTCTGGAGTTAGTTAGTCTTGTCTCTGGCTGGTGTTTGAGCCTCCTGAGGGTCTCTGGGGCTATTTCTGCAACACTGGATGGCTAGGTTTCCCCTGTAGCAGATTGCTGATGTGCTGTCCTCCTCTTGGGTGCCCTTGAAGCCCTAGTGTGCTTTGCCCCAGATTGTGTCTGTGAACCAGATGGTGCCTGTTTGCTCCTTCAGGGAGTGCTGAAGGGTGTCTGCTGAGGGGACCTTTTCTGAGTGCTGATCACTCTGCTGGGCAGCTGATCTCCCAACTGGGTTAGCCTACCTGCTCAGGCCCTGAGTCTAGGCAAAAGCCTGGGAGGCCAAAGTCTGAGCAAAGTTCCCCTCGGGCTATGACTGTTAATTGGGTCTGTCAGGTAGCCAGGATGGCGTGCGTGCATGCCCTCCCTGAAAGTGCCAGGAGAGTATGCTGGACTAACAACTTCCTAGCTGGGTTGACACACAGATGGCCCACCAAGCAGCCCCGTTCTTGGGGTCAGTCCAGGGCCTGTTGGGGCCTAGACTCCCCCGCTATGTTAGCCTCAGGCTATGCCTGTTAACTGGCTTTGCCTGCTAGAGCTCTCTGGCATCCTGTAGGCAAAATGGCAAAAAAACTCCTGGCTGTGTTGGCACCCTGATGGCCTCCTGCACAGCCCAGTGCCTGGGAGCAGGCAAACGCCCATCGGGCTTAGACCCCCGCGATGATGGCCTCAGTCTGTCTGATCTCTCTGGAGTCCGAGAACCAAGATGGAGATCCTCTCATTTCTTAAAAAAAAAAAAAAAAAAAAAAAAAAATCAGAGCATCATTTGTACTTCTAGTCCCAAAATGGAAGCACATGGAAAGTACTCTTGTGAAAAAGAATATGTGCTAGTGATTTCTGTTGGAGAGTTTTGAACAATAATTTGATGAGAATTTGAAGAATTAGTGATTTCTGTTGGAGAGTTTTGAACAATATTTTGATGAGAATTTGAGGAATTTATGACCTGAGGAAAATTCATTATCCAAAGTTTTCAGCAACAAATGAATCTCCATTAGTAATTTTGGTATTTGAGTCTGTTGATGGGTACTTTTACATTTTTAATTTTTAAAAATTATTGAGTAATTTAATTGTACAGATAATGGAATTTAATATGAGTTTCATGCATGTATATAAAGTACTTTAATCATATTTACACATTTCTTTGTCTTTTTTCCTTTTTTTCTTTACATTGGTTTTTATTCTGGACAGCACTTCTTATTTTTTAATTCCATATTCTGTGTTCGAGAGAAAACATGGTATATTTCTGACTGGCATAGTTCACATAACACAATAGTCTCCAGCTCCATCCACAATGTCATTTTACTATGTTGGGAAAGAATTCAGAAAAATGAGCCAATTTATAACAGCTTTAAAATCTAGCAAATAAATAAAATCAATCTAAATATTAACTGAATCAATGTAGTGAAGACACTTCTATAATGACAGCACAGAAGCATGGATGGAGATAGCTCAACAATGAAGAGCACTAGTTATTCTTCTTGAGTACTAGAGTTGGATTTCCAGCACTCAATTTATTGTACAACTCATAACCACAAAGCTTTAGCTTTCTGTATATGTGTGTGTGCGCGCGCAGGACACACACATGTGTGCATGTGTTTGTATATGGGGATTCTGATGTCCTTTATGGCCTTCTTAGGTATTGTATGTACATATAAAACAAATTCACATAAATAAAATTAAAATAAGCTTTAAAACATAAAATAAAACAGAACAAAGAAAGAATGAATGAACCAAAAAAAATATTGGAAAGACCTCCCATATTAGTAGGCTAACAGTGTATATTGATAATGGTTGTATTACTGAGGTCAACTTAAAGATTCAATTCAATTCCTATCAAAATGCCCAAAAAAAGAAATAGAATAAAATAACCAGTCTTTATGTTGACAGTGAATAGACAAAACAATGCTGAGCAAACAGGGGAACAGCAGCGGCATGGCAATACCTGAAATAAAAATTGTATTAGTGAACTACCATGGTACAAAACAACCTAGCAGTAGCATCAACAATTGAATGAAATAAGAGTACAGGATTCACAGATTGGAGAATAACAAGTCATCTTCACAGTGCCCCTTCTCTGCTTCAAATGACCTGGCTTTCATGCTCAGCTCTTTTCCTCTGTGTTCTCTGAATTGCCTGTTTTGCAGCAGACTTCCGTGTTTTGTTGCAAAGGTGTATCATCGCCTCTTCTATCTTCAGGACTGAAAGCAAAGCAGCTCTCTAGATAATGACACTCGCATTAGTACAGAGAGCAAGGTGAAACAATTACATTGCAAACAAAGCTTTTCTCCTCATAAAAGGCAATAGGACTAGGTAACTGTGCAGTTGGTCCTTACCTAAAGGAAGAATGATACATCCTATTTCCAGGAAGATGCTTTCTTAGCCCAATGACCAATTCCCTATCCTACCTCTACTGGGCCTGAATGAAGGGTCCCCAATGGAGGAGGTAGAGAAAGGACTGCAGGAGCTGAAGGGGTTTGCAACCCCATATGAACATCAATATCAACCAACCAGACCACCCAGAGCTCCCCAGGGCGAAGTCACCAAACAAGGCGTACACATGGCTCCAGCTGCAAATGTAGCAGCCTATGAAGCAGGGAGGAGAGGTCCTTGTTCTTATGAAGACTCGATAGATGCCCCAGTATAGGGGGAAGCGAGGGCAGGGAGTTGGAAGTAGGTGGGTGGGTGGAGGAACACCTTATAGAAGCAGGTGGCAGGGGCTGGGATGGAGGGTTTCCCAGAGTGGAGAAACCAGAAAAGGGATAACTTTGAAATAAAAATAAAGAAAGCAACCAAAAAATACTTAAAGAAAAGAAAAGAGAAAACATATTTTTCATTCATCAAAAATTCAAATGCACATTCCTATAACTTCATGTACTAATACTAATGGAATCTTTTGATTGGAAAGTACCAAGAGCTTAATTTTCACTGTTTATGGCTACATTTTTGAGTTAGATGGCTTAAAACTATTTTTCAATACACAGCTTCAGTGCTTTTTTGACTTGCCTACAATATCATAAAATATCTGATTTTAAATTTGTTAACGATTTGAAAAGTATTACGGATTTATAGCAGAAATTACACTTTTACATTGTAGACTAGCCAAATGGTTTGACAAGTAACATGTATTATCTATTCCAGAATTCAAGGATAAGCACAGTTTATTAGCTTATTGAATTCAGTATGTTTTAAAAATTGAAAAGAAACATTTTTCTTTTTATACACAGAATACAATTTGTGAATTTATTTTTAAGAATCAACATTTCACATCCAAACTTGAGTTATTTAGTCCATCTACATTTAAATTATAGAAAAAGTTAGCAAATTTAATTTGGCTAATTACTTATTAATTGTGATTATCTCCTTGAAGCTAATGGATCATTTCTAACACCTACACATTATGTGAGTTGGGAAACTAGGAGTTTAGTTAAGGGAAGACATTTAGTTTATAATAAGTTTATTTGATACTGAGGGAATAAGAAAGCCTGAACAGGTATAGGAATCCTCACATTCCAATCTACATTTTTATATTTAATAATTATTAGCACTGATTTAGACAAGACTTACATGTTCCAGTTAGGATCATACTTTTATATACTGGGTTTATTAAGAATTCTCTCTATATGCTAGTGCAAATGGCCTGAATCAAATTCTATTGCCATGGATAGTAGACAATGATTTCTACATATTGCTGATGGGAGACTAGGATAGTAAATCTGAAGTCTTTGTATGGTATCACTTTTTTTTTTTAAGAATTTTTTTTTTAGAATTTGGAAGATTTTTTTTAATTCGATATATTTTTATTTACATTTCAAATGACTTCCCCGTTTCCAGCCCCCTACTCCCCAAAAGTCCCATAAGCCCCCTTCCCTCCCCTGTTCTCCCACCCACCTCTTCCCACTTCCCTGTTCTGATTTTGCCATATACTGCTTCACTGAGTCTTTCCAGAACAAGGGGCCACTCCTCCATTCTTCTTGTACCTCATTTGATGTGTGGATTATGTTTTGAGTATTCCAATTTTCTAAGTTAATATCCACTTATTAGTGAGTGCATACCATGATTCAACTTTTGAGTCTGAGTTACCTCACTTAGTATGATGTTCTCCAACTCCATCCATTTGCTTAAGAATTTCATGAATTCATTGTTTCTAATGGCTGAATAGTACTCCATTGTGTAGATATACCACAGTTTTTGGATCAAGTCTTCTGTTGAGGGATATCTGGGTTCTTTCCAGCTTCTGGCAATTATAAATATGGCTGCTATGAACATAGTGGAACATGTATCCTTATTTCATGCTGGGGAATCTTCTGGGTATATGCCCAGGAGTGGTAAAGCAGGATCTCCTGGAAGTGAGGTGCCCAGTTTTCGGAGGAACCGCCAGACTGATTTCCAGAGTGGTTGTACCAAAACCCCACCAGCAGTAGAGGAGTGTTCCTCTTTCTCCACATCCTCTCCAACACCTGCTGTCTCCTGAATTTGTAATCTTAGCCATTCTGACTGGTGTAAGGTGAAATCTCAGGGTTGTTTTGATTTGCATTTCCCTAATGACTAATGAAGTTGAGCATTTTTTAAGATGTTTCTCCGCCATCCGAAGTTCTTCAGGTGAAAATTCTTTGTTTAACTCTGTACCCCATTTTTTAATAGGGTTATTTGGTTTTCTGGAGTCTAACTTCTTGAGTTCTTTATATATATTGGATATTAGCCCTCTATCTGATGTAAGGTTGGTGAGATCTTTTCCCAATATGTTGGTTGCCGATTTGTGCTTTTGATGGTGTCATGGTATCACTTTTTATTCCCCCTCGTGGGAATTAGAGAATAAGTCACAATCACAGATCACTCTGAAAATGTGCAATATCAGACATAAAGGAGGAGAACAGAAATATTAATAAAATCATCAAGACACATCATGCATAAACTAGGATGAAATCAAACTAGAAATTTTTGGAAACTAAAGATTTAGTAATATTTCTGAGTGATACAGCCTTGAATCTTAAAACATAGGCTTGGGCTCATACTAACTTGGTGAAATGGCTGGGTATGAATCATGAATTTCTTTTTATTTTTTTTTTTACAAAAAAATTGATGAAGACAAAAAATAGCATGGTGACACGTAAATATTTGTAAGAAATTCAGTATGATGTGGTAAAAGTATATTTCAATCAGGTATTATCTCAGTATAAAGTAGAGAAATAGAAACTGATGTATAAGAAAACATTATAATATTCTATTATAATGTGAAAGCGCATCAGGGAGTGCATGTATTTTCAACTGTTCTCTAAAGAAAGGCGAGTGTTGCAAGACAAACGAGAGGTTTGCCTTCTACAATTCACAATGTACAAAGCTGGGGTTTTTATTTTTGTCTTCCATAACAGTAATGACAATTAAGAATGATGTTTTAAGACTTATGGTATTAATGCTTAGATTTACCAGTATAATGTAGCTCTCTAGAGAGGAAAGTACAACACATGTACTGTTCCTAATATGTATTAAGACTTAGCACATTTTTTGAAGCATGGTCAATAAGTATTTATTTAATAAATAAATGATTTTCACATTGGTCTCACTCAAAGGATGCCTTAAATATGAACACACACACACACACACACATATATGTATGTATATATATATAAACAAACTCTGATCTTGTTGATACTTCTCATAACTGTATATTTGATGTAATTTGTAATTTCAACATCTCATGGAGAGATAGTTATATTTAATCATTAACTCGCTCACTAATTCCATAAACAATTATCTTAGAGAATCCAATCATATTTAGGTTATATCTTAACCTGATCATCCTTCAACCCTAGCCTTCCACCAATATTTCTCTCTGATCTAAAACTATCAGAAGACAATATATTCTGAGAATTCTCGGCCTGGGTTTGTGGTTAAATGTGAGCTTCAGAATGACACATGTAAATTTTTTTCTTATTTTTATTAGAAAGTAAGTTGCTCATAATTTGCTGGTAGAAATTCAATGAATGCAAAGATGCATAGGGTACCTTGCTATAGAGATGAATTCTCGTGAAAAGGATATGTATGACATACCTAACATTTCGTTGTTGCATTAAACAATAATGGCAATCTTACAATCTGAAATTAATGGTCAAAAAGCCATAGTCTATATGTCTCCTGGAACTTTGTATAAAAATATTCATCCCCTAGTGATCATCACGACATGTTCTCCTTCCCAGAAATTTCTTGAAAAAAAAATTTCTTAGCCCCTTTTCACAGAAATCAAGAATATTTTAGCAGTTTGGTATTTGAACACTTTGCTTCTTTCTTATACTGAACATATCAGGAAAGAGTGATACTTTGTGCAGTGTGTTGAAATGAAATAGTGAGGTTGGAAATTGTTTTTGCCATTTCTAGGACATGTCATGTTGATGTTAACCTTTTCAAAAAGAAATGCCTTGAGAAACCTTAATTACAAAAACAGTGCACTCGGAGCTGAAAGGAATTTGAAAGAAAGGTGGGCAAAATGTTTCCTATAACTTTCTCAAGAACATCTGGTGAATGTAATCAATCAGATTAGCGAGCAGCTCTTGATTAACTCTTGTATACTGCAGCACACAATAGCTGTTTGTAGTATCACTCAAATGCCTCACGTGCACGTGAAACTCTAGGTTATTTTTCTCATTTATATTTTACGTTGGGTTGTACAGTAGAAATCTTCAGTATAACTTTTCTTACACTTGTGGTGAACGCCAGTCTACACCCTTCTATGGCTGACATCTCCTCCTTGTACTCTCCCTGTTTTCTTTTCACCCATGTTTTACTTTCCCATTCTCCCTTAAGCTATCCCCCACTCTGACCCACTGCCTCCTTCCCGATTCCCTGATGTCCATGGGTATATAGGTTAAATAAGCAAAATGAGCAGATTCAAAAACTTCATACACTTATGACAAAGCACAGACAATGATCGTCTTTCAGGGTCTGGCATATTTCACATAGTATAATTATTTCTAGTTCACTGTAATGAAACACCCTGTGCATATACTGTACATTTTCATTATGCATTCATTAGTTGGTTGGTTTCTAGGATGATCCAGTGTCCTAGAGCAGAAATACATAGATTGTTAGAAAATAGTTTTGTAATAGCATAGGGAATCATTTGGATAAACTATCAGGCATGGCGCCTGTAGGTCATAATGTAGGTCTGCTTCGAGTTTTTGTTTGTTTATTTTTTGAGAAACTCCTGAATGATTTTTAAAATGACTATATTAGTTATACTTCCTCCAACAGTATGAATAGGTTCCCCATTCCCCATATCATGCCAGCATTTATGATGGGGTTATATGAAATCTTTTGGTTTATATTTTTTGCTTGCTTGTTTGTTTGTTTTTGTTGTTGCTGTTGTTTCATTATTCACTTTACTACCCAATAGCTGTCACTCCTCCTGGTCTCCCTCCCCCAGCCTCTGGCCCTTTACCTTCTCCTCTTCTCCTCTGAGAGAGTGGAAGCCCCACCTGGGCATTCCCTCATCCTGGCCCTTCAAATCTCTAGACACTTCTTCACATGAGGCCAAACAAGACAGTTGAGTTACAGGGACATATTCCATAGTCAGGAAACAGCTTTAGGGATAGGTCCCACTCCACGTGCTTGGGATGCACATGAAGACTGAGCTGCACGTCTGCTATATACATGCAGTGGTTTTGATCCACTCCGTGTATGCTTTTGGTTGAAACTTCAGTCTCTGAGAGTCCCCAAGGGTACAGATTAGATGACTCTCTTGGCCTTCCTATGGAGCTCCTATCCCTTTCAGAGCCCCCAGTCTTATCTCAACTCCCTTAGGAATAGCTGAGATCCATCCAATGTTTGGCTGTGGGTCTCTGTATCTGTCTGAGTGAGATGTTAGGTGGAGTCTCTCAGATCAGAGAACAGGGATGCTAGACTTATGCCTGCAAGCATAACAGTATTAATGATAGTGATATATATATATATATATATATTATCATATATATTCAATTCCATTCACTTAAAAATTATATAATATAAATATATATTATAATTATATATATTATATAACATATATTATATATTATAATGATAGTATTAATGATAGTATTAATGATAGTGATATATATATATATATATATATATATATATATATATATATATAGAGAGAGAGAGAGAGAGAGAGAGAGAGAGAGAGAGAGAGAGAGAGAAAGAGAGAGAGGGGGGCTTGTTTTGGCTTTTCTGAAAGTTTATAATGTCATTTAATCCTGCTAGGATATTGATTAAAGTCATTTTAAGCAAATCATAGCCATTTGAATTTCTTCTTTTAAGAACGTTCTGTTTAGACATATAACCCATTTTAACTTGGTGTTTACTTGTTGGTTGCCTCTGTTGTTGTTTTTGTTATTGTTATTGTTGCTTTTGCTATTTTGTATATTCTAGAGAGTAATATTCTATTTAATGGGTTGCTCGCAAAGATGCTTCCCCATTTGGTGTACAACCTCTTTATTCTAATGGAAGCTTATTGCATTAACAAAAAAAATTTAATTATCTTCTATAGATTCTATATGTCAGCTTTAATGTGTGTATCCAAGTTAAAGTTACCTTATTCAGATAATATCTGTACCTCTATATTCTTGCTAAATGTACTTTTTATGTAATTGCCATGTATTTGTTAATTCTTGTTCTAGTTGTGTCTGTTCATTCATCATCATTAAGATATTGAATCTACTTGGAGTTCACTCTATGTGCAAACTTAGAGGAAAGGGACTTAGATCCATTCCTCTATATGCTGATATTCATGTTTTCCCATATTGTTCATTGAAGATGCTGTCCCATTTGCAATGTATGATTTTGGGAAATTTTATCAAAAAACTAAGGACCTTAGTTTGTCCACTTACCTCTACATTCAATATTCTGTTCATTTGATCTTGTTTTGTGCCAGTATGGGGCTGTTTTAAAATGATATGGCCAGGTTTTATAGCATGAAATCAGATATGATTCTTCCTTTCCAAGTACTTTTTTGTTAAAGATTGCTGATCCCATCTTTGAATTTTTTTGTACTTCAACATATATTTCAACTTTATTTCTATATCTCCAAACAGTACCATAGAATTATGTTTGGTACTGCAATGAATCTTTAGATTACATTTTGTAGAATGGTCAGTTTTAGAAGAGCGATACAACAAAAGGAAGAAACAAAAATATATCAATAATAAAAGTAGAAACCAAAAGTTTTCTTAGAAATAGATCATATGGTTTTATTTGTATATACAAATAAATATTGTGTGTATATACAAATATATATACAATACACACACACACACACCAAACCCTAAAAGATTTTTAGAGCTGTACAAAGGCCAACCAATACTGCAATATTATGTGCTGAAACAATAAGATAGGCCAAATATTGCTGTTTAAGTATTATATGGCTAATAGTTTGCTCTGGTTTTCTATTATCATCTAGAATTTTGGGAGATCTCATTATTTGTTGTTACTTTAACAGGGTACTAGCTCATTACATTACTCCATTAAATTATAAGTAATTCTTGTTTTGCTCCTAATTCCAATGAGCATATTGACTATTTTCATTTTAGAATTTAGAATTTGATGCATGATAAGTTTCTCTGAATCCCTTAGAATGGCAGTCTCATATAGTTTGCAAGTAATGTATATTATGTTTTCCATTCACTGGAAATACTTTCGATTTCATTCACTTAAAAATAAACTTAGATAAATTTTGAAAAACCTCATCTTTTCATTTGTCTGCAAGAATCAGGATGCTTGAAATTTGTCTATTTCATTTACTTGGTTGTTGTCTTTAAGT
This sequence comes from Apodemus sylvaticus, assembly GCF_947179515.1. NCBI lineage: Eukaryota > Metazoa > Chordata > Mammalia > Rodentia > Muridae > Apodemus > Apodemus sylvaticus. Next base: position 26,601,326 of record NC_067477.1, read on the forward strand.
TTTAGCTATCAAAAATGAACTGAACTCTGTGTGAGTCAAGTTGAGCATATATAAAGGAGGAAAGAGAAACACTGACAAGAAATCTGTTGCAACAGAATAGGATGAATGGTGCATTAAGTTGATAAGTTGCTAAAGAAGGCTGAGGAAAGAATTTAAGAATCAATAATGTACCATTAGACAGTTCCTAAAATATCTTCACAGAAACACAAATTAATATTTTTGAGCATCATACATGGTATTAATAGAAAAAGAGTTCAAGGGGAATATGAAATTTTGAACTGCTAATGTCAAATAAATCACCAGTAAATGGAAGATACTGGACCATTGCTATAGAACAAAAGGCTAGTTTAAGATTTTTATTTGTAAAAAGAAAAATAAAATAATATAACCCCTTAGAAGATCATATTCAGTTTCCATCTTGGTAAACTGTATACCTCGTCATGCTAGACTTCTGGAAAATCAAATACTCATCACTTTTGCATACTATTTGTGTCCTGAGCATCATTCTGCAGCAAATCATGAACTCTTTAGTTTCAGGGGTCTTTGTGCTCGTTTTGCTGGAGTTCCACTGACCCGAATAATGGAGCATTTTGTCAATCAATGACAAAGTCTGGATTAAGAAGCATAAGCACAAGATACTGGAACCTTAATGGAAAGTACCTCACACAATGATCCTAACACCCTTATTACTGTTAAGGTGGACTGGAACAGGACATGGATACACCACTCCTACATTAAGCCTACTGGGAGAAAGCTAACCCAGAAGTTAAGGTCTTGATGGGAGAGACGTCCAGACAAACCACCACAGGAGCAAAGGAAGGTCAAACCACATCCTGTAGATCCACTGAAACTATGACCTCAGCCCTCCTCATCCTGTTTTCTTTATGCTTAAGATTTATTGCACCAGCCGATAGCCCCTTCTCCATCAATGATGACCTCATATATATGACCTGGTTTGGGGATACACCGACACTTGGTGCCAGTTCCTGCATACTACATAAGAAAGTACACCCAACCTCCTAGGCATGAGATTTGCAGACTTTGTTTTGAGCTGCTTTACTATCTGGGTACTTCCAAGAGATGCAGCAAACTTGTCATCAATTTCACAGTGACTGGCAAGAAGGCCAATTGAACTTCAGGTAAGGGAACAAAGACTTTACCTCTCTGGTTATGACATGGTACTCCTATTTACTGTCAAACTGCTCAAACATAGACTCTCAAGTCTCCTTGTCCCCTTATGCCTCAACAAGATATTTGAAAGGCCCAAGCAACTGCCCGCCCAACCCCCGACCTCTGCCTCAGCCCACCCTTGCTCCCTCGTCAGGACCCATTACAGTTTCAGCTCAGCAAGGTCCCAACTCTTTCTACCCAGACTTAACACAGAACTGTTGGATATGGGACAGGGAATCTGCTTTGGAAATAAGGTACCCTCAGCCTATTTCTACCTCTGCAAAAGAACTGTAACCACTACTGTTGAAGGATACATGCTGCCCCCAAAGAATGCTTGGTGGGATTGTACCTCTAGTCTTACTCTGTGCATTGGCCTGGTTGTAAATATGACTGAAGACTTTGTGTTCTAGTACATCTTGTACCCAGAGTGATTTCTACTCTGGGAAGGATGTCTTCAATCAGATAGCATCTCCAAATAATTGGATAAAAAGGTGTGTCCAATTCTACTGTGTTACTAGGTCCTTTCCTTGGCATAAGGCTGACCAGAGCTGCTAGTGTAGGGGCCTCGGACCTAATACTTCAAAATGTACAGATGCAGATAAACAGGAGATAGGAAAGTCCATCCTGACCCTACAGTATTACCTATCCTCTCTGGAAGTAGTCTTACAGAACAAAAGATGACTAGACTTGCTGTTTCTCAAGCAAGGAAGACTCAGTAACCTTAGGTGAGGATTGTTGTTTCTATTTTGACCACTCAGGGGTGGTCAAGGAATCCATGGCCTTAGTTAGTTAGACTACAAGACAGAAGAATAGAAAGAGAACATCTCAGGGTTAGCATGAGACCCTCTTCAACTGATCTCCTTGGCTAACCACTCTTGTCTTTGCTGTGCCTTGTCCTCATATCCTACTGATGTTAGCCTTGACTTGAGATCCTTGTATAATTAATACTTTAGTTAAATTTGTTAAAGAACAGATTTCTGCTGTGCAACTGATGAGCCTCAAACAATACCAGCCCATAGAAACATTTCAAGGATTCGAAATGGCCCATTACTGAAGGGTAGGTGGGGGATAAGGGAACTGATACAGGCTGACTCCATGGCAGGCTACAAAACGCCAGTTCAGAAGACAAGGCCTAGATCTCTGTTTCAAAGATCCATGTCCAGGCAATTCAATTGCTGGGAAAACCCAGGTCCCAAGCAGCCATTCAGAAACTGCCATGCCATCAGTAGCTGCCCTGTGGCCTGGCCTGAGGCAAGAGCAATTGGTCAGCAACAGTTTCCTGCCACCCAACTGCCTAACAATGGTTCTGGAACGTCACTAGATATGTCACTAGATATAGAGCCAACCAATTAAGCTGAAGGTCACTCTCCTTTCCCTAGAATTACCCTAATGTGCTTTAAATTGGGCTTGTTTGCTCATTAAGGGTCTCCATCTTGATAAATGATAAACCCCAGTATGTTTGATTTCTGCAGAATAAAATGCTCTTTTCTATTGCATAAAAATGATATTCAGCATATATATATACATACATATATATATATATATATATATATATATATATATATATATATATATATATAAATGCACACAGTACATGAGTACTGTGTACTGTGAGAGCTACCAGTCCAAAGAAAGTTGTCTCAGGGATACAAGCATATGAAAAAAAGCTAGCATCAGAAATGATGCAAGAAAGAAGTAGATTATTTAAAGGACCAGAAGAAATAAACTGCCAAGAAGTATTCTGCATATAGAAATTATCTTGAAAATTGAATTAAAAAAACAACCAAACAGCAAAAATTGGACATGTTCTCTACAGGTTCTCCCTCCCCTTTGTTGGGTATTTCAGCTGATGTCATCCATATTGGGCCCTGGGAGCCTCTTGCTTTCTTGGCATCTAGAACTTTCTGGTGGCTACCTCCAGTTCCCCATCCCCATTGCTGAACTGAACTGAACTGAACACACCTCTGTTCAGTTTTCTGACCCTCTATACATTTCCCCTGTCTCCTCCCACACCTGATCCTGCACCCTTTTACCCTCCCACTCTCCATCCCAAGTCACTCTGCTCTTCTACCTCCAAAGCAGGGCTGTGAGGCAGGAGTGGGTGTGTAGGTAGATGGGGGAGCACTCTCCTAGAAGCAGGTGAGAAAGGAGATAGGATAGGGGTTTTGCAGAGTGGGGAGCCTGGAAGAGGGATAACATTTGAAACATAAATAAATAAATTAACCAATAAAAAATAAAATACAACTATAATTTTCAGACATAAAAATATAGAGATGAATGATATCTGTTTGAAACCTGCTCTGGAGGCATATGGAAACCCACTCCAAAAGAAAAGCAAGGGGGAATAAGTGATGGAAAATGGAAGTACATCAAGAAGAGAAAAATAATGGAACAAATTATTTTTGTAGTTTTTACTGGTGTGTGACCATGTGCATCACAGTATACATATACAGATCAGAGATGCCTGCTGTGTTCTCTCCATTTACCATGTGACTCCTTGGGGTCAAACATAGGTTGACATGCTAGACAATGCCTGTACTCACGGAGATAATTCAATGCCTTACTTATGTAAAGGGTTAGGAGTTAGAAGATATTTGGTGAATACAATAAGAAGGTACAAGAAATGAGTGAATGCACTGTCCCAAGCGATGAGGAAGAATTAAAAATAAAAATAAAAATAAAAATATGCATGTGAGATTGTGCACTATATATGAAATTTTGTGAAGAAGAATTTATATTTCTTTAATGTATTTTGGAAACTCACTTAAATTTTCAAGCCTAATTTATACATTGAAGGAAAAAAACTAACAGCATATAAATATTAAACCACAAAGGGGCATAGTAGAAAAATAGCCAACAGTACTACAAATAAAATAAATAATATTCATATGTATAAAAGGAATATATATATATACAGATATATTTATATATATAAACTCAAACATGTGATGAATCACTTTATAAGTGATTAATCTAAACATACTGACTTGAGGTAGATAGAACAACTGGATAAATAAGTAAGATCTAACTATGTATTTCATAGAAAATTTACTCTAAAAATAAGAAACAATTTCAGAGAAGTAATCAAAGCAAACAAGACCCTCTGGGGTAAAGTGTGGAAGCAATATACTAATAAAGACATTAAATGAAGGCACAAGTCAACCCTCAAGCTGAATGTATAAAATTAAATGAAGCAAAATTCATAGAACTGAGAAGAATATAAAAATCCATAGTAAGATTTTATACCTCAACTCTCCTTGGGCAATAATTGAGAAACCAGGAAGGATAAAATAACCTGAACACCAGTTTAAATCAATTTAATCAAACATTTATAAAGTAAACAGAAGAATACAGTTAGATTTAAGCTCTTCTGAATCAGTAACTTAGTGTATAATTTGATCCATCAAGTGAAATTTAAGAATTGTGTGTGTGTAGGAAGTGTAAATTCAGATCACAGAAGAATTAAAGATAGAAATCAAAATCAGAATAGTAGCTGAAACCTTAGAAAATATTTGAAGAGTAAAGCACACAAAAAATCACGAAGATTAAAGGAACATTTGCCACAGAATACTATAGTATTTTTAGTCAAGAAAATACAATTCTAACTTGTGAACATTGAAATGAATGCAGTGAAAGCAGTACTTAGAGATTTATAGCTTTGAGTTTTACTCAAACTGGAGGGAAATTTAAAATAAAACCCTACCTTATGAAATTATAAGAAGAATAATAGGCACCAAGTATAAGCAAGAATAAACTTCTTCATGAAGATAGAAGTAGAAAAAATAAAATGTAAACAAAATAATAGAGAACATCAGATAAGTCAATGGATAGGTATTAAAGGACACCACTAAAGTTTAAGCAATTCCCAACAAGCTATAAACAGAACAGACCAAAATGATGATCATCAGAAATTAGTCATTTTATGAAGGCTATGTACATTGAAAGTATTTTAAAGATAGACTACTCTGACCAAATATCATGCTAATTGAACTGATACTTTAGAATTTGTGGTCAAATACATTGGGAGCCATAATGTGCAAAACAAAGAAAAAATAGAAGCAATATTATAGCTATTAAATAAATATAACTGGTACATTTACAACACCATAAGAAGGTACACAAAAGAAGAAGATGATTACATTCATTAACTCCACCAAATGCTTAGGAAAGAAACTCTTTAGGATTTAGATTACTGAAAAAATGTTTTCCAGATAGTAATGTAAAAGGGATATTTTACCTTTTCAATATGATATGAGAATACTCCTTACTCATCAAACCAATCAAGAAGTTTATAAAGAAAATAACAAATTTCCTTTAAGAATGAATATATATGTAGCAGAGGATGACCTCGCCTGACAGCAATGGGAAGGGAGGCTTTTGGTCCCAAGGAGGTTTGATACCCCAGGATAGGGGTATGCTAGAGCAGTGGTGCAGGACAGTGTAGGTAAGTGAGGGAAAACCCTCACACAGGCTAAGGGGAGAGGAGATTGTGGATGTGGGATAAGGGGGGGGTGGAGTGGTAACTAGAAAATTGGATATCATTTGAGATGTAGCAAATGGAAGGATTAAGAAAAAGAAGAAAAGATGCAAAACTCAAATCAACACTAATATAATATTGATATGATGGCATCAAAGGTAACCAGAATTTATTCCTAGTATGAAAAGCTGAATAGCTTTCAAAAATACATTATTCATTTGTCAATTTATTGGGTTGTTTTCACTTTCTAGCTATTGTCAATACAGCAGCAGTGAACATGGTTGAGCAAATATCTATAGAGTAGTATGCTGAATCCTTTGGGAATAATTCTTGTTAGCATTTTGAGACTTCTCTACACAAATTTCCAGAGTGGCGAAACTAGTTTTCAGATTCCCAAAGAGTACATGAAGGTTAATGCAGAATTTATTGTTTGGTTGAAATTTTCCATTTGGACATAACTAAGAACTCTTAGACTTATTTTTTTCCTTTGTTACTGGTTATTTTATTTATTTATATTTCAAATGTTATTCCTCTTCCCAGTTTCCCCTTCATAAACTCTCTATTCGTTCCTCCTGCCTCTATGACGGTATTCCCTCACCCGCCTACACACTCCTCTCTCTATGAGGGTACCCCCCATCCTCCAACTCACTCCTGCCTCAGCTCCACTCCCCTACCCTGGGTCATTGAGCCTCCACAGGACCAAGGAGCTCCCCTCCCATTGATGATTAAGTCAATCCTATGTTACATATCCAGCTGGATTTTTGTTTCCATAATTGCTATGAATTATGAACATTTTTTCAGATATTTCATAAACATTTTTTTCTTTTGAAAACTCTCACATATATAATTAGGAAAGAGTTACTTCCATTGTGTAAGTTTCATAGTCACCAAATTGACTTTATCTTTTTAGGGGGTATGGAAGAGTTTTTACTTTTCTCTTTTTCAATTTGTCAACTGTTGGAAATGGAGTTCTTTTCAGAAAGTCCTATTTAATACCTCCATCCTATAGGGTACTGCATGTGCTTTACTCTAGAAGTTTTGATATCTTGTGTTCTTATACAGTTCTTTGGCCTATTTGATGTTAGTTTTTCAAGCAAGGTGATAGGTAAGGAGTAAAGTTTGATTATTCTGCATATGAAGGTATAGTTTTGCCAGCTTCATTTGTTGAAAAGTCTTCCTTTTACTCCAGCAAATATTTTTTTTTATTCTAGGCCAGTACCAAGTGGTTGAAGTTGTATGTACTAATAGTATGATATTCAATTTTGTTTCATTGGGGTATAGGTCTGTTTCATTCCAGTGCTATTCTTTAAACTAAGAATTATTTGGCTTTTTGTTGTTGTTGTTTCATAGAAATTTTTAGGTTTGCTTTTTCCCCTTCTGTAAAGAATGAAATGGAACATTAGATTGGAATTTCACTAATACTATAAATTGCTTTAGGTAAAATTGTTAGAAATCATTCAAATTATTGCAAGCAATCAAAATGTCGAGTTTTAGAGTCTAGTCTCAAGTGATATATCATTAATATAGCTTGGAATCATTGCAGAGATGCTGCATAAAGATTCTAAGAGGCAGAAGAACAGCAAACTTTTCAGTTATATTGTATCTTCTTGGACAGTCAGAATCAACAACCCTAAATGTTCATAAACTTAATTATCTAGACATGAAACCAATAGGCACACTAATATGAAAAAGCTAAATGCTTGAGGCCTTTGTCCCAAACTGTGAACTATAAGCCACCAAAGAACACTGAGAGATGGAGAAATAGATGTCCCTAGAGAAGAGCTCATCAATTGGTTTTATAATCCAACATAATCAGCCCTGAAAACTTATACAGTCAGGAACCATTATTCAGATTCTGCAGGTTTTATTTATGAATACATAATACACACATACACACACATAGACACACACACACAGAGATATATTATATACTCATACCATGTATTCATATATGTGACTATAACATATATAACATCTATATCATCTATGTGATATATGTATCATGAATATATGATGTGGTATATATGAATGCGCATGTATGCAGTTTGTTATAGATATATATGTGTATAGATATAGATATATGAAGACAACGAAAGAAGATGACATGAATTTGAGAGAGAACAAAAGGTGTTGCTGGAGGTGGGAAGGAGAGGTAAATGATGTAATTATATTCCATAATTAAGATTGTATAAAGCATTAATGCAAACAGCCAAGAAAAAAATACATCCTTATATCAAGTGAAACTGAAAATTTTAGGACTGAATCTAGGACTTCTTTCATTTAAAACTTTTAATGAACAAGAAACAGGAATGCTCCTTTAAATCACTTTTTGTTTTTTAATTTAATTATTGTATGTCTCCCCTCCCCAAGTTTATCATCCCATTCCCCCTTCCTCTTTGCTTCTGAGAGAGTACTCCCCCACTCACCCAACCACCCCCACATTATCCTCACCAGGTACAATATAAGTACCCTTGCATTTAATGCTTAGAGATTAGGAATATTTTAATAAGCATGGAGAAAAGAAAGTTTTTTTGCACTTTAATTCCACATATTGTTTGAAATACAAACTTAAACATATATGAAAAATTACAACTGTCTTTTGTGCCTGAGTAGCAATGCTCAGGAGGGAAATTCCATACTCTAAAGGCAACTCATGAAGCTAATAATACAGAATTTCTCATGACACAAGTTCAGTATGCAAAGTCAAACATTAAAGCTGTTTTAAAACCTCAAGGGCCACCCTGAATCATATTGATTATGTTACTTAATCACTGATTCCACAAACTACGAGAATCATTAAGGTGAAGAGGGAAAATATATCACATCCTGACACAATAAGACATAGCCAAGGAGACTGGACAGTTAAACACAGTGTGTATGTTGATGAGATCCAGAAGGAAAACAACAAAACAAAACAAAACACACAAACAAAAAATCAAATAGCTAAAAATCTAAAGAAACTAGATTAAAGCATAGGTTTCAGTTTAATGTACAAATATTGCTTCATTAATTATGACAAATGTACCACAGTCATGTACAGTGTTAGCTGTGAGGAAACTGGATACCAGGCACATGGCAAGTCATCATAATCATCTTAGATTTTCTGTAAATCTAAAACTGGCCTAAAATTTAAAATATGTTTATTGGGAGAAATTCAATTAGGAAGTACTGGTATTACTCTCCATTATAAAGAAAAATAAATTACAGCAACCACCACTTAAATAACTTTCCTAAGAGTGTAGTTAACATGTAGCAAATCGAGTGTTTGAAACTAAACAGACTGATTTTAAATCTTGAGCTTTTGATCAACACACCATGTGCTTCTGATCCACTGTCTGCACACTTAGTCATCTGTATGCTCCTGAGGACAAACCTGTGTTTTACATTTGCCCGTTTGAAGCTAAATTCACTAGCACTGATCATTGCTGTTGCTTGGAGAGGGTAGAGCAAATACCTCCTGGTATTGCTTTCACCAGGTAGCCACTTTCCTGTTCTATATACCCAGTGTTCCCAGCTCCTGTCTAGAATAGTTTTCTAAACATCCCTCAATCTCTTATTCTATAGCTTCACATAGCAATGGTCTGAATAATGTTTTTCAGCATAAATTTAGTGTTATCCATTAGTTCCCTTATACATAGCTTTGTAAACAATCAACATATAATTTTTTCTGAGAAAATGCTACTCCACTTGAATAAATCATATTTTTTCAGAGAGGTACCTTAACTTGTCCCTGTATTAAATAACAATTTAAATCTTAAATATTATATTTGTTAACACCATGCAGATGAATTTGAGAATTGCTCTTTCCAACTCTATGAAGAACTGAGTTGGGATTTTGATGGGGATTGCATTGAATCTGTATACTGCTTTTTGCAAGATGGCCATTTTTACTATATTAATCCTGCCAATCCATGAGCATGGGAGATTTTTCCATTTTCTGAAGTCTTCTTCGATTTCCTTCTTCAGAGACCTAAAGTTCTTGTCATACAGATCTTTCACTTGTTTGGTTAGAGTTGCACCAAGATACTTTATATTGTTTTTGGCTAATGTGAAGGGTGTCATTTCCCTAATTTCTTTCTCAGCTTGCTTATCCATTGAGTATAGGAAGGCTACTGATTTGCTTGAGTTGATTTTATAACCAGCCACTTTGCTGAAGTTGCTTATCAGCTGTAGGAGTTCTCTGGTGGAGATTTTTGGGTCGCTTAAGTATACTATCATATCATCTGCAAATAGTGATAGTTTGAATTCTTCCTTTCCAATTTGTATCCTTTGTCCTCCTTATGTTGTCTAATTGCTCTAGCTAGAACTTCAAGTACTATATTGAAAAGATATATAGAGAGGGAGCAGCCTTGTCTAATCCCTAATTTTAGTGGGATTGCTTCAAGTTTCTATCCATTTAGTTTGTTGTTGGCTACTGGTTTGCTGTATATTGCTATTACTATATTTAGGAATGGGCCTTAAATTTTTGTTCTTTCCAAGACTTTTAGCATGAAAGGATGCTGAATTTTGTCAAATGCTTATTTACTTCACACGAGTCAGAATGGCAAAAATTAAAAACACAGGAGAGAGCAGGTATTGGTGAGGATGTGGAGAAAGAGGAACACCCCTTCACTGCTAGTGGGATTGCAAGCTGGTACAACCACTCTGGAAATCAGTCTGGCAGTTCCTCAGAAAATTGGGCATGACACTTTCGGAGGTCCATGTTATACCACTCCTGGGCATATACCCAGAGGATTTTCTGGCATGTAATAAGGACACATGCTCCACTATGTTCATAGCAGCCTTATTTGGAAAGAACCCAGATGTCCGTCAATGGAGAAATGGATACAGAAAATGTGGTATATTTACACAATGGAATACTAGTCAGCAATTAAAAACAATGAATTCATGAAATTATTAGGCAAATGGTTGGAACTGGAAATTATCATCCTAAGTGAGGTAACCCAATTACAAAAGAACACACATGGAACGCAGTCACTGATAAATGGATATTAGCCCAGAAGCTCTGAATACCCAGGACACAATTCACATATCAAATGATTCCCAAGAAGCAGGAAGGAGACGGCCTTGTTCATGAAAAGATTTGATGCAGTATTATAGGGGATTATTAGGACAGAGAATTTGGAGGGGATTGATTGGGAAAGGGTGGAGGGAAGAGGGCTTATGGGACTTACGGAGAGGGGGGAACCGGGAAAGGGGAAATAGTTTGGAATGTAAACAAAGAATATTGAAAATAAAAAAAAAAATAAAAAAAGACCATACAGAAAGTCAAGCTTTGTTACTGCTTCATTTGCCTGTCTGTTTCTCAATATATGTAGTTAGTTTAAACATGCACAATATGTATTCATTTTCATAGTTACATTTTATTTTTTATGTAATTAATTTTTAAATTTTTTTCTTGACTCTCATATTCACTTAAATTGCCAATATCCCCCCTCCCCTAAGACTCCCCCAATCCCTCCCCCTCCTCCTTCCCCCTGCCTCCACTTATATGTCCCTCCATGCAACACACTCCCATCTCCCCTCCTCAGTTTCCTTTTTTTTTTTTTTTTTTTGGCCTCTGTTGAGTCTTTATCTGACCAAGGACCATTCCTCCCACTGATGCCCAAAAAGACCTTCCTCTGACATGTTTTTGGCTGGAACCTTGTGTGCCCTTGGTTCAGTCCCTAGGAGTCTTGGGGCATCTGGGTGGCTGAAATCATTGTTCTTCCCATGGGGCTGTAAACCCCTTCAGCTCCTCTGGACCATCCTCCAGATCCTCCATTGGGGACCCCATGCCCAGTCTAATAGTTGGTTGCTAGTTTCTGCCTTTGTATTTTTAAGGCTCTGGCAGGGTCCCTCCAGAGACAACCCTGGCATGTTCCATTTGGTATGCACTTCTTGTTATCCATAAAAGTGTTGGTGTTTGGTGACTGTTTATAGGATGAACCCCTCCAGGTAGGGCAGTCTCTGGGTGGCCTTTACTTCAGTTTCTGCATAGTTACATTTTATAATGTACATTTATGGCATAAGTAACAGATTCTTTGTACATATTTGTTTAAGTTAATGAATGAATTCATGAATGAGTGTTTGAATGGTGAAGACTCGCTGCCTTGTTAATACTCATTTTTTTTCACAAAACATTAAAGCATCTCTATTATAAGATAAATGTATTTTGTGGTTCATGGTTACAACTTATCTTTGCATTTATTTCATATATACAGTATTATAAAAATTAATGGCTAGCATAAAATCATTATGACTGTATTTAGATTTTATGACTCACTTTTAATTGTATTAAGTGGTAGACTTAAAATAAATATAAATGAGAAATTTTATTAACTCATCACACAAACTATTTTTTCCTTTATGACTTGCTCTCTGATGTTTGGAAAATATATAATTCTCTGGGGCCAATCTCACTCCTTCCAATATGGAATTGAATTCATGGATTGTTGATTAATTTCAAAGGAAAGGATAGAATACTTAAGAAATTCTAATATATATTATATGAATGGGACCATGGGCACAAGTTTTGACACATATATAGCTTATATGCTGATAAACTTGGCATGACTCTCACACCATGGAAATTATATTAGTTATATTAGGTTATATATGTGTGTGTTTGTATGTGTGTATGTGTACATGTATATATTGTATATATTCTCTTAAAATCATTCAGTATCTTTACTATTTGCATATTTATGTATATATGTATATACAAATACCATCAATACAGATAGAGAGAGAAAAGTCAGAGAAAGAGAGAGAGAGAGAGAGAGAGAGAGAGAGAGAGAGAGAGAGAGAGAGAGAGAGAATCATTATATATGTTTTTTCCCCAAAGAACACCCTTACCACTATAATGGATATTACATGAGTATTGCAGAATTTTTGTATCTTTTCTTTAATAACAATGCCTAGAGTTCAAACCCAGGATTTTATACTCACACAGCAAACACTCTTACCCACTGTCTCTACTTCACTTTTATTTTAATAAAGTATGCAGACAGATAAATAGCTAATATGGTAAATGACAAATAAATGAATGTAATTTTGTTTGATGGACTATTTTCAATATCTTGACTTTTTCTGTATTGTTAAGCATAGAGTTTGACATACATATATACATACATATATATATGAGGATTTTATATCTATAGGGTAGATTACATTGATGGATTTTCATATATTTAACTATACCAGCGTCCTGGAATGAAGCCTATTTGATCATAGTAGATGAAGTCTTTGATCTGTTTTTTAATTCAGTTTGCAAGTATTTTATTGAGTATTTTGCATCAATGTTCATAAGAGAAATTGGTCTGAAATTATCTTTTTTTGTCATGTGTTTGTGTGGTTTTGGTATTAGGGTGACTATGGCTTCCTAGAATGAATTTAGCAATCTACAAATTCAATGAAATCCCCACTAAAGGTCCAACACAATTCTTCACAGGTCTTGAAAGAACATTTCTCAAAATCATATGGAAAAAAAAAGAATATCTAAGCATTTCTGAACAATAAAAGATAGTGTAGGTATCACTATCACTGACTTCAAGCTATACTACAGAACAATAGTAATAAAAACTGCAAGGTGTTAGTATAGAAAAAGACAGATAGATCAATGGAACCAGAACAAAGACTCAGAAGTGAACTTACATACCTGCTGGCACTTGAATTTTGACAAAATTAAAAAAACGCCAAAACCAAATAATGGAAAAGGGGATGCATCTTCAACCAGTGGTCTAACTGGATATCTACATGTAGGAGAATGTAAATATAGCAATGTTTATCACCCTGCACAACCCTCAAGTCCAAATCAATCAAAGAAGCTAAGGAGGGAGTGAACCCATAGCAAGACCAGCATTTCAAACAAACCTGGACCTCTGGGAGCTCACAGATATGAGACCATAACCAGGAACATGTATGGTCCTATGTTGCTTGCACATATATAACAGAGATCTGCTTGATCTGGCCTCCGTGGGAAAAGATGCACTTAAACCTTGAAAGACTTGGGACCCAAGGGTAGAGGGAGGACTGGTGTTGGGTAGCAAAGGGGATGGGGCAATGGGAGGGGAGGCAACAACTGGAATGTAAATAAATAAAATAGTTTAGAAAAATATATCAGTGTAAAACCAGATACACTAATTCTAATAGAACAGGAAATGGAAAATAATCTTGAACTCATTAGTACAGGAGAAAGCTTCATAAGTAGTACACCAATGGCTCAGGCACTAAAGTCAAGATTTAATAAATAGGAGCTCATGAAACTGAAAAGCTTGAGTAAGTAAAAGGATGCCATCATTAGAACAAAAGGACAGCATACAGACTAGGAAAAAGATCTTCCATACCCTACATCTGACAGAGACCTAATATCCAAATTATGTAAAGAACTTAAGAAGTTAGACACCAACAACTCAAATAACACAATTTTACAAAATGGGTTACAGAACTTAAAAATTTCTCAACAGAGGAATGTATTAAGGCTGAAACTCCTAAAGAAATGTTCACTTTTCCTTAGTCATCAGGGAAATGAATATCAAAACAACTCTGTGATTCCTCCTTACATCCATCAGAATGATTAAGATAAAAAACTCAAAGGACAGCACATGCTGGCAGAGTTGTGGAATAAGGGGAACATTCAACTACTGCTGGTGGTAGTGCAAACTTGTGCAATCACTCTAGAAATCAATTTGGCAGTTTCTTGGAAGACTGGGAATTGTTTAACATCAATAACTAGGAATAGCACTGCTAGAAATATACCCAAATGATTCTCCACCATTAAACAAGGACACTTATTCAATTATGTTCAGAGCAGCTTTATTCTTAATAGCCAGAAACTGTAAACAATCTAGATGTCTATCAGTTGAAAAATGGATACAGAAAATGTGATGTATTTACACAATGGAATACTACTCAGCCATTACAAACAAGGATATCATGAATCTTGCAGGCTAATGGATAGAACTAGAAAATACCATCTTAGATGAGGATATGCATGGTATGTACTCACTTATAAGCAGATATTAGCTTTAAGGTACAGGATAACCATGTTATAATCAGAGATCCAAAGAAACCATAACAAGGAGGGCTCAGGGGAGAATGGCTGAATATTTTTCAGAAGGGGAAACAAAATAGATATTGTATGTCTAAGGAAAGAGGGATCTGGGAGGAAGCGGGAATGGGAGGAAGGGCAGGAACAGGAAAGATTATATGTAGGAAGAACAGGAAAGAGAAAAGAGAGATTGGTGGTGGGTTGGGCATATCTAGGACTTGCCAGGGAGTAGAGATGGGAAATACCCAGGAGGGTCTATGGTGGCGATTCCATCAATGTAATACCAGATACACTAATTACAAAATGAGACTCATATCAGTGAGAGGCAAGTTTCCTCAAGTGGCCACTTTCTATAACCAGGTAGGGCTCCTAGTGGAGAGATAAGGAGAGCAACCCGGACCTCCAAAACTTTTGACCCAAATGTGTCCTGCTTACAAGATGTGCAGGAAAAAAGATACCAAATCTATCTTTGACTAGGGAAATGGCCAACCTGTCATTGCCCCAAACTGAGCCCCATGCCATGGGCAAAAACCTAACACTGACACTATTAATGATATTCTGTTGTTTTTCCAGACAGGAACCTAGCATTACTGTCCTCTGAGAGGCACCACCTAGCAGCCAACAGAGAGAGAGATCCAGAGACACACTCAAAGAATAGATGGAGCTCTGGTAGATTTATGGAAGTGTTGGGGAAATGATTGAGAAATCTAAAGAGGACAGAGACTCCACAGGAAGACCAACAGTACCAACTAACGTGATAATTTGGGGACTCCCAAAGACTGAGTGACCAACCAAAACATGAGCTCAGGTTGGACCTAGATTCCTGCACATATTTAGCAGATGAGCAGGTTGGTCTTCATGTGTTTCCACAAAACCTGGAGAAGTAGGTATCTCTGAACCTGTTGCCTGCCTACCTCAAAAGCCAAGGGGCTGGTTGAATGGAGGGAGGTTGTGCATGAAGGGTTACTAGGAAGAAAGGAAAGGCTGACATTGGGTAGTAAATGGAACAAATAAATATTTTTTAAAAAAATGAATAATAAATACCCACCTCAAAAGTCCTGGATTAAAAGTGCCTCTTCCTAATTCAAAGATCTGGATTAGGAATAGGTCGTCCCAGATCTAAGAATTTAATTAAAAAATAAAATAAAAACACCTCATAGGCGTGCATAGCCATTTGAGTTTTTGTTAACTCCAGATATAGTCAAGTTGACAATCAAGAATGGCCATGACAACAATGAATTTACACTGAATCCATGAATTTGAAACACAGTCTCCAGAGGGCTATATGGGAGGAATTAGCAAGATTAGGGAAGAGAGAAATATTTTAATGACATTATAATTTCAATTTTTTTCTAAACTAAAACATCCAGAAGATATAGCATAGGCTGAGAATATATGTAAGTTCTCAGTATTGTGGGAAACAGGCACAGATGGACCTCTGTAGCTTGCTGTCTGCCAACCAAGCTCAGATTTACTGAGGGACAGTCTCAATGAATAAGAAGGAGAGCTAGAGAAAGAAACTAGAAGTCCTTTTGCAGTTTCTCTCCTCATACAATATGTGAACCTCCAGACACATTTATGCAGATACCAAAAACATACCACACAGGCACAAACATTTGTGTACACACACACACATACACACACACACACAAACAGAGAGAGAGAGAGAGAGAGAGAGGGGGGGAGACATTCACATACATATGAATATATAGAAATCAAAATGAGAAGTTTTTAAGGTTCCCTATGATATAATGACATAACTGAAGCTGTTTAGAGGAGTTAAATGTGGCACAATCTGTAGAGTCTTTCCACTAGATGCATTACATTCCTTGAGCAACAGAAATACATGAATAGGACATACTAGCGCATGGAAGCAATCCCAGAACTTGGGAGGGAGAGACAGGAGGATTGAAAGTTCTAGGTCATCCTGGGCTGTACTGTAAGTTTGAGGACAGCCTATGCTACAAGAGCCCCTATAAAAAATAAAAAGAGATATTTTCCCAATTTGTTGGTTGCCAATCTATCCTTTTGATGGTATCCTTTGCCTTACAGAAACTTAGGGCTAATATCCAATATATATAAAGAACTCAAGAAGTTAGACTCCAGAAAACCAAACAACCCTATTAAAAATGGGGTACAGAGTTAAACAAAGAATTCTCACCTGAAGAATTTCGGATGGCAGAGAAACATCTTAAAAAATGATCAACTTCATTAGTCATTAAGGAAATGCAAATCAAAACAACCCTGAGATTTCACCTTACAGCAGTCAGAATGGCTAAGATTAAAAATTCAGGAGACAGCAGGTGTTGGAGAGGGTGTGGAGGAAGAGGAACTCTCCTCTACTGCTGGTGGGGTTGCAAATTGGTACAACCACTCTGGAAATCAGTCTGGCGGTTCCTCCAAAAACTGGGCACCTCACTTCCAGAAGATCCTGCTATACCACTCCTGGGCATATACCCAAAAGATTCTCCAGCATGTAATAAGGATACATGTTCTACTATGTTCATAGCAGCCCTATTTATAATTGCCAGAAGTTGAAAAGAACCCAGGTATCCCTCAACACAAGAGTGGATGCAAAAAATGTGGTATATCTACACAATGGAGTACTATTCAGCCATTAGAAACAATGAATTCATGAAATTCTTAGGCAAATGGATGGAGCTAGAGAACATCATACTAAGTGAGGTAACCCTGACTCAAAAGGTGAATCATGGTATGCACTCACTAATAAGTGGATATTAACCTAGAAAACTGGAATACCCAAAACATAATCCACACATCAAATGAGGTACAAGAAGAACGGAGGAGTGGCCCCTTGTTCTGGAAAGACTCAGTGAAGCAGTATTGAACAAAATCAGAATAGGGAAGTGGGAAGGGTTGGGTGGAAAAACAGGGGGAGGGAAGGGGACTGATGGGACTTTCGGGGAGTGGGGGTCCAGAAAAGGGGAAATCATTTGAAATGTAAATAAATACATCAATAAATTAAAAATAATAAAATAAAATAATTTTTATTATTATACTAAAAATAAAATAGAGAGATTTTCTTATACTAACATACCCAAATTATTTTTCCTTATCACAACCCTGACTCTTGAAGGTAAAATCATTAATTTTATATATTAACATATAGTTCGTGTTGATCAACCATATATTCATACACTTATATAAGCAAATACATGTATTTATTACCAAACTCACTCAGTTAGAAATATTACCTTCAGAATAAAGCAAAAACAATACAAGCTTTAACTTCCATTGCATCAAGTTAAAATCCTGATACTTTGTTGAGCACATTCTGCTAGTTCTTTTTGTTCATCTCAAGGCAATAATGAAAAATACATATTTTAGGATCGAAAATAAAGCTTTGCATAATAGAATTTGTGTCAAATTAATCACATTATAGCAGATTTTCTAGACAACCAGTTTCTTCTTTCTCTGCTTAAGAGAATTTGTATTTATTTCATGCTTTTCATATCATTTAAAATATGTCAGAACGATGAATAAAATAAAGCACAGGAAAAGTTGTTTGCAGTCAGATCAATTTTCAGAGCAGTCTGAAAAGGCCATCATGCATATTCTAATGTAATCACTCCTTAACAAAAGGATAGATGATTTCAGAAATTTGATTTCCCCCCTCATAGTTCTCTTTTTCAAAACCATGTAAATGGTGAGAATATTAAATTATGAATTCATCTCTTAAAAATAAAAGCTACCATTTTGGGGGGAATCACTTCCCTGACCATTAAAGTCTGTATCAGTAGGTTTACCTAGCTATATTGGGCTATATTCTAGAATTAATGTCACAGTATCTCCACCTCACTGAGCTAATATTAACCTGTCAGTAGCCTCCTGCATCCAGTCATAGTAAGAGAGAACCACCTTTGCAGCCACTGTCTTTATGTACAATGCTCTTTGCTATGTAATCCAGCAAAATAAATTGACAATTTAGCCAAACCACTTCTATCACCTATAGACAGTGTTTACTGTTCTACCAAAGGAGACTGTTGACAATCTGTCTTCAGTACTTGCTTTTCTAGCCATTAATCTCCCCCTCAGAACACTATTCTTTTTAGTTAATATTCTAGGCTAGTAGCAGGTTCCTGGGGAAAGAACTCCAGATAGGAAGCTCTTGTATATTTTGTTATTCTAGTCACTAACCCCCTTCCTAGCTTACAGAATATACCAAACAGAGAGCCACTTTACCTGGTAGGTGGTGCCATTTAAAAGATCAACAGCAAATGAAAAGCCACTCTGTGTAGATGGCAGTCTAAGCTAGCCTGTGGCTTCTGGAAATTGTCGATTATTTTCTAAAGAAGGCTGATAAAATATATTTCTGCAAATATTGCACATGAATATAGGTGAATTCAAAATGACCTTTGTTGTCCTTGAAGAGCATAAGACACTGGGAAACTAGTGTCTACTTAAAGTCACTGTAAATTAGAATTTGTATATATTTTTATAACAGTCTCCAAATATTTTTATGTTTCTCACTAATTATATTCCACCCGAGATTGGCAATGTAGGCCACATTCTTCCCATAAAATCTCTGCTCTGCCTCTCTGTTTTTCTGTCTGTCTGTCTGTTTCTATATCTATCTATCTATCTATCTATCTATCTATCTATCTATCTACCTACCTATCTATCATCTAGATATCACCATATATTGCTTTTTTTTCTTGACCTAAAATTTAGAGATGTCAAAAAGTACCAGTATTGTCCTGGGTTATAAAAAAATTACAGAATTAATCTGCAGCAATGAGCACATCTCAAAGTGGTTTAGAGGCAGTCTTTTCCTTCTGTACCTCTCCAAACTGGGATTAGGAAATCCAAGCAATGTCAGCCATTGTACTTATGCTTCTTCCAGTTTCATATATATATATATATATATACATATAGAAATGTAACCTACCTAAGATTTGTCTGGTAGGGTTATGTTTTCACTGTCACTCTTTGCAAAGGTCCTGTTTTCAGCAGTGACCTCTTAGGGAACAGATTAAACCAGCAATAAAATTGAGCTATTGAATATATATATTCAAGTTAACATATCAAAAATACAGTCAAATGAACTAGAACTAAATCACACATTGAGTGTATAGCAAGAAAACAAAGTTAAATAGTAAAGTTTGTAACTTAATTTGAAAGTACTATTGGAGACATGTGCTGAGTTTCACTATAAAGCTATATAAATAAACAACTTGATAAATGATTATGACTCCTACTCTACTTTTGGGATCTCCTGGTCATCTTTCTGAACCTCCTTTCTGTTGCCCAGACACAGTTCTAAAACTTAAAGGCAAAATTGGGATAGCCAGTAACTAATAATCTACAGAAAGGATTTAGAGACTGGACTTCTAGAGCCCCCATTCCACTTCAAGGTCATGTATTCATTCCTTTTACATAAAGAGCATTCTCTTCCTTGCTTCTAAAATTAGTACAGTGAATTAAAAGTTGTGCTATTTAATTTTGAGGAATGAAGAATGAATCCAGCACCAAAAGATCCAAATTTATGAAATCTATCATTAAGATTCCAATCTCATTTTTAGAATAATAACCATTAGAACAAGGTAATTGTCTAATTTTCCCTGAAAGTAAGGTAATTATCTTGGAAATTTTAAATTCTATTACTTTTTGACTTTTATGATTGGAAAAACTTTCAGCTAGAAAGTACAGTGAGAAAGATCCTTAATGTAATGAGGACTCAAATCTAGTGTGTGAGTATCACTCACCAGTTAGTGTTTTTAAGCACAGGTCTCTGTACTTCACCCCCACCCCCAAACAAAGGAGAAAAATCTAGTATATGACTGTTTAACACTGAAACAAACCCCCCTACATATCCAAAAAATGGTTTTTAGTTACCAATTAAGACTTTAGCCAAGGTAGTTCGGGCTCATAAGTCTAAGCAAGGTAGGCATAATTTACTTCCTGAGGTGTATATATATTCAATGGCTTTGTGGGACGGAGATTGTGAGAAACTGTGAGAAATAAGGAATTCGGAAATATGAATTGCATATTATTGCTCAGAATTAGTTTTATTTGTTTAACCTTCATAATCATATTTTTAAAAGTATCAAGGGTATGCATGTGTTAGTATGAGAAGGGCTTATGGTATATCAATAATCAAATATAGTGAGAAACAAATTGTCTATTTAACAGGTACACTCAACATGGCCTCTGGAAATGGGTTCTACCTAAGATTTTTCTCGTTATGTTCTCACTGTCACTCTTTGCAAAGAGTGTTCTGTTTTCAGAAGTGACCTCTTATGGATGAGATTAAACTATCAATAAAATTGAGCTAAGCCCTCCTCCTGCTCAGGATCCCCCATTAACACCACTAGCATAAAACACATACCCACACACATATATTCATATTTGTTAGACATTGACAATCCATGATAATGCAAGAGTCACATCTAAATCAGGTGGCAAATGAAAATGTACATTTAATGTACTTACTGTTTAACATCTGAAAGTCTAACATATCTAGTCACCTGCTGCTAAACTTCCAGGAATCCATATAAGCACTCCTACCTGTCATTGGTGAATTTCTGTCCACTTTGTCATCTCCTCATCGTCAATCCTGATGCTACTCTGTATGTTCCTTTTTTTTCCTCATGTGATCTTAATGACATGCACTTCACCTTGCATTTCTCAAGATAATTTCATGAATGTACTTCATTACTTACATTGATATTCATTACCATATATTATTTCAGATAATTTTCATAATAAATAAAATCCAGACCTACAGATAATAGAATTACTGAGTCCTTGTCATAAAGCTGGGAAAAAAGACAGAATTAGAACTCAAACTTTTGACTCTGGTTTAAAAAAGGAAGAATTAAAAAAAAAATGTTTCCATTTGATTCTCTTTATCCTTAATCTGCACTGGCTTGAGCCTTCCTTTGTGTATTTTATCCAGACTTTATTTTCTGAAAGAAATTTGAATATACCCTAAAGTTTTGTGAAAACATTTCCTTCCCAAGATGTAAAATGAGCTTTAATTAAGGCAGAAAGGCACCAAAAAATATTTTCCAATTATGTTGATATAATTGTTTCCACAGCTTGATGTCCCCTGATATCAGCTTCAGCAGGCAGTGGAGACATGGCGTTATCAGGCTATTACCACTGCAGGCCTGCTCTTAAATTAGACATGGCATTTGGAAAGCAGGCTCTACTTCAACACTCTTAAACAAATATAGATGAAAACTTTTGTCTCTATTTAGACTTCCCACAGAGCTTCATTAATTCATAGCTGTCTGGCCCTTTTGGTTCCCACTTGGAAGGCCATAGCTGTAATGATGAGATACAAACCCAAGTGAATATTCAACTTCACAACCTGGCAAGATGCCTGGAGCCATTCAGTGACAGCTCCTTCAAGTTCCTATGTAAATTTTGACACTTACCAAGTGTAAGAGTAGACCATCCGATTGCTGCACCCAAGAGCAACTGGAGAGAAAGAAGAGATTCAAAGGGAGATAGATCGTTTTCATGGGGTACAAAGTGAGGTCAGAGAGCTATGCTTGAGTCTTGTCAAACCAACTAATGAGGAGTAAAATGAACCTATAATCCTCTTTTAAGGCGTCAGTTCAAATTATAGTTTGAGGCCACAGCTTATTTATTTGAGTTTTATTCATTATTTTGGGAATATAGAAATGTCTTTTCCAACAAGTATTTTAATTATCTCATATATATATATATATACACATATACATATACAATTAATGAAAATGAGTTCCTGCTTCTATGCTTCTATAAGTTAAATATGCACTAGGCATAGTTTTTTTTTTTTTTTTTTTTATTTTCTTCGAGACAGGGTTTCTCTGTATATTCCTCTGTAAGTCCTGGAACTTTGTAGACCAGGCTGGCCTCGAATTCAGAAATCTGCCTTCCTCTGCCTCCCCCCAAGTGCTGGGATTAAAGGCGTGCACCACCACTGCCCGGCCAAGGCACAGTTTTGAACTATGCAATTATTCCAGTTTATATCCTCTTTTAAGATGAATATAGTTGTTCTTCCTAAGGATCAAGAGTATGTGTATGTATATATATATGTGTGTGTATGTATGTGTGCAGTGTGTGTGGGGTGCATATGTGATATATTTGTGAAAACAACCAAGAGCACTGGCTAAGGTGGCATTCTCTTGGTGATACTGCAGAAAGGTAAAACTTTGCAACAAACAAAGTTTGCATCAAAGTTTGTGTTGTGCATCAAGGGAAATTTGTGAACAAACCTGAGTAAAGACTGACATATAAGTAAATGAGTGATGCAATAAATAACATCGAATAAATCATAGGAATAGCAAGTGTGAAGTGTCAGTTCTGAGATGCAGACACTATAGGAGGGGAAACACAGTGCCTGTATAGAGTGAGTCTCTTGAGCATAGATCTGTGATTGAAAGGGGCTACAGGTGGGAAATGCTGAAATGACAAATGGGAATCTGTATTCATTTCTGTTGTGTAGCATTTAATATGAACTCTTTCCCAGTAAAAATTCATTTCTATCCAGATGCTCAATATAAGGTTTCACTTTTAGGAGGATTAATATCAGAGCTGAGGTTTGTATGAAAATAACACAGGAGAATGTGAAATCTGTACATTCAACATTTTCCACTTCATGCAGCTGAATTCCTGGAACTGTATTGTTTACTAACATGCCAATAACATTGAACATTGAACATTTCATTAACCTCATAGGCATCAAAATGTCCAGAAACCATTATCAGTAATATTCATCAGTAACTTGAATTAGAATTTTGCCATCACTTTTGCCATCGATATTCTAAACCAGTGGCCTCCTGTTCACAGGCAAAGATCCAGAGCCTTTTTTTTTTCAGTTTTTTTTTTAACTTCAATTGATAGCATCATACTAGCCAGTGAACATTTTCCTCATGGCTCATGATTTTTGGTGATCTCCTAGAAACCAATATTATCCATCTTCATAGTATATGCAAAGAAATTTGAAATTCAGGAAGCAAAGACCAAATGGGCAGGAATCTGGTAATATATGAAAAGTACTGAATAAGTAGACTAAAAAATAAAGATGGAAAAAGGTAAAAAACAATCAAGAGTAATTGAACCCTAGGATAAGGAAAACTTATAAGATTATAAAGTTATTAAAGCAAACATCACCAGACTTGGATCAGTAAGATTGCTTGTTGATTAAATGTACCTGACACATAGCCTAGAGACATTAGTTCAACTTTAGAGACTCAGATTGTAGGAAGGAACAAAATTTCACAAGTTGTTCCGTCTATATATGACATAATGTGTGAATGTAACACACACACACACACACACATCAACACACACACTGAATAAAAATATATGTCCTGAACGTAAATATGTCATAACTATGGATTCCAGTACAACACATAGTAGAAGAGAGATGTTTGGTATCTTTATGATTGAAAACAAATCTAGATTTGTTGTAAGATAGTTTTGTGGCATAGTGTCTATAACATTTTGGACTAATTAAAGTTAAAAAATAACATTTATTGAGAAATAGAATCTGTCACTCTAATTTCAACTATTATGATTTCAGAGACATAAAAGTGATCCTCAGTCTGCATGCTTAATTTATCCATGTGATTCACATTGTTGAACAAATGAGACCTTAGGAAATAGGGAAAGAAACTCAATAGTTTGTGAAGAGAAAAAGCCCAATTTTTAGAACAGTTAAAATGAAAGAAAGCCTTAGTAGCTCAACAAGAAAGATGAAAGATGGCAAGCGTGAGCCGGAAAAAGATGGCTCCTTCACATGGCACTTAGAATATTCAAATTAATTCAATGAGATATTATTACATAGGGATTAGTTTAAGAACAACTCAGAACACTGATATTACCAACTGCTGACAAGTGTATATAGAAACATATATGTTCAGTTACTGCAAAAATACTGCAACCTTTACAAGACACTACAAGTTTTGTCTCAAATTCAGCATTCACAATTCATACCATGACATTCTGAGAGGTTCTTATTGAGCTTTAAATGTGTGTGTGTATGTGTGTGTGTGTGTGTGTGTGTACATGCTTGAGTATATAATCATTTGAGTGTGTGTAGGTACTTATGTGTATGTGAGTATGCATGCATCTATAAACTGACATGTGTAGAAGGCAGAGGAAAATACTGTGGTTGTCATTTCTCAGGTAACATGTATTTTAATTGTTTATTTGTTTGTTTATAGTTAGAACACAAAGCTATATATTGCCATGTAATGTAGGCCAGCTATTCAGGGAGGCCCAGAGATCACCATGTCTCCATCTCCTCTGTGCTAAGATTAGAGGTAGGCACTACCATAGTTTGTGTTTCTGTTAAATATTTTTCTTATATTTAAGGGTTTTGGTTTTGTTGTGCATGGATTCTTGGGATACAGCTAGACTGTTTTGCTTACAAGGTAAATGCTTTACCAAGTGAGTCATCTTCACAGCTTAAAATCTTTGTTATTGGAGCTGGAGCAATGATTCAGTGGTTAAGAGCACTGACTGCTCATCCAGAGCATATGGGTTCAAGTCCCATCACCCACAGCTATCTGTACCTCTAGTCCCAGATCTGACACCCTCTTATGGCCTCTAAGAGCACCAGACACAAAAATACATGAAGGCAAAACATCCATACACATATAAAAATGTTTGTTATTATATATTAATGATTGATTCTTTCACTTATCAAAACTTCACAAAATATACAACACCATAGTCACATAATATGGAACTATAGAGAGTGAATGAGCATCAATAATTAATTAAGACAATTTTTCACAGATTTGTCTAGAGACCAATCTTATGGAGGCATTATCCTAGTTAAGATTCTCTCTTTCCAAATATGTGGAGGTTTGAGTTAAGTTGACAAAACCAACTAGTACTTACCCCTACTGTGCTCATAGACTCCAACATGCACTAAAGTGTTGGCCATAGAAACCTTGTGGTTAAAATGTGACAATAGTATAGAGAACTCTGCCAGGCATCCTCCTTGTGCCCACACAATGCTTGGGTGATATTAGTACACATAGTGATATGTCAAGTATTGAGATGATAAAGTGCATGGAACTAACGTAGAGGACAGCCTAAAAGTAGAAGATATTAACTGGCTTTGCTTTCGCTTATCTGAATCTTCAAACATAATTAAAGGGTGAATATAAATCTTGTTCCCACCACCAAGACTATAAACTCAATATTCATGGCATTCATTGCCTACATATCTTTCATAACTGGTCATTTCCTAACTAAGATTGCTTTCTAATAGTACCTAGTTCCTTCCTGCAGATGCCAGAGATGAAATGAAATTTGTTATGGTGATATCTATCAAGGTGAACACTCTATTTCCCTTTTATTCTCCAGGCCTACTTAATAAGGTCTGTTCCTACCAGGTCCCCACTAATCTTCTCTTTCTCTCACTGAAGGACAAATCCACTTATAATAAAATTATATTATTCTCTGCCCTATGTTTTCCTATAGTTATTAAATTTGAAATCTGTTCAATAATAGTAGTTTACTGTAGAAGTCCTAAATATCTGTGTATCCATTCATAGGAACACAATATATTTTGTGTAGTATATAGATATATATTATAATATATATACCTATGTATGTATATGTATTAGTATATATGTATTATTCATATATATATATATATTAATTTCTTCACCAACCCTTCATCTGACAGAGGGCTAATATAAAACATTTACATCAAACTCAAGAAGTTAGACACCAGCAAACAAAATAACCCAATTAATACATGGGTCACAGAGCTAAACAGAGAATTCTCAACAGAAGACCCAGAGGAGAAGGGAAGTGGGGATAGGGGAAATGGTTGTGGGAATGGGTAACTGGGAGGCGGGCAGTGAGGGGGATGTAAAGTGAATAAGTAAAAAAGTAAAATTAAAAACAAACAAAACAAAACAAAACAAAACAAACAACAACCACTACAACAACAAACAGTAGTGCCTACTTCTAATCTTAATGCCAATGCAGTGGAGACAAGTTGATCCCTTGAATTCCTGAATAGCTAGCCTAGCCGGTATGGCAAATATTCAGGATAGGTAGTCTAAGCTGCATGGCAACATTCAGGAAACAAGAGAGAAAGAGATACAAAAGGAATAGGGCATAACACCTAGCAGTAAATTTCTAGCAACTGATTTTTTTCCTGTTGGAATGCATTTATTAGGGTCTACAGCTTCCCAAAACAGACAAAAGTTGGAGTCAAGCAGTAAAGTACATGGTCTGCGGGAGTCACTTCCCACTAAAACATTAACAGGAGAACACAAATGTATATTATTGCCTTAGAAATGTTGCCATTAAGGATTAGAATGCAGATGGCCTCTCAAGGAAGTCTTTGAACTGAAATACAAATAATTAAATATAAAATATAATATCAAATTCAAATATTAGTATAATATTTCATGGTTAAAAACAATCTAATTAACACTGATTTTAACTAAAAAATGTTTTTGAGTGGTCCTAGTGTTTCAAAGATCAATTTTAATTGTAATAATTTTGTAGCTGAGTAACCAAATATAAACTATTTATATAACTTCATTTAAAAGTTCAGTTACCTAGTCGGCATGGTTAGGACATGGTCTCCTTTAGAAAGATTCATGCACAAATGTTGGTGGTATTTTTCAACTTTTAATCATAGAAGCCAAAAATGTCTTATAATAAGGTTAATACCTTACCCTGCAACATTGCTTTAGCTTGATAATGAAGGATTCATATATAAGTTCTACTGTGGATGCACTATAATTTTACTAAACACAAAATGCAAATAAGCAGCCAACAGTTCTCAGGAGTTTCCTAACCTTTCTATGCATCCTCTGCCTCACACAGTGCAGCTAGAACCAAAGGAGTCTATAGTTCCCATCTTAAGTGTTATCCACAGAAATAAAATATGAAAGTTCACTACATGATCTTCATAAAATTTTCATCCAAAAGAAATAAATGTCTTTAATATCTTGTCAGTACCTACATTATGAATGTTTATTTTCTGTAATCAGATATTCTTTCTACACTTTTGCCAATTAACCACCACCACAATCCACAGATGGGAATCTTTTGTTTACATCATAAATATTGATAAAGGAACAGTTTATAATTATAATGTTGGAGTAGAAGCATTATTTATTTATATTTTGTTTATGGGTGTATGAATATATTTGTATGGGCACAAAATCACATGTATGTAGACATCAAACTATACCCAGCAATAGTTGTTCCTCTCTTTATCAATGTGTGTTTGGGAGACTGATTTGAGGATCTCAGATTTGGTTGCCACATGCTTTACCCCCCAAACCATTTTGTTAGCCTTACAATACAATCTTTCTGATATTTGTTAACTGATTTGGAAATGGCCAATATCTCTCAGATATGGACTCTGTGCTAACGTGTAGTCTCACAAGTTAAAGAGTTTTTAAAATAATTTAACCCCTGACAAGTATAGATGCAGATACTCACAGCCAACTATCAGCCTGAGCCCAGGGACCCCAATGGAATAGTTAGGGGAAGGATTGCAACCATTGGAAGAACAACAATATCAACTAGCTTGATCACCCAGAACTCCCAGGGAGAAGAGTACACATAGAGGGACCCATGGCTTCAACTACATATGTAGCAGAGGATTGCCTTAGTTGGCATCAATGCGTGGGGAGGCCCTTGGTCCTCTGGAAGCTTGATACCCTCCATAATGGGATGCTAGAGCAGTAAGGTGGGAATAGGGGGAATAGGTGAGGAAACACCCTCATAAAGGTAGAACAGAAGGGGAAAGGAACAGGAGGTTTGCAGAGGGGAAACCTGAATGGGGGACAACATTTGAAATGTGAATATATAAAATATATAAAATAACCAATAAAAAATCCAACCCATGTCTAATATCTCATTACTAATTCTTAAGTAGTTGACTGTAATTTACAATGCCTTCTCAATGGATCATCATATTGCTATAGTAACAGGGAGTCATGTGAGACATGTGAGAAACAAGTTTCAGGTTCCTAAGTAGTTAGCAGATTGAAAAGTGATATGGAAGACGATGAAGAATAAGGGAATGTGATCATCCTTCTGAATATCTTTGTGAATCAGTTGTTAGTTATCTATTCATTACAGAAGGAAAAAAGAATGAAGTTCAGGAAAGCTGCTATTTATAGCACGATGATTTTCTGATTCTTTGATTCATTGTGGCAGTTGGCTTGGTCTTTCCCAGTTCTGCCCGCTGTCAACATCATTTTGCATTTTATTTTGTTACCTTAAATGATCTTAGTCAATTGAGAGCATGAATTGAAAAAAAATAGATTAGCTTGCAAGAATGGCCATATATGACCAAAATTACATTTTATGTCATTGTTTTCAGAAAGTATATTTTGTCTATTAAGATGTGGCAGAATTCTATCTGGAGACAGTATAGATATTTTAGTTTATTGGCCATTATTTCACATAGGTCTCAAGGCTAAAATACCTAAGATGTCAATGCTAACAAAGTTCTCTAAGGTCAGGACTATTCCTTTGTAAAAGGCTACCTTCCAAATAACAGCAAAGTTTACATTTAAGTCTTAGAAAGTGGCTCAGTAATATAATTGTGAGTTTTCCATGCCCATCACCTATTACTATTACTTTTGACACCTTCATGGATTCATATAATGAATTATTTTCCCACACATATATCTCCCTTGCTTATCTCTCTGAGCATGTCTTTTCAACACGTTATTGTCTTAATCTTTTTTTGTGTGGCTTAATAAGTTTTTTCTGCAGTTTCATAACCACTCATAAGCCTGATGTTACTTATAAAAGGAGGAGCAACTTGTTAGTAGATACACCACTGAATAAAATGGCAAGTCCTCTGCCACTCTGTTTATTGCCATTCATCCCTTAGAAAGCAGTAGAACTTTATGGGCTTAAGCCCCATCCATAGAGAAATGTTGATGAGCTCATCCTCATGCAAGCCCTGTGCAGCTACCTCATTTGCTTCACATGGTCCCTAGCTCTTAAATTCTTTGTGCCCCCACTTACACAGCATTTTATGAATCTTGGGGAGGATGATTTTGTTGTTCCATTTAGAGAAGAATATTCCATCACCACTTAAAAAGTAAGAAACCTTCAGATGAAGGCAGAATTCAGGACTGACTTATAGGTAAGTACATAAATAATGAGAAGACAGCTTCAAGGTTGCTGAAGAGGCTCAGTGCTTAAAACCTTTTTATGCTCTTCCAGAAGTCAAAGGTGCAGTTAGTTCCCAGCACTATGTAGGGTGAATCACAAGTACCTATAACTCCAGCTCCAGGAGATCTGACTTCATCTATGCACCCCCCTATGGGCATACACTTGCAGGTGCACACATAGAAAAGTATGCACACACACGTGCACATATAAAAATAAATAAATAAATAAATAAATAAATAAATAAATAAATAATATTTTAAAATAAAACATACCTAGATGGCACTTTGCCAATATTTCTTCTTAGCAAAAATAATAGTTGGTTTTTACTCATCCCAAGATTTCCTCAGCAAGGTTCTCTTACCTAGGCTCAAAAAGAAAGGACAGTAATCCTTTTCTGAAGGAATGCAATAATCAACTATATTTTATCATATAAATACCCCTTTTCATTTTAAGAGTATTCTCATTGCATCCCTGTAAGATGTAAAAATTTTAAAGGTCAATATTTATTGGTATTTAACCTACACAATGGAGTACTATTCAGCCATTAGAAACAATGAATTCATGAAATTCTCAGGCAAATGGATGGAGCTAGAAAACATCATACTAAGTGAGGTAACCCAGACTCAAAAGGGTGACTCATGGTATGCACTCACTAATAAGTGGATATTAACCTAGAAAACTTGAATACCCCAAACATAATCCATACAACAAATGAGGTACAAGAAGAACGGAGGAGTGGCCCCTTGTTCTAGAAAGACTCAGTGAAGAAGTATAGGGCAAAACCAGAACGGGGAAGTGGGAAGGGGTGGGTGGGAGGACAGGGGGAGAAAAGGGGGCTTATGGAACTTTTGGGGAGTGGGGGGCTAGAAAAGGGGAAATCATTTGAAATGTAAATAAAAAATATATTGAATAAAAAAAAAAAGAACAATCAGAACAATACTTTTCATCTGTAAAGCTGTAGGAATTGCCACTGTGTGATGCCAGGACTCCAAATGAGATGTGTATATAGGTATGCTTGTATGTATATGTGTGCATTTACATAAATAAACATTCAAGAATTTGTCAAGTGGCTTAAAGACTCCATTCAGGAACTTAAAATATGTTAAGGTAATTACTTTTGTAAATATTGATGCTCTCCTTTCTGATTAAAACAAAAATAAATGAAAAGAATAAAACTTTCCCACTTTTAAAATTTCTTCTGGCAGTTTTAGCAGTACAGAATATTAAATCTAGAACCTTGCACCTACTAGACAAATTATATAAAATAAATTATATTTTTAGGCTTTGTTTTATATATATATATATATATATATATATATATATATATATGTGTGTGTGTGTGTATGTGTGTGTGTGTGTGTTTGTGTGTAATATATATATATATACATATACACATACACATACACATGCACATGCACATACACATACACATACACATACATATACATAATTTGAAATCATGTCTCACAAATTTTCTCAGAACAACATTGAACAATTTCTCTATTCTAAGCAAACCTTAAATTTGTGATCTGGCCTCAGTGTCCTCCAGCACAGGGGTCATAAAAATATGTCACCAGGCTTGGTCTCCAGCTTTTCTTTAGATAATTACACATCCTTTTCATCAAAAGTTTGTTTAGAATACAATTAATGTTATCCTTTTATCATGAAGAAAAGCATTTTATGCACCTCATATTTCCTTAAACCAAGTATCTACCTCTTAAATTTTCCTTTGAAAAGCACCCAAAAAGTCAATAACATTCTATACATCAAACGTTATATTAAAAAATAAATAAATTGGGGCTGGAGAGCTGGATCAGCATTTAAGAGCACTGACTGCTCTTCCAGAGGTCCTGAAGTCAGTTCCCAGGACTCACATGGTGGCTAGCAACAATCTGTAATAAGATCTGATGCCTTTTTCTCGGGCATCTGAAGATAGCTACAGTGTACTTAGTATACATATAATAAATAAATAAATAAGTAAATAAATAAATAAATAAATGAACAAACAAACAGACCATAATCCTTATCAATCCCTATTAACAAATCTGCAGCACTGCAGGAAGGTGTGGTTTCTGACATCCTGGGATTAGTTTTTCCTTGAATTCTGGAGCACATTCTACCTCTTCCAATGGTCCTTCATCTGTAGTTATTTGAAAACAATGGTTAATTTAGAAATGCCAACTTTGCACTATTTATCTAACAAGGCCAAACATTGAATGAAACACACTTGTACAAACAATGTAGCCTTTCCCTTCTGCAATATAGGATGTGGTCAATCATTTGGCAATTCAGTTTTGGCACATTATGAGAATTTTATTTGTAAAGCCCTGTATTCTAGGCTGCAAAAACTTGGACAGGATTTTT
This sequence comes from Apodemus sylvaticus, assembly GCF_947179515.1. NCBI lineage: Eukaryota > Metazoa > Chordata > Mammalia > Rodentia > Muridae > Apodemus > Apodemus sylvaticus. Next base: position 26,633,506 of record NC_067477.1, read on the forward strand.
TTTTAATTTTATGAGAAACTATTAAATGTACCTTAATGTTTGCTTCAGAGTCAACATTACAGCATTGTACTGATAAATCTTTTATGCCACAGAGTACAGTAATTACTGCCTTCCACATTTCATTTAAATGATGCTTTAGTAATACTTTAAAAAATGATCTGTGCTTACTGAGGGGAGAAAATAATGTGGAAAAGGCTTTCCAATCAGAGATGGAATAAAGTTCAGCTTCACTTTGGAAGAGAGAGAAAGAAGAAAGCCAACCAAATCATTTTTGAGGTCTGGCCATACTGTGGCTTTACAAAGTTTCTAGTCACAAAATCCATCTAAAAAGATCTAGGAAAATTTAAAAATTGTTTCAGTTGAATGACTTTTGACAATAATGCTCCAGATCTGAATTTGTATTGAGCACAATACAGACACATAATGATGTAAATTCTGGAATTTATAGATGTGATATTGATTTAGAGGATTCAGTGTGATCCACTTGGAGTTAGTAAGGAAAAGACAACAAATGAAACATGATTTCTCTAATAAGGAAAGTGGGTATTTGGCTAAATTAATAAAGCTAAAGTAAATATAATACATGAATAGCAAAGATGCTGTGGTTAGTTTTACAAATGAGATTAAGTTTATAAATAACAATTACATTTCTCAATAGAATAAAGACAGATTTTGCTTTCATGGTCTGTAGCTCTAAGCTGAAATGCTAGCTCCCATACTTATATATGTTTCAAATATTTGACTGTCAATAAAGCTCATGTTCTAATTAAGGTATAATCAGTTTTGACAAAAATAGATGATAAGTTAGACTTATTTACTGTATCTTTGAAACACAAGGAACAAAAGAAATTACTACAACATTAAAGCCAACCAAAATGGATGTTATTTGAGAGAAAATTCGTAAGAGTTGGAGTGTGCAATAGCTAGCCAGAATGACAATCTAAAACAGGCATTAAAACAGCAATAAAATAAGGTAAGTGGATTTCTAATTTGTGCAGGTTACCTTGTCTTCTTAAATTCTTCATTTTAAGCTTTATCTCCTCTTGCAGAAAGTCCTCAAAATTTTTACAACTACCTTTTTAAGTGCCCCAGATCCTGATTTTACAAAGCAGGTACTAAACAACTAAAATAAAAGAGTTTGAAGAAAATTTAGGCTCCTCTAAAAATAAGAATGCCCCCCTCTATTATGCAAAGTACATATCCATTTAATATATTTATAATTAATTGAATGGATATTAATCCAGTATCAGTAGAGTGTGTGCATGTGTATTCTAAAGTCCTGTGAAACAACCCTGACCCAATTTCGATGTGCTTCTTATGCACAGGTTCAATATGGCTAGAATAATAAATAAACTCCCAGTTTGTCATGACTCTAAAGATCTCAACCACACGTCTTTGTCTTGATGCCACTATATTCCTTGGTTGCTTTTGTCATAAGTCTTGTTCTCTAGAGTCCAGACTCAGGTTCTTAATAGTTTAGTACTGAGTTGCCATAAATCATTTCTCTCCTGGGTTACTGTGAGTGAGTGGTCCTTAACCCCATGTCAAAAAGTTCTAACTGGTCTCTTATACAGATAGACATGTATAGACATGTGGCCATGTTAGCCCTGACTTGTTTTATAGTCATGTAGTATACAATTTATAGTTCAAAATAAGCCTGAATAGGAGGAAAGACTGCAGAACTCAGGAAGAAGAGATAGAGTGAAATTCAAGGCCAGTTTAGGGTACATGATGTGTTCATAAGTTCAAAGTTATGAGACACAATGAGACACTACCACATCATAAGAGAATAGATAAATAAAGATAAAGTGGCTGAGAGGGAATTGTCCATCTGTTTTCCATGTAGACTAGTATTTCCAGCACTGATGGCATGGTTGGCTTTAAACACAGCTGGATTTGCTGTCTCTTCCTCCAGTCACATAAATTCATTTGTACCTTGGTGGGCTTTTAGAAAATACAATAAATAAGCTAAAAGATTGGGACTTGATAAAGGATGAATGACTTCAATCACGAATGACACAATGCTTATGAATACTGTTCCTAATGAGAAAGACAAGGTCCTGATGGTGGGGGCTCTCAGTATATTCTGGGGTTTCTTTTCTTGCTTCATTACTGATCATTGTTTTATTTTGTTTCTTTGTTCACATTGTTCTTTTATTTTGAAATAGTTATATTGTACCTAACTTGAGCCTCACCAATGCTAGGCAGTGTTCTGTCACTGAGCTATTGCCCCAGGAAGGACAAATATATTTATGCAAAGAGCTCATTGTTACTTGACTGCTACATAAAACTAGATTGGGACAGAATTACCCTAGATAATAGGAAATGATTTTTTAAACAGTATAGCTACCTCTGGGATGGTGTACATATGATGAAATGGTGTAAAGTCCAATATTCTGTGGCTCTTCCAGTAACTGTGTCTAGATTTTTATCAGGAATATTGTCACCAAGTCATATTTTCATACTTCATAGCTCAAACATATGAAGAAGATTTTACTTCATTCCCAATGGAAGATTAAAGAAGACTAATTCCAATTATAAACGCATTAAAATTAATAAACCCCAACTAACAGCTCAAAAGTAAAACAAAGACAAAAATCACAACCACATTGATTTTTTTTAACGTTTTTGAGTAACAATGATAATGTCCAAACCAATTCACAAATCTCTCATAAAAGCTCATGCAGAACTGTCTGTGTAACTTATTTAAACTACATGGTATTTAGAAAATATTAAACTCAGCAGCTAAAATCTCAAAATCCTTTTCAAGAGTCACACAGACTATTAATCAAGAAAAACTATATACAATTGCATAAAAAAATTTTTTAAGCTGGGCAGTGGTGGCACATGCCTGTAATTCCAGCACTCTGGGAGGCAGAGGCAGGCGGATTTCTGAGCTCGAGCCTGGTCTACAGAGTGAGTTCCAGGATAGCCAGGGCTATATAGAGAAACCCTGTCTCGAAAAAAACCAAATCCAAAAAAACCAAAAAGAAAAAAAGATAAAGAAATTTCAATGCATTTTTAAAATGGTAAGTTTAATTAACATTAACAAAAATATCAGAAAATAAAATCTGGTGACAGTATTACAATATGCTGCATTATAAAAATGGGATTGTGATCTAAACAAATATTTCTCCATGAAGGAAACTTAAATGGCTGAGAAACATAAATTAATGTTCAGTGTTCGTATCCATCTGGGAAATGCAAGCTAAAAATGTTTTCAGATGTCATTTTACATCTATCAGAGTGGCTAAGATTACCAACACAAATGAAAGCTAGTGCTGGCTAGAGTGTGGAATAAGGGGAAAAGAGTAATCCATTGCTATATTGCACTATTCAAATCAATATGGCAATTCCTCAAAGCGTTCTGAATTGATCGACTTCAAGATCCAGATATACCATTCTTAGCCATATACTAAGGATATTTCATACTACTACTTGCTCAGCTATGTTATAGCTGCTTTATTCACATGACGAAAATGTGGTGCATTTACAGTGGAGTATTACTCAGCTGTTTATAAATAAAACTACATCATGAAATTGTCAGGCAGATGAATGAACCTTGAGAAAGTATCCTCAGTGAAGTAACCCAGACACAGAAAGATATTTACTTATATAAGAATATTGGTCATTAAATAAGCAATATCCTAATTGTGATCCATAAAGCCAGAGATATCATGTATAAAGAGAGTAGGGTTAAGAAGGTACATAGATCTCCTTGTTAACATGAAATAGAACAGATTTTATATGTGGACAGGAGACAGAGATGGGGACAGGAGTGGCAGGATCATCAATAGCATAATATCAATATTGATATATATATATACAATATAATACATAATATCAATATAATAATAATCACTACCATAATATCAATATATATATCACAATATCAATTTCATAATATCAATAATATACATCATTGTATATTATATTAACATACATTGAGATAGTTCTCACCTCTAAAATGCTCATTTTTACTGCTGTGATTGTTATTAATTTTCAACTTGACTACATCCAAAATCAATTGAACCAAAATAGTCAGTCACCCTATGAGGATTTGTCCTAATTTTAAAATTTGATTTGGGAGCCATATTTGAGATGGGAAGACCAGCCCCAAATCCAGGCAGTGATCAGTGCACATAAAAAGAATAAAGAAAGAGGAAGCATTTGATTTAGGCCTTTTTACACTTATATTTACTGGCAAATTCATCTACATTGTTGCAGGGGTATTGCTTCTGTGATGTTAGAACCCATTTCCCTGTGATTTCTACACATACCTGAGACCAGTAGCTCTTTCTGTTGGACTCCAGTACCAGACTGGGACTATTGAGACACACAGTCTCATGAACTGAACAAGTATGGAGTCCTTAGCATTTTTTGGGGAGAAAAATATTTTTGCCATTATTGGACTAATCCAATATGTACTAATCCAATATGTACTACAAGTATGTAGCATGTATGTATGTATGTATGTATGTATATGTATGTATTATGTAATATGTATCCATGCATGCATGTATGAGTATGAATGCATGCATGTACTATAAATGGATTATATATGCTTCATTCCTGCTATAATATATAATATATAATATTTAATATACAATATATTAATAAATATATAATATTCAATATATTATTTAATATGTATTAATAAATATATAACATTTAATATATAATATTTAATATATGAAAGCTATAAGGCTAAGATTTTTGGAAACTGAATTCCTTGGAGTCAAAAATATGTTCCTAATTGTATTTAAATTATAACTTGTTTATATACGATAAAAAATTTTGTGTACAAATGCTAATTTGGAACAAACTTATTTTCCAAGTACATGGACTGGTTTGTAATACATTATTATTTCACTGAAGATATAAAAGTTTTTCAGATTCATTACACTTATCTGTAATGACAGGAATAGTACATGATCATTGCATTAATAGTATAAAATTAATGGAGATAACTTGTATTATCTTCCTGAGAAAATACTGAATATTATGTTCTGATTGATTGATGTTCTAAATTTTTATATAATTTTTTCACTTAAAACTGCTGTTTTTGCAAAAGTAAATTTGGATATAAGTTTCTTCCTTCTATATCACCTTGCACAAAGCAACCGCATATCATGTTCTACTGTCAATATCGAATTAGAATTGATTTCTGCTCATATCCCTGCACTAAAGTGTTGAGCATTTTACATATTTCATAAATAACCAGGTTTCCCATAACATAACTCATCAAATGAATAATTTCCTGTATCAAGTATGAATCATTTACTTTAGATATTATGAGATAAACATCTGTGGTATTTTCTTTTTCTTTCTTTTTTTTTTTTCCCCTGATCAGGGTTCAATGTTTAATGGGAATCTCCAAATTTATTTATTTATTTATTTGTTTGTTTGTTTGTTTGTTTGTTTGTTTGTTTGTTTATAATTTAAAGGTGGGAGAAAACCCTTCCCTCAAAGGCTGGGAACTCGCCTGCAAAACCGGTTTGGCTGCTCATCAGGTGGCTGCTCCCTCTCAGGATCTGCAGGTCCTTGAAGAACAACAGACTTCAACTTGGTCCTAGAGCTCCACCCTAGGTGGGAAGTAGTGGCTTCAATTCCCACTCAAAGGCTTAGGGGGAGGGCACACGGGGCATGTGGTTATTACTGTTAGATTGTGAAAGTCTGAGCTTAAGGTTCCAAGGGAAATTCTCAAACTGTTCCCTAGATAATGTCCTTGATGTTTATTTGTTTTCATAATTGACTGGGGGAAAGAGAGATTGATTTTCTTTTCTTTTTTTTTTTTGACTTTTTTTTTTTAGATATTTTTATATTTTATTTTTCTCTTTATTCTTTTCTTTTATTTTTTTTTACACTCTAAATTTTATTCCCCTCCCTGTCCACCCTCTGACTGTTCAACCTCCCATACCTCCTCTATGCCTCCCCATCCTGTCCACATTAGGATATTTTTACCCACCCACCCACTTCATCAGACCTCTAAACTCCCAAGAACCTACAATCTCTTTACTGTTAGGTGCATCTTCTCTAACTGAACTCAGATGCAGCAGTCCTCTGAAGTATATGTGTTGGGACCCTCATAGCAGTAGATTTATGCTGCCTGGATGGTGATCCAGTGTCTGAGGGTTCAAGTTAACTGAGACTGCTGGTTCTCCTGTAGGGTCACTCTCCTCCTCAGCTTCATTCAGTTTTCCCCTAATTCAACCACAGGGTAAGCAGCTTCTGTTCATTGGTTGGGTGCAAATATCTGTATCTGACATTTTCAGCTGTTTTAGTTTCTCTGGGGGCAGGCATGATAGGTCCCTTTTTTCCCCAATTTTGACAATCTTTATTTCTAAATATTGCTATTTTTCACAAACCCATTTGCTCCATATTTTTTAAATGTATCTTCATTTACATTTCTTAGAGCATAAGCCACTGGTGTTCTGTTCAGGAACATCTCCCCTGTGTCCATGTGTTCAATATTCTTCCCCACTTTCTTCTCTATAAGCTTCAGAGTGTCTGGTTTTCTGCATAGATCCTTGCTCTACTAGTACTTGAGCTTTGTAAAAGCGATAATAATGAGTCAATTTGCATTTTTCTGCATGCTAACATCCAGTTGATCCAGCACCATTTGTTAAAAATGCTGTCTTTTTTCCACTGGATATTTTTAGATATTTTGTCAAATATCAAGTGACCATACATGTGTGGGTTCTTTTCTGGGTCTTCAATTCTATTCCAATGACCTTTCTGCCTGTCTCCATACCAATACCAAACAGTTTTTATCATTATTACTCTGTAGTAGAGCTTGAGCTCAGCAACCCCATTGCTATGCTGGGTTTTTTGTTATTCCAGATGAATTGCCCTGGATCTGTCCGAGGTCCTTCTAAAAGATTGTACAACAGTATTCTTGATCCTGATGCCATCACCAAAAGAGTAAGAGATAAGTCTTGATCATTTCCCCGAGTTCCCAAGAAACCACCTTACCCTACAGACTTCAGATTCACCATTGTAGTTCATATGAGCCAATTCCTCAAAAGATAAATCCCCTTCTATATGCCTCTGCATCTTTATGTAAGCATGTAGTATTGTTACATTATAAGAATGTACCCCTCGTATATATATATGGACACACATATACATACACACATATGCAATGTAATAACACTGAATTTTAGGACAACTTTAAATTGATGTTTGTGAATCCAAGCCAATGTTGTAAATTACATTTTTTCAAAAGGTTTTACTATATCTGTAGCATTGTAGCCTTTAAGGTGATGCCAAATTTCTTTAAAACATAAACAATGTAGAATTAAATAATAGACTACACATGAGACATAAAATCTGGTGATATTTTTCCTAAAACAAAACACCCAAAATTCTACCATGGATCCATCAAGCTGAACAAACAGAAATGAAAGAGAAGAAAAAATGTATTTGTAATTTGGCAATAAGAAACTTACACATATGCAAAACAAACACTCTCAGAAAAATTAGGATGTAGTCATGGCAATATCATATCTGCATAAAAGTGCCTTTGTTGGTTTGAACAACTCTAGTCACAAACTTAACCTAATTAGGATGCGGAACTGCCTAGCTCTTGGCAAAATGCACTGAATGGGTAGAAGGTATTGCTACAGCCTGAGGGTTTTTGTATTAAGCTCCAGCTGGGCGCAACAGACACTGTCCACAAGATGACCTCCAAATAATTGAATGATTTCCATATGTTTGCTCATGTATAGTTTTCTCATTTAAAACTCTGCATCTCCTTCCAAGTCTTCTGCTTTCTGACTGTGCTGGCTTAATTCTTTAGAGGACTCTCACCACTGGAAACCATCAAACCCCCCACAATTAGGTGAGTGAAAAATCCAGGACTATAATAAAGATCTTCTAACTGTGTTTGCAGAAGGAAGGTCTTCCAATTTCGATACTGATTACTCTCTGGTCCTTTAGAGAAAATGTTTGCTAACATCAATTCATATCGATATAGGGAAAAAAGGTAGAACTGATGGCCTTTGAATCTTTAAAATCAGAGTAAGAATAGTAACTTCTTATTGACTTAAAAAATGATACATTTTTTTTAAATCCTGGAAGAGCACAATAAATGCATAGTTGGTTCACAGAGATGAAATCATGGTCTTGATTCCCGCATTTGATCACTGACATAGGGTTTGCAGTACATCTCAGAGTGATGCCCTCAAGGCGCTTGAGAATTATACAACTTTTTTTATTTAAATGGCATAATTATTCATTCTAAGCACATATATTAAGTACTTAATTGCTTCAAGGTTCAACCATACCAATCCATGGAATTTTCCCAAAGTCTTACAAGTCAACATATCATTTATTCAATGATATTTACTTCAACATTTTTATAATTGACTTCGAGGCTAACTAGTTTTCTATCAGCAAAGATATGAAGAAGAAAATATGCTATATATCCACAGTGGGTACATTTTCTCAATTTTAAAAATTTACAAAGTCATGTTTGAAGAAAATTTTGATACGAATGGAGATAGCTACATTAAATTATTTAAACCAATCCAAGAATTAGAAATATACATTTTTACTCATTCTTGGTTTTGAGGTTTTATACAGAGACATATATATACATATATATATATATGTATATATATGTAAAATGAAACAAGAAATAAACTTGTCTCATGCTATAAAGAGTATGAGAGTATGAGAGGGTTAAGAAATGAAGCATATGCAAATTCAAGGTAGAATATGGTAAATATACACTATATACAAGTATGAAAACTAAAATTAACTAAAATTAAACTATGAAACAAAATATGCATAAAGATTGGCAAGAAACCTATGTTGACCCTTGGGATCAGATATCCCACAGACAGCCTGTCAAGAATTAAAAATTAATGTTCAATATAATAGATGGTAAGACACAGGTGCTTTACAGGAAGGTTTAGAAAACTGTCCTCGCACTCTAGATTCATAATGTTGGATAAGAAGCACAATCTCAAAGAAAGGAGCCTATATGGCAATGTAGGAAAGGGAGAAATATGATATAAATAGAGAATGATAAATATAGCTTTAACAGTCAATAGGATGGGAAAGGTTTTGTGCCAAGGCATCCAATCACAACCAAAGCTGTCATTCAAGCATACCAGGGAACTATTAAAGTGGTTGTTTAAAGACAACTTTAATTCATATCTACATGTCTGTGTGGATAAATGTCCTGTTGCAGATGCCTGTAGAGTTCAACAGAGGGCATTGGATTTCCTGGACTTGTAGTTACAGGCAGTTTCCGAGAACTGAACACAAGTCACCTGGAAAAACAATGCATACTTGTAACAATTGAGCATTTGACTGAAGCATTTGGAGAAGTGAAATAACATAACAATATGTTCATTTGAGAATTTTACATGAAAATGTCTAATGATCAACAAAAATAAAGGCAGGATAATATCCAGAAGAATCTAAATGATGGAAACGTATTAGTATTTTAATAGAGAAGTAATAAATTTCTAAAGTCAACTGATTATATTCTCTATTTGTATGCTGTCTTTAAACCAATCAACTAACATGCACCAGTTTACAAAATGACTGTTTTCCTATTGAAGCATATGAAGTGATATACTTTAATTTGTTTATTAAAAGACATACCAAAAGATTACCTAAGTCCATTCTTAGTTTTCCATATATTTGGTAACTGAGAAATTAGTATATCATTTGGCATAAGAAAAATAGGAATGGAGTGTTGGAGAATCTGACTGTAAGCAGAAGAAAAACTCAAGTTGCAAAATAGATAAGACATCTCCTATGACAAGAGAAAAAGAGAAGCAATTAGAGGCTTTGGAGACTTCTGGATGGCTTCCCAAATGTAGAATTCTAGTTCAGACTTGAGGAGAATGAAATTCAGCCTAATAGTAGAAGTCTGGTGTAGATAGACAAAGGTTATCACATAAAAAGATATGAAAATAAGACTGGTTTACAGGAGAAGGTATGTAAGAGGAGTTCAGATCATGTGCCAGAGTTGCGAAGGAAAGAAACAAGTACCATAGCACCAAATTTGTTTTGAGGGAATTTTGTCTTTGAGGGAATTTGGCATCAATTGAATAATTTTAAATGAGAGAATGATGTGATCAGCTTTCCACTTTTGAACAAACAGTCTGATTGCTATGTATAATTGAGTTCTTTTATTTCAAGGGCCTTGTCTTTAAATTTTTAATTTCAGTTCAAAGCATAAATAGTCTCAGAGAAGGCATAACATTGTCGTTTCTCTTCTTAGTGACTACATGAACATTCTGAGGCTTGGCTACTTCCTTTGTTTAAGAGGATTAGTTAGTCCTTTTCAGGATTATTTTGAAACATATAGCCTACCCCACAACTGTACAATGTGCACAGAGGGAGAGACTGTGGAATACTCATGATGAAATGAGATGTCTTCATAAAATCTATTCCCTCCTGGCTCAAAGAGTTACTCAGAAGAAAGAGGGGATGGCTGACACCAAGAAAACAGTGTTTTCCATTCAAAACAAGACTGGTACGAGAGAAGTAGAGATGAATCCCTAACATTAACTAAGAAGTTCTGTCCAGTCAACAATCACTTGCAATGAAAACAAATAGTGTGTCCAACAGAGTCTTACTGAGTATATAAGCCATATGTAAGAACAGGCCCTATGCCAAGCATTACATGGCCAATGCAAAAACAATTTCAATGATGATTTTCCATTTGTTGTCTCATATTAAGTTGTTTTGTTTGTTTTTAAATATTACTGGTCTTTTGCCTTTAGATTACGGTTTCTGATTTTGTGTTTTTATACGTTTGTTTTTATATGTGTCTATGCATATGTTTCTTGCCCTTTATAATCATTTATTATTATTATTATATATTTTTTCATCTACCTGTTTTTTTTCAAATGAAATAAAGAAAGGAAACATGTTATTAAATCGTGAGGGGGAGATCTTGGAAGAGATGGGGAGAGGGAAATCTGAAAGGAATATAATGTATGAATTTTCAATAAAAAATGAAGGCTGGGCCATACAAAAAGACTTATAAACAAAATAAACACACAATTAAAAATGTAGTAAGTGGTCTGTAATTTTTTTTTTTTTTGCCGTAGCCATTATGAGTCACTTTTCAAGTATGCTGACAGACTTTTTATTACAGGAAGGGTCTTTACTATTTAACATATTCCTGCACCAAAACACTTGATGAAGTGATTTAAGGGAAGAAGAGTTTGATCTTGTTTACAGCTCCAAAGGAATTTGTCTTTCAGAAGAAAGAAGGCTCAGGAGCAGAAACAGGAGGCAGCTTGTCCCACTGCATCAATAGTTAGAAATCAGAGAGAGAACAGGAAGAGGTGACAGGCTATAAAACATCAAGGGCTGCCCCAGTAAAACACTTCCTCTAGAGAGTCTCTACCTCATGACATGATGTTTCCAGAAACTTACCAAAACGTCCTGCCAGCTGGCACCAAATGTTTAAACACACGAGCCTTTGTGGGAACCTTTCCCATTCAAAACATGTCGTGAAAGATGAGCAAGTAAGAGACAGAGAGAAGACACAGAGGAAAAAAATATCCAGAGAACAGGCAGATTTTTACTGGAATGGATTAGAAAAACTTTACAAACTTTACAAAGAATAAATACTATTTTTTTAGTTAGGAAATGCATCTACATCTGAGATAAAGTGAAACCATGGGTTTTAACACAGTCGCTCTGCAGGGGAAACAGTACTTTAGTCAAACACATTTGTAGGTATCGGTGCTAATCAAAACATATTTCAGGTAAAGATCATAATGTGTGCTTTCACTGCCTTAATTAAGAAACCAAACTATTATCTGGAGGCAAATTAAAATGAGGAAGCTATTCGATTAAAACTTCTATGGAGCAACTATTATACATAACTAGACCTGTAGAATCAAGGAGGAAATAAGAAATGAGAAATAAATACCCACAGGGACATAAGTTTGTCTACCTCTATGATTTTCACTAATGAGAGAACAGACCGTTGGCTTTATAAAGCAAGCTACAAGCATATTGATAATTAAGGCTATTTCCTATTCCTACAGAGTCTCAGAGATATCATTTAGGTAGAAAAAGACTTCATTAAGATGCAAATGGCTTTACTCAGGATGTTATAGGAATGTCCTCCTCCCTTGAATTTTTTGAATTTTTATTAAATATGGTACATTGCTTATAGAAGATAAATGATCTATCACAAAGCTAGAATCCCAGTCAGCATTCCTAAACCTACACTGGAGCCTGTGTGTTTCTGGGCTGGAGCCATGATACTTACCCCTTGAAATAATACTTTTTCCTTTTAAACTGACATTTAAATTGAATTTTTATACAAAATATAGACATCAACGTATGTTAGGGAAAATGGAGAAATAAGATGTAGAGTTAATTCAAATTAAATTACTTAGTCTCTCAATATGCCCACCTCACCTGGAAAATTTCCCCTTTTATAGATTTCCAAATAGTTGTATATTAATTACTTCTTTAAAACTAAAATTGCTATTATCTTCCAAAACCAACAATATTTAATTTTGTCCAACAAATAAATTTGTTAGATCTATTTCCTTAAGTACAAGCCTGACTAAGTACAGATAGCTGTATGCAAAGGAGAAAAATGCCAATATGAGAAACTAGGAGAAAGAGAGAGAGAGAGAGAGAGAGAGAGAGAGAGAGAGAGAGAGAGAGAGAGAGAGAGAGAGAGAGAGAGGAGAGATGATTGAGAATCTGTGGAAGTATGCCCAAGGAGGAAAGATTAGGGCAGGCAGCCATATGGTTTATCTTTTGCCTATTAAATGATACCTATTAAATGATTTCATACAAGTAATGAGCAGCAATGTGTCTTATAATGAAAATCCTATATTTAGATACCCCAGAAAAATTATCATTTGGATTAGTAATGCCTGGCATGAACATTCTTTCAAATTTCTTGTCTTATAAGGCTAATTTGTCTTTCCCTTTTCATATTATTCTTGACCCTTCCTAAAGAAATTCTAAACTAAATATTAATGCTCATAATATACTACCAACTCTCACATATTTTATTCAGATTTTCCTTGAATACAGTTCTTTATATTTCCATCTTGATTGGTGTTTTCTCCAGGTGAATCTTAGGAATTCAAACAAAAGTGAGTGATATTATCACAAGGAATAATCTAGGCTTGAAATGCTCTCATATTTTAATGCAAACAGCAAAGACTGCGTCCTTTTCAGAAATTGTTCACACTCATTTCTGTTGCTTTAATCTGAAATGTTCCCAGTAGGCTCATATTTTAAATGATTTGTTCTAAAATGATGGAGCTATGTTGATGAGAGTGAATCTTTGGAGGATTGGAACTATAGAGGACATAACATGTAGGTCACTAATGAGGGCCCTCCAAATATTGTATTCACCTCTGAAACTAGCCTGTTCTCTCTGCACCCTGGTTCATCTTGATGAAAGTGTTTATCCCCCTACTTCAGCTTCGACTGCCATTAATCACAGCATGCCACCTTACCTCCATCTTTGATGGACTTAAATGCCTATGAAACCATGAAGAAAAATAATTTGCTTTTCTCTTACATTGTTGTGTGTTTTGACAACTAATAAGTAAATACTATATTACTGTTGCCTAAATGTTTACTTCATTTATAACAATAAATAAAGGAAACTGCAAGATACCTAGTTACCTTAACTAGTTCCACTTGGTGATTTCCACTGGTTAGAAAAGAAATAAAAAAGTATTTTGTCTTATTTAATACAAATATCCCTGAAATGCATATCTGCAAATTAAAACATTAGGAAAAAATGTCACTGTGACTACCCTTCCCTCCACTGCATTCTGACAATAGATTGGGGAAAAATTAATTTAATTCATTTTTTTTTCCATAGAGTAGATTTAAAGTGCTCATTTCTTCAATGATTTGGGATTCTTACACTGGATGAGATTGAATTGAAGATTACAGATGGTATGCAGATATGAACAAATGTACCCAAGTTCAAACAGTTCATGCATATTTAAAGAACTCTTCCAATGCAATGCCAACTCCAAGTGCTCAGTCAAACCACCAGCTGTGTGGTCAGTCACCAACTTCTGTTTGGTCAATTCTGAAATCGATGGTTTATCTGTACTTAGTGGTCTATGGAAACAAATTGAGAATGACTTTACACCCAGTAAAGTGAAATAAGGGATTCAGAACGTTTGCATCTTTGCTGTTAATAATGAGAGGTATGATCATGTCAGAATCTAGGTCCTAATCGAAGTTCTATAAACACGTGGCTATAAAAGAACAATCTCCTTGAAACAGGTGTCAAGTTCAGGCTGTTGTTTCTGGAAAAGGCTAGAACCACAAGTCATATAATATAGGACACAAATCATCACAGAACAAACACTTTTTAATGCATTTCCATAAATCATCCTGTTTTATATTACTTAAAGCTTCTCTTCTCCGAATTTCTATTGTCGGAGCAGAGTGAGCAAACACACAGCAAATTACATGCTAAGTGATGAAGAAGCAGACCTGATTCAGTCTGTATTTTAGGATTCAGAGTGGAGTTAGTTACCAAAAGCTGTAGCTTTTTATATCTTTGAATTGCAACATATTTAAAAGAGGTGTATAGTATTGGTAATGGATAACACTGGAAAGCAAGTTGTTTTATAATCTATGGTCTATGTCTGGTTCCAGTCTGTGATCTCCAGGCTGTAACCCCATCACTACACTTTAGCAACAGTTTGGTTCAATGTCAATGTTGTTGCATGAGATGGGCATGCTGTTCCCTGTGTCATAGCAAAGGGTAGATCTGATCGATTAATTGTGAAACTGATTAGTTACACATCCTTCATGCTTGACTTGTGCGTTTTGCTGTCTTACATTCAGGTTTAAAATAGAAATTCTATAATGAGATAGCAAGCTGTTATAATTTCTTCTTCAAAGGGTTTATGCAAAGTGTTCATTAAAAAATACTCCATTAAATACACGATGTATGGATTAAATAAGAAAAAAATCATAAAGAGAAATTCTCATTGTATTTTCACTGAGATTTTGCTAACATTCAAAAATTAATAATATGCATGTATCCCAAAATATAAATAGCAGTTTTGAAAAACAAAATTTTTAAAAAAATGATAATCTTCATACAAAACTGTTTAAAGATAGAAGCAAATACAAATAATTTGAGCAAAGCTCTCATAGATCTAGTGTTGTACATATACTAAATAATCCAAAGTATGAGATAAAATCAATTGCACATTTTTTTATAATTTTGTCCTATGTTGGTGACTATTAAATATCTTCACATATACCAAATCTACAATAATTTGTTTTCCCCTAATTAGTTCCTGAAAGTCCTTGAAAGATTTACTAAAATAAATCCTTTATTTTAACCTACATTTCCCATTCCCCTCCAATGTCCTTGCCCATGCCTCAGGATATCCAAAACATCTTGAAAAGAACGCAAACAAATGGAATCACACAGCATGCTCTGACCTTCCTTACGCATGGCTAGCTCCCGCTTGAATCAGAGGAAAGAATGCATAGCAATGTAAGCCTGCATGCACAGCTTCTGATTTGGTCCATGAATTATAGATGTACTTCTGAGGGGCCATTTCCCTTATGGTTTCTGATGCAAAAACAGGCAGTAAATATCTAACATCTTTCACCCAATACGTTAATCAGGCAGCAAGGTAGACATCAGTAGGCCCTCTGTGGTAAGTTTAATTAATGATGTGTATAACTATGTGGCCCCTTGCTCCTCCCCTTAATCCATTGCGAGAAATATTCTCCCATAAGGACCCAAAAGTTTGTGTTTTCTAGTCATTAAGTTTTGCTCACTGTTCTGAGGTCAGTCCATTCATTTCTCTCAGCTCCTGACTGTTATTAAAGATGTCAGTTCATTGACTTAATCTGTTGTGGGCTTGCTTTAATATGCTTGCCAAAGGCTCTGAGATCTGTTGCTACTATGAATTTTCTCTGTGCTAATGAATCGCTTTGAACTAGTTAGATAGACCCTGGCCAATGACTGCAATTCCTTGTGTAGATTTACTGTGGTAAAACTAGGCTGGATGCCTGCACCTGCTGACTTGGCTATGATGCTGGCTTTGTGATAGGGGAATTTGCTAGGCTAGGGGAGAGAACTAATTGCATTGTGAAAACAGAATAAGATATGCTACCTATACAAGCACTAAAACATATCAGAAGTATCCTGAGAGAGACATAGTTAGTAATTCAGGAATTCAGAACTCTCAGTATACATGAAGCTACCTGATTTCTCAAATGAAATACTTGTAATATAATTTTAATTCTGTGAATTTTTATGATGATTCATTTAGTACTGAACTTCTCTGGAGTCCTTCATCTGCATGGGACTAACAATTTGCCGTCTCTATTTTTTTTTAATATTTTAAAACAATAGGCTGGTTATGGTTTCTATAGGAAGGAGACACATTCATTATCTTCATTCGTATAGGCATGGATAAATCTCATGCCCCTGTAAATAATCCCATGCTTTTAAACGCAACCCTAATTATATTAATCATCTGGCATCATACACACAGAGAGAAACACATACACAAACACAAACACACACACAGACACACAAACACACACAGACAGACAGACCAACAGATAGATAGAGACATAGAGAGACAGTGACAGAGAGACAGAGATATGCAAGCAAGTATCAAGCATACAAGGTATATTCGGTATTTTTTTTTTTTTTTTTGGTTTCTTGAGACAGGGTTTCTCTGTGTAGCCCTGGCTGTCCTGGAACTCACTCTGTTGACCAGGCTGGCCTTGAACTCAGAAATCTGCCTGCCTCTGCCTCCCAAGTGCTGGAATTGAAGGCATGCGCCACCACTGCCTGGCTACAAGATATATTCTAATAACAGACCTTCAAATGTTTTTCCTTTGTATTTTACAGAAAGCACATCTGTGCCCTTTCATTTAATCTATTTTCACTTAAAGCCATAATTTAAAGTGAACATTCCAAGTAACAATGAAAATTCCTAGGTATTAAATAAAATGTGTAATTTATAGCTGGAAAATATTCAAGTTATAGAGACTGTACTATGAAGGAGTTCATAGCTCTTATGCTATGAAGCTTATTGAGACATGGCTTCAAGGTATAAAAACCTCAACTGCTTTGAGTTAAGAGAAAAACAAAATTTCTGTAACTTGTTGGATATTTTTTGTTTCATGTTCTCTTTATTGTAGAGTCACAGTTGCGCTTAAGTTTTATGTCTCTTTGTTACTGTGGCAGTGTACCTTCCACTATAAGAAACTTCTCCAAGTAGAGAAACAACCCACAATAAATAAATAAGTAAATAAATAAATAAATAAATAAATAAATAAAAAGACAGAAGACCATCAGACTGTGGAAGGTGATAGGAAATGATTAGGCCCTGATTGTTTTCATTTAACTCACCTCTATAAACCTGACAGTGCTTACAGTTGCAATGTTGATCCAATGTGAATACCAGGAAGTAAATGAACAACCATACAATTACCAATGCATATTGACTTAACTATTTGTCAATCATTTCTAGTGATACTGCAACATACAAAAGTGAACAAGATTAGCTCAGTCTTCAAGAAATACCCTCCTTCCTACCAGCACACCTCTGTTCAGTTGATTTTTTTCTTTTAAAATGCATTGGCTCTTCTTAGTTTCACCAAAGAGCAGAATGTAACTCTTCTATTATTCATGGAGGGTGAGGGATTGGGAATTTAAGCAACATGAATTTACACAGTGTCTATAGTAAGTGGAACATTGTGACAGGTCCTGTAGGAAAAAGAGGATATATACAAAGGTGTCAGAACACAGACAGCATTGTGAAAAGTTGTATGCAATGCTAACCAAACTCTAGGTTTAGATTATAATGACACAGCATGTCAGTGGTATGTTCTGTTTCTTGCTCCAGTACGTTAACTTCAAACTTTCTTGATAGTTGAATAGCTGAAGGAAGTGCAGCACATTTTAAGAAAGGCTTCTGTATAGAATAAAATAAATATGTTAAATACATTTTCAATTTTAACATGTATTTGAAATTTTAATAACAAAAATCTATCTTTCCCCATTCTTAATCATGACTTCCATACAATCCATTGATTCAAACAACACCGTTAACAAGTTTTTAAAAATCATCAGACATCTTGAGTTTAACATTAAACATTTTGATATTACATTATAATATTAACATTAAACACCACCCATGATATTCTTATTAAAGATTAAAAAACTATAGATTTCTTTCTTACTCATCAAAATTCATTTATAAGTCAGCATTTGGAAAGGTTAAAATATGACTCAATAATTTGAATTTAGGGAGAATCCAGCACTTCCTTTTCTTTCTATGACAGTCTATTATAAATTTTACCAATTTATATTTTAAGGTCCCAGATTCCCATGCCTGCCAGCCATGTCACAGCCTTGAGGAATTATAGCCATTTAATCAGGGTTGAACATTTCCATGCCAACCTTCAAGCAATGATGTTGTGTCCATGCTTTTGCTAGTGATGGATGAACCCACTTACTGCACTGCTTCCTGACTAACAGTACTTTAGAAGTTCCAAAAACCTTCACATTTCTCAAGATATCATATTAGCAACAAAATGACCTTCCCATATTTTTTCAGCTATAACCAATAGTTCATTATTTTCCCAAAATGAGAGGAAGGAGATCAACATATATTCGCCCCAGAATTCTACAGCATATCCTGGGCCAAGGAAATTGACTGCAAGAGATCCTGTAAGAAAGTACCTTGGAGAGTGTTGGATGTTGAAGTTTCCAAAACTATGAAAAGGAAAGTGTCAGTTTTCCAAATAACTCATTCTGTCTTTAGTATCTCACTTAAGAAGTATGACTGTCTCCTGCTGCTTTCTGCTTTGAAACTGTGGACCTGTCATCTCCATCACAGACATCTAGGGAAAATCCCAGCCTTTTTCAGAAGCAAAGCATATTTTCCATTTGAACTGTAATCAAGCATGTGCTGTTTTGTTTCGGGTTTTGTTTTGTTTTGTTTTGTTTTGTTTTGTTATGGTTTGTTTTATTTGGGTTTTCATTTTCAAAGCCTTTGTTCATACACTACCTCATATCTAATTCTGCTATATAATGACAAGGTGGTTTTAGTGTTTTATGTTATTTTCGTTTCAGCTTGATGTCCCAATTTACTTATTAGCTTCCTAACATGCAAAAGAAGTACATGCAGGTAGAACCATAGAAATGAACCATAAGCAGAATTCACAATGCAGCTGGAATGCATCACTCATTATTACACAAACAGAGGAGACATGCTGCATCAGAGGAAGAGTCAATGTACAAGAGTTGACTGAAGATGTTGGACCTCAGCTGGTTCACATATGAGACACACAGTGGTGACACTCAGCCTGGTGTTAGAGCTATTGCCTTATCATTGTCTATAACTCAACATAGCCTATAAGCAGAAAGTTTTCTAAACTGGACACAATACTCATTCTTGCCCTTGAGTCTTAGAGCTCATGGTTTGGGGTTTTTTGTTTGTTTGTTTTGATTTTTTTTGTTTTGTGTTGCTTTATTTTTTGTTTTTCTTTTGTTGCTGGTTGGTTGGTTGGTTGGTTGGTTAGTTGGTAGAAATTTTGTTTATTTTGTTTTGTTTTGTTTTGTTTTGTTTTGTTTTGCTGGAGGATGTGGGAAGAGTGATCTATAAACAGCTTCTTGCCCCTATAGTAATACTATCACATACAAGAAGCAAAATGAGAGCAAGTGAGCTCAAAATTTCTGCTATAGACAAGTTATGAGAACAACTGACTTTTTTCTCTTGTTATTTCTGTTAAGGAGACAAGAATTAATAGTGTTCATATGGTTTGGCATGAATGCTTCATCACCCTTAGTCCAGTTGACTAAAAAAGAATATTTTAAAATAAACCATGAGTCCATGTTAGCACTGTGAAGGGAAGTGTGGTTACCTCAGCATAATAGCCTCTGTTTTATCAACAGAAGAAAGCGAAACATGATTTTGTATATCTGGATTCTCTATACATACCTTGGAAATAAAAGGATCTCTGAAAAATGAGAAAATGATGGTGGTCTTATAGTCATCTTTGAGTGACTCCTTTGTTTTTCCACTGGTTTTTCAGTATGTATTCTGGTGTCTACTAAACTTTAATTGAGCTTAAATATAGAAAATAGACATTGTTAAAATCCCAAGCCAAGCCAAGGTTCTCAATTAAGTCATTGAAAAAGTTTTTCAATGATGTTATTTTTTATCCAAAGTCCTGAATTTAAAATTGAAGAAGATATATGGCCTGATAAGTTATTTCAAATGTGAGCACTGTGTATCCCCCGAAACATATTGGGATTAACTTCACAGATCTATGTTTATTAGGTGGGCATGCCCAGTACCACTGAGGTAGGGGGATTTGGACCATAATATGAGCAACTCTCACGCTTATTAACTCAGGCAATAATTTTCTCTTTCCAGGAACTTCAATAGGACTTGATAACAGCTATAACAGCTGTCCCTTTTCTGTCTCCCAGTTCTCTGATACTCTTACATTAACAAGTCATCGGAGCATGAATTTGGGGACACATAACCCTATGATTCACTGAAAAAGATGTATTTCTCAGTTTAGTGTGGCATTTTTTCTGTTTGGTTGATTCATTTCATTACTTATGAATGCATTTTCCTTTCTGTCCCCCATGCAACCGAATCATGCATTATTTATAGAGATGAATTTTTGTCTTCTATTTATTTAAATTGTCCTCTTGAGCAAGCCCATTCACAGGTCTAGGTGTCTATCTATTATAGTGATTCATGATGGTGATGAACATAACAGACACGACCATTAGCTGAGCAACACAGCACCTACTGTTTGCTGAGTGCTTTTCCACTTTATTTAGTTCTCATAACATTTTAGTTAGGGCATCAGCAGAGGCATAAGGAGGATTGTGGGCAGACCTTACTTCTAGAGGTCACTCAATGTGTTAAGAAAAAAAATAAATGGCTGCTGAACACACATCCAATCAAACCAAGCCTGCAAATGCTACTGGGTGTTAAGACAGAGTCTCTGGACATTAATCATCCCTGTATATGAATGAGGTGCTTGTGAGGAAAATTAGTTAATTTATAACCACACATACTTCTCCCCCTAAAACACCACCTTCAGTTCTTATGAGACAGAAGGGTAGGTTTCTTTCTTCCTTTCTTCCTTTCTTTCTTCCTTTCTTCCTTTCTTTCTTCCTTTCTTTCTTCCTTCCTTCCTTCCTTCCTTCCTTCCTTCCTTTCTTTCTTTCTTTTTCTTTCTTTCTTTCTTTCTTTCTTTCTTTCTTTCTTTCTTTCTTTCTTTCTTTCTTTCTTTCTTTCTTTCTTTCTTTCTTCTTTTTTTCTTTGTGTCTTACTTCCTTTTTTTCATTAAATTCAGGCAGATGTAGGCCTGCCTGTCTAGGAAGAGTGATCATTTTGCTCTCTAAAATCTTAACTCCCAGGCTTAATTATTATGCAAGTGTGCCAGTGTATTAAGCTTATAGGCCAAAAGTAATTTAAAATCTATGCTGCATTGACTTTCAAATTATTTCATTTCTAACCTAGATGCTTGCTTTTTAAAGGCATTTTTCACTTTTACATAATCAACCAGATTTCCCCAATATTATGGTCCTTAAAATCTCTTATCCTTCTAGGCCACTATCGATAATTGTAAGTGATATGTTCCCCTCCTGTGTGAGAAACTCCTTCCTCAGTTTCTCACTTCAACCTAGCCTATGCCTCCTAAATGTAGAAATGTATTATGTACCATAGAGCTTGTCAACAAGGTCATTTGTTCTTAATTATCAATCCAGAGTGATGCTCTTGGAAAAAATAGCCACATGTTCACAGCTATATTAAGAATGCTGAGACACTGGTCCACTGACTTTCATTGATAGCAGATAAGCGATATTTGTTCCCTGACTATGATAGAGTCTTAGAAAAATAAACAAATGTAAACATACCATTGTTCTCGAACCTTTTCAAGTAGGGCTGAGAAGAGAGGGAGGGCACAGAGATTCAGAATACCCTAGAGTCTGATCATGGAATGTGCTGAGATTTGGAATACCACTTGTGGTACCAGATTACTGTACTCAGCCTTCATCACCAGGGCTACTTTTCAAAGTGGACAGCAGTTAACATAAATTCACAATTTGAAAGGTCTGGAAAATAAGTATGAGGTTCTTGCCCCAAAATCATACATCTATATCCCTCCTCCAAAGATTATGGAGGAGAAGGAGAAGGAGGAGGAGGAGGAAGAGGAGGAGGAGGAGGAGCAGGAGAAGGAGCAGGAGGAGGAGGAGGAGGAGCAGGAGGAGGAGGAGAAGGAGAAGGAGAAGGGGAAGAAGGCAGCAAAAATATTTAGAAGCAGAGGTTGAAGCTGAGTTTTGCAACCTTATCTCCTGTAGAGAATGCGACCATTGAGATTACAAGTTCACCTCTGCCGTGCTTAAAACAATCACATAATTAAATTATTGTTCTCTTGAGAATAGGAGAGAAGCTCATGAGCCTTGCTCTCCACCAAAGCACTGATAATGGGAGCTGAGGAAAGGATAAAGCCACACGTAAATTTTCCAGGTTGTAGTGCCTACCTTCCAAGTAGCTCTAATTAAACTCAGTGGGAAAATAAATAAGCAAACAAGACAGACAGCCTGATATCCAGCCAGAAAGAGAGAGAGAGAGAGAGAGAGAGAGAGAGAGAGAGAGAGAGAAAGGGGGAAAGAAAGGGAGAAAGAGATAAATAAGAAAGAAAGAAACACAGAAACAAGCACAGAAACAAAGAAAGAGTGACAGGAAAGAAAGAAAGAAAAAACAAACAAACAAAGTAACAAAGAAACGAAAGGAAGGAAGGAGGGAAGGAAGGAAGGAAGGAAGGAAGGAAGGAAGGAAGGAAGGAAGGAAGGAAGGAAGGAAGGAAGGAAGAGGCTGTAGGAGGCTCACTGACTAGGGAAACATGGTTTTTGAGCAGTGGGGATTAAAACTCAAGAAACACATGTGAGAAACTTTTTTAAAAAGAAAAGAATATTAAGAAAAGAATTTAAGTGGATGCTTCACTATGGAAAATGGAACCTCAATTTCTGAACAGCAAGATCTATTAAGGATCTACTATAGTTTCTTACATAACAGAATCTGGGTAGACAAATCAGTAGCTCCTCTGTTACCACAGGCCACATTTAAACTATTTTATGTTGAAACCAGCAATTCATTCTCTGAGAAATTTTAACATGTTTGATCAGATATTTTATAATAAAAAACCCTAATAATCTTAAAGGATACAAGCTTTCTGTCTCTGTCTCGTGTGTCTATCTCTCTGTCTCTGTCTGTCTGTCTGTCTGACTGTCTGTCTCTCTCTCTCTCTCTCTCTCTCTCTCTCACACACACACACACACACACACACACACTTTATTCATTTGATTAACCTCACAATTGTTTTTTATTGGCTGATATAAGCAGTGATGTGTGAAGAGATGTCATGTTGCTTCACGTTATACTTATATTTATTTTAACTTTATACATAATTTATATTGATTGAAAGATTTATATTTTTATATATTTGTATTTCAGATTAGATTGGAGCTCCTCTAAGGATTTCATTCCCTGGTAATGATTACCCCACAGGTCCAAGTGTACATGTCTGAAGAAATCACCTGAAATCAATGATGGGATTAAAGAAAAGGGGAGATTGTCATCTCCCTGCTTTTTAGAAGTGGCCTGACCATCTCAGTAGGAGTTACAAGGACCACTAGAGTCATTCTGGCACAGACACAAAACCTGTCTGAAGATATCCAGGACAAAATTCACCAGGCCGTGACCTTCAACTTGGGTAGACTGGAGTTCTACCTGCAGCAGATAACCTCCTTCCAGGGGTGTTGCCTTAGGAAGCAGTCATGCTCTCAACCTGCTGACAGCTGAGCAGAGAGAGACTTATACTAGGGAGGGATGCTGTTTCTATAGTAATGAATCTGGGCTAGTAGAACAAAATGCACAGGCACTTCAAGATCTCAGACAAGATCTCTGAGCCCACTATGAAGTGGGTAACTCACACCACAGACCATGGTACTGAAACCCTCTGGTAGCCTGGCTTCTTCCCTTCCTTGACCCCATACTGGCCATTAGGACCTTCCTCCTCCTGAATTCCTATTTCATCCAAATTCTAAAATAGCAAGTAAGCAGCATTGTCAAAGTTATTACCAACCAGGTTCTGATTCTTTCTTTCTTTTTTTTTATAGCTTTTCATTATCTTTATTTTTATTTTTATTTTTTAATATTTTTATTTTCTATAATCTTTGTTTACTTTCCAAATGATTTCCCCTTTCCCACATCCCCTCTCCCCATATGTCCCATAAACCTTCTTCTCTCCATCCATTCTCCAATGATCTCCCTCCTTTTTCTCTGTCCTTATATTCCTCTCCAATGCTAGATCAATTCTTTCCAGGATCAGGACCCTCTCCATACTTCTTCATGGGAGTCATTTGTTATGCGATTTGTGCCTAGGGTATTCAGAGCTTCTGGGCTAATTAATATCCACTTATCAGAGATTGCATTCCATATGTATTCTTTTGTGATTGGGTTACCTCACTTTGGATGATATTTTCCAGATCAAACCATTTGCCTAAAAATTTTGTGAATTCATTGTTTTTTTTTGCTGAGTAGTATTCCATTGTATAAATATACCAAACAAGTGAAAGATCTATAGACAAGAACTTCAGGTCTCTGAAGAAGGAAATCGAAGAAGACCTCAGAAAATGGAAAAATCTACCATGCTCGTGGATTGGCAGGATTAATATAGTTAAAATGGCCATCTTGCCAAAAGCAATCTACAGATTCAACACAATCCCCATCAAAATCCCACCTCAGTTCTTCACAGAGTTAGAAAAAGCAATTCTCAGATACATCTGGAATAACAAAAAACCCAGGATAGCTAAAACTATTCTCAACAACAAAAGAAATTCTGGGGGAATCAGTATCCCTGACTTCAAGCAATACTACAGAGCAATAGTGTTAAAAAACTGCATGGTATTGGCACAGTGACAGGTTCCGATTCAATACCAAATCATTCCCAGCCTAGAGGTTGGTAACTTTGTCACCTCACTTTATAAAACAAAAAAGGGAGAGATGTGGAGCCAGGAACCCATGGGACTAGGGCAGGACAGGATGGAGGAGAGCAGGTCAGGAACAAGAATAGGGTCAAGGTATGTCCAAACCCCAGAAATCTTGAGCTGAGTTAGGCCTAGTAGTATTACTCTCCCTTTGCTCAGGGCCTGTGTATCTATCCACATAACCAACCCTTTTCCTGACCTTTGACAACCAAAGGAGGTCACAAAGCCTGGTAGAGAAGTTGAACTTCCTTTCCCATAATAAGGTCATGTAGAGCAGCAGGTAGAATTCCATCTCATGCTAATGAGGCATCTCCAGAACCCTGGCCCCAACCAATGATGTACACTCACCCTGAAAGATGATAACCACCCCCAAATGTTTAAATAGTCTTTTCCCCCCTCATTGAAAGAAGTTTCTAACTGAAGATGCAACTGAGAGTCTGTTCTCTTGATGCTAGCTACCACCTGTGCTCGCTTCAGTCTCCTGCTATTCTGTTCAGTTTGCCATCTCAGGATCAACTGGTTAGACCCTGGACTGATCATGCCTTTCCAGGCGGGGAGGAGGAGCCTGAGCAGCAACACCGCATTACATACTCACAAATTTAAAATGTGTGTTCTGCATATGAGAACAAATGGGTTTGTTTTGTTTTCCTGAGTCTGGCTTATTTCAATTAACCTAATGATTTCAAGTTTCATCTATTTTTTGTGCCAATATTGTGACTTAATTCTTTTATAATTTCATAAACTTTATATATAATTTTACTATATATAATATAATAGAATAGAAAAGAATAGAATAGAATAAAATATATATTCAGTGAACTCATTGTTTTCTTTTAAGTGATATTTAGGATAGTTTTATTTTCTGACTATTGTAAATAATACAGATGTAAACAAGCCTCACAGAGACATGTAGACACAGAATGGTGCATACCCTCAAATGTGGTGTGATTGCACCACAGTAAGTTCTGTTTCCAGTTTTCTGAGGAAATGCAGTAGAATTGCTATAGAAGCCCTCACAGGCTTACTTGCTCCCTACCAGTTCCTTCCCCATATCCTCAACAGCACTACTTCCATGCTTTGGTAACCATTTTGATGGAGTTTCAAAGCACGTTGGACTCAAATTTATCTAATATCTATGGATGCTGAACATTTTCAGACATTTATTGTCCATTGGTATTTCTTTGGAGAACTGTCTTGTCCAACCCATTAATCTGTTTACTGATGGAATGGATGGTTTTTGGTGTTTAGTTTTGGTGTTCCTTATATCCCTTGGATATTAATTTCTTGTTTTGTGTGTAGGTATTTCTTCATATAGGTAATTGCCTTTGATTTTTTTGTTATATTTTTTGTTTTACTTTGCAAAAGCTTTATAATTCATATAGTTCCATTTGTCAATTCTTAGAATAGTTCCTCTGCCTTTGGAGGCCTGTTGTCTGAGGGTTAGTATTAATATTATGGCTCTGCTGAACTAATGGGCACATCATCTCTGACAGGTTGGTAATATGTCATGTAGATTTCAGCACTCACTCATTGCGAAGTTTTTCATACTTTGGAGTGTGACTTTTGTTTAATAGCCTCTGTCTTCTGAAATCAGACGTCTTCACCCATGCAATGTGTCTTAGGCATTGCTCAATTGCTGTGAAAAGGCAACATGGGTAATGTAATTCTTATAAAAGAAAGCATTTGGCAGGGAGAACTTGCTTACCATTTCAGAGACAGAGTCCATTATCCTCATAGAGGGGAACATAGTGGCAGGCATGGTCTGTCCTGGAGGAGAAACTGAGCTCTGCATACTGATCAACAGGTAGCTGCTAAGAAAGAGGAAATGTGGGAGACATAAGGCAGAGAGGAAGAGGCAGAGGAAAAGGCAGAGAGGCAGAGGCAGAGGAAGAGGAAGAGAGGCAGAGGAAGAGGAAAAGGCAGAGGAAGAGGAAGAGGCAGAGGCAGAGGAAGAGGCAGAGGCAGAGGCAAAAATGGGCCCAGCATGGATTTTTGAAAGATCAAGGGCCATTCTCAGTGCCATATCTTTCCCAACAAGACCACACTTCCTAACTCTTCCCAATAGTGCCACTCTCAGATCATCAAGTTCCCAAATATATGAGTCTATGGGGGTCATTTTTAATCAAACCAACATACATATCTAAGTCTTTCCAAATGATTGCTTTCAATTATATTTTGAAAGTAGCTTCAGAACCATTGGCTTCCATAAGGCTTGCTCATACATCCTTAATTTTGATTAACTTACATCTATAGACTACCATCCCCCTCTTCATAACCCTGTTTGACCCTTTAACTCTTCATGTTCCCCCTCTTTTCACATCACAGATATTTTACTCTTTTATTGCCCCTGGGATTACATTTCTTAATTGGATTGTCAGATACTCAGCTTCCTCCTGTCTCTTCCACACTCTTCCTTTGGGTTAACTACTTCCCGAGTCATTTTTTTTTTGAATAATCATTCTATTAGAGCTTCCAGGGAAACCTAAATCTGTCTCCTCGTTACAATACACTTCAAGTAGCTAAACATAAAATCAAACATATAAACAAAGCATCTATTCTCAAATTTAAATAAAACAATAAAATTAAACATGTAATAATACAAGACATTGGGTCAACATAACAAGCAGAGAGACACTGTACATAGCTAATGACAACTTGGTCTCTTCTTATTTACTAAATATATACAGGAAAACAGTAATATTAGGATTACTTGTTCAGGAATCTGGAGATTTCAAGAATCCTAAAAACACTTGCAATATAAAAACAAAAAATAGTGAGAATAACAAGAAAAGTTTTGAGCATGGCAGCAAAATAGCATGACCAGTCAGTGAGTACATTTTAGAGAGAAAAGAAAGTCCCTGCAATTATGCCCTTGGGGCATAAAGAAGTTATACCTACAGAAAAAATTTATTTTGTTGTATTTTGAGCATATTATCTTTATAATGATCCATTAATATCAGAAAGAAGAGAATAAATTGAGTTGACATGAGAAAGAAATAAAAATGGGCATCAAGGACTTGGAAGTGGCAAAGTGTGATACAGAGGGACATTTATTTCCTCCTACTCATAGACAAATGAAAGAAGGCTCAGAAGTGTGGGTAGGGCCTGGAGTTTGTGCATGGGCCGTGAGTGAACTCAGCTCTTGGTGTCTGCTGTGCCTCAAATGGAACCCAAGCCAAAGCTCTCTTGGCATCATTTCTAGGATTAATACTGTGGAAAGGGAAGGAGAGATTCCATTGACAGAAAAGTAAAGTAGGCCATCAATCCCTTGTGTTTAAGGAGCAAACACTACCCTTTGTGTGGAGTAATTAACAGCCCATGGAACTTATTCTCCCTGCTGCACATACACCCCTGAGAGCCCATCGAGGAAGCAGGGCAGTTGCTTTCATTAGTCTCAATAGCTGAAGAGTAACAATTGTTAACCATCTCTTGCTCTATTTCCCCCACAAAGGACTGAAAGGGAAACATGTGCTAGGAATGGCTTGATTTGACACTGTTGGCAGGGGAGGTTGAAAGGAGAAAGGAAAAAGCAAAGAACAGACAAGTCCAGAAAGAATCTATAATTAAGCAAAATGGAAAGTGGTTCAAAGGAACTAATCTTGCTCTTACCTATGTCCTTGCCAGCACCCTGTCCAGTGAATCTGAGGGACACAGAGGACCCCTGTGTAACCAAGAATACTGAATATGCTGAGTATCACCTCTACGTACAAAGACTTAGGAATAAGAAGGAGATGAATGCTTTGGGATCTATAAAAGCAAAGGGGGGAAAGGGGAAAGAAAGCTATTACATCATCCCTTCTATACTACTCTTCCCACAAACCCTGGCAACATAGTTGTAAGTGGTCACCCTGTCTTATACATATATTCCCCAGTGATAAAAGCGCATCTCCTGTGGTCATGATTGAACCTTTAATGATAAAATCTTAGACCAATGGGAGAATAACATAATGGAATTTTATACACTTGGAGTTTTATGACTCATGGGCAGGCACTTCTAGGGACAGGCAGTAGTAAGGCAGATAGGTCTTCACTCACTCCATGTTTCGAGAGTTATTGAGCATGGGAATTTAGCTTCTAAACTTCTTGTCTCTGTTCTACTATACAGTGGGTCTCTGAGCCAATGAGTAATGGACTATATAAAGACATGAAATTGGTTTATAAATTGATGAGGGCTACCTCCTTGTGCCCAAAGGAATCATACTAAGGTTTATTTCAGTCTGTCTAGAATAATCTATCTTTTCTTTTGAAGTAAGAAGTCAAAGAAGCATCTGTAAAAAATGGTCCCAGGAAAATGTGCTGTCTGTTGACAGTTCCTTCAGTCCAATGATTTTTTTATTAAAGGACAGGTTTTAAGAAAGATAAAGTACCACATTTGGACACTAAATATGGTATTTTTAATATATAGACAAGTAGAAAATATTTTATGCTGTTGTTTGTTAGCCTAATTTGATTAATATGATTAACTCCAGTTATGAATACTTTTCAAACAAAGACCACCCTTTTTTTAAGGATGAAAATAATTCAATAGTATCCATGTTTTGTTATGTCAACCAGCCCTCACATTGGGTACAAAATATTTCAATATAATGATAATTGTTTTAGTTCCAATGAATTCTGATCGTGGATCATTGTCATCTTCTTCCCAACACATGCTGTGTAAAGTAGAAAGGCGTCTATTGGTTCACATATTATTAACTCCATTTTATCACTTGTTTATAGGGATGTCACAGAATTGACATGAGGTGGCATTTAAAGTTGATCAGGTTTCAAAGTCATAACAATGTGGGTTCAATGGTTAGATTCATAAACTAGTGCCATATGAGCTCTCTGAAAAGAATTAATGGTGACAAATGTTATAAACCTTTAATTTTTGAGACCACAAAAATTAAATAGTAAATAAAAATTAAGTATATTTCTTGTCACATGAGATTAAAATGTTTTGCTATTATTTTGAGTGAGGCAAGAGATGGAATAGGCATTTATGGCTGACTTTGATAAACATTTATACTTTTTCTGCATGCCAATAGATCACAATGTATAAAGAGTCCTATGTAAGATATTGTTGATTTAGATATCAACTCTTTTAACTTCCTCTTCCATGGGATTCCTTGAGACATCCCATTTTGGGATGAGTGCTTCAAAGTCTGTAATCTTTGCTTAATCTCTGGCAATGGGTCTCCATAAATCTCCCCTCTATTGCATGAGAAAGCCTCTAAAATGACTGAGCAAGATCTATTTCCTAATCAGAGTCCAAAAAAACTATATATCCTTGATTAATAAATTTAAATTTGGGAGTTATGTGCTTAAAACAAATAGAAGAACTGAGTTAACTAATTTGAGAGTAAGAATATGTGGGTGTATGAGCAGAAAAGAAAATTCTGAGCACAATAGGTTATCATGCCAACCTTCCATCTCTTTTCCCACTAAAAACAAAAATAAAATATTTTAAGCTCAGCTGCCAGGAAAGACACTTAATATATTTTATCATACTACATATTTAAATTTTGTGGTTATCTCATGAATTTAAAATTTGAATATTTAAAAAGTTTTGCAAGGCTTATACCTTTAACAAAGCTTGGGTGGTGGTACTTATTTATCTAAACGTTGATCCCACATCCTCTGAGTTTAAAACTTGTTCACCTTTAAATGCCACTTCCTGTGAATTCTATCATATGGAATGGGGCAACAAATAAGAGAAAAAATGGATATTATGTCTATGACTACTTTTCAAATTCAAAAATACTGTTTGATGGAAGTAATGTATAAAAATAAGTTCTTCAGTGGTTTCATGGGAAAAAGACTTTATTTGTTCTTGGGTCACATACATTATTTTCTGGAGCAGTGTGAAGTACATAGAGGAATGCATATAAATTTACCAAAATGATATCCCAACACTCAGCCTCCTGCATCATCTTTCTTCATCCATAAAGTGGTATATTTTAGTCATCCATCAATGTTAACACATCATTATCATCCAAAATGTATTTCACATGGGAGATGTGCATATTGGGTGTGTGTGTATGTATATATATGACTCTAAATGGGGCACAGAGACAGACAGACATAGAGATATTGACACAATATTAGAGCTGAATTAAGGCTCCAGTTGGCTCACAAGTGGCATCAGGAAAGTATATATAAGTATATATAAGGGACTGCTCTGTGATTAGTTCATTTTGGGTTTCAAAATAAGATGTACAAAGGGCAAGGCTGGTTTACACAGGCTTAGGGGACTTGACATGCTTTAGAACTGCAATGTGCCCTTGAGACAGGGAGGCAAAGGGACACTAGCTATGTGTGCAAAAATGAGAGTCAGAGCTAACTGCACACACACACACACACACACACACACACATACACACTCAAAGGGAGAGGGACAGAGACAGACAGACAGACAGACAGACAGACAGACAGACAGACAGACAGAAGGCAGAAAGATAGAAACAGGGAGAGATAGAGGTACCAACCCTCAATTCAAGACATATAAAATTGTTTCACTACCTTAAAATACTTATGAACATAATTTTAAATTTACAACTTTCTATCACTCCTGAAATCCTCTTTCTACCTCAGAATCTAGAAATAACATGAATCTGAATCAGAGGTAGCACCATGGCATTAATTTCCAACAATCTATTCTTACAGAAGAAATATTCTTGTTATGAAATATTTAAGACAAATGTAAATCGATTGCCAATTCCAGGCACTTGAAGGTCATAATTTAAGTGTGGGTTGATAGAATATTCTAAAAATCTTGAGAACACGTCTAAAATTTACATACCAGTATAGCTTGATTTGATTTGAACACTAAATTTAACAGTGGTACATGGATGTTATTTTTCTTCTTCAGACACAATTGTTATCTTTTTTAGGAAAAATACTTTAATATGTTTTTGTTATTTGCAGGAGGAATCATATGCAATAATTTTGGTATCCAAGCCAACCATGAACACTCCTGCTATTCCCATTGTGCCTTCTTATGATTATTACATGGGAGTTTTCTTCTGTTTTTGCCCTTGGGTGTTTCCACAGGCTAGTATCATATGATCAGGTGCTGGGCATCATATCTCTCCTACTGCTCTGGGCACTGTTTGATTTTAAAATGTTTGTCCAACATTTCAGAAGTCTTATCCCTAATGTATGGTGAATAGTTGAATCAGCAGGCAACTTGATACAATCCAGAATCACTTAAGAGGAAGGAAACATAATTGAGAATTGATCTCAATTAGACTAGCTCATGTTCATGTGTTTTCAGAATTTTCATAATGGGTGGGTCAGCCTAAAGTAGGTGGTACCCTCCATAATGAGACTGTGCTATATAAGAAAGATAGATGATAAAAACAATACGTACATGCCAGTAAGTAACCCTATTAATTTCCATCATAGTTTTATCTGTAAGTTCCAGACTTCAACTTGTGCCCTGGATTATCTTAATGATGCTTTTTGGTATGGTGTTTATAGCAATAACATAAACATGCTAGACCTAAAAGTTGTACAAGAAAAATGAAGTATTGTCACAGATATTACCATGCTGATTTGGTGAGAATTATGGAAGCATTTAGAAATTTTGAGTTGGAAAATATACACTGTGGAAGTTTTGTTAATACTGTTTCTGAGAGAAGCAAGACTCCTGGAACTCTTGATGTGATAGTTCCAATTAAGATTCAGTTGACTTAAAACCTTTTGTTTTATACTGGAGCAAGATTCATTCACTGGGGTTGAAAGATAAGCTGTTATTAAGAGATCAGCAACAGAAACATTTAAGCAATGTCTTCAGAAAAATATTTCCTCAATGTTGGAATACACAAGAGGTTGTCCAGGGGTAACAAATGATACATCTCTAACTGACATCTGAGTGCAGTAATGTATATCATACATAGTACTCATGAGGGCGTGAAAGTTATAGACCTGAAGGAATCAGAAAAAAGCAAGGACACTAAATGTACGGAACCTACTAAACAAACCATATGTTGGGAATGGCCGAAAAGTGGAGCTGTCCAAGTCTTTTAAAGAACAGAAGTTCATGAGTGAGTCATGGACATCAGAATTTAATCTATAAAAGGTGAACCAACATTGCTGGACTACAAATTTGCTTTAATATCATTGTTTTTATATGCTTATTGTTCCCTGTAGAGATAAGAAAGTATATACTGTATTTACTTTTATTTTTTTTCAAGAGCTCAAAATAAAGAAAACTTGAACTTTTAAAGATACATTGAATGGAATATCTTTTATGTATTGGAATTATCATAGGCTAACATTTAAGTTTGAACCATTTTTGATGTTATGTCATAAATGTGTGATCTTGAGGCAAAGGAAGGAAGGAGTATAGATGGAAAAAAATTGTTAGTGTGTCAAAGTGGACAAGGAGTGGATTGTTATAAATTGGCTGATAAACCTGATATAACTCAGGTTTACCTGAGAACAGAAAACTCAAAGAAGTTGCTTCTTAGATCAGACTGGCCTGTGGCCTTATTCATGAGTCAATGTGTTAATTGCTAATCAGTGTAGGATGGCTCAGCCCACTGTACATGGCACTATTCATAGGCAATGGCCCTGTGATGTATACTGTGTTGTATCTCTGGCTAGAGGGAGCAAGCCAGTGAGTAAACTTTCTACTTTTTACATTGGATCCTGCCTCCAGGTACCTACCTTGAGCTTCCAATCTCTTTTAATTTTATTACACTGCAGATTTCATCTGCCTCCAGGTCTACCCTTTGATTGTTCCACATCCCATAGCTCCTCCCCACCTCATCTCCAAATGAATGTCCCCACCTCCAACCCCACTAGACCTCTCTACTCCCTGGGGCCTCCAGCCTCTTAAAGGCTAAGTCCATCTTCTCTTACTGAACCCAGATATAACAGTCCTCTGCTGTATATGTGTTGGAGGCCTCATATCAGCTGGTGTATGCTGCCTGGTTGGTGTTCCAGTGTCTGAGAAATTTTGGGGGACCAGTTTAATTGGCACTGCTGGTCCTCCTACAGAGTAGCCCTCCTCCCAGCTTCTTCCTGCTTTTCCCTAATTCAACCACAGGGGTCAGCAACTTCTGTCCATTGGTTGGGTGCAAATAGCTGCATCTGACTCCTACAGCTGCTTGCTAGGTCTTTTGGAGGGCAGTCATGATAGTTCTTTTTTTTGTGAGTGCATCATAGCCTCAGTAATAGTGTCAGGCCCCGGCGCCTCCCCTTGAGATGGATTCCACTTTGGACCTGTCACTGGACCTCCTTTTCCTCAGGCTTTTCTCCATTTCCATCCCTGCAGATCTTTCAGACTGGAACAATAATGGGTCAAAGGTTTTTACTGTGAGTTGGCAACCCTCTCTCTCACTTGATGCCCTGTCTTTTTGTTGGAGGTTGACTCTACAAGTTTCCTCTTCCCACTGTAGGGCCTTTCATCTAAGGGCCCTCCTTTGAGTCCTGAGAGTCTCTCACCTCCCAGGTCTCTGATACATTCTTGAGGGTCCTCCCACCCCTATATCTCGAGGTTGCCTGTTTCCCTTCTTTATGCTGGCCCTCAGGGCTTCAGTCATTTTCCTCCACCCAATCCTTGATCATATTCCCCTCTTTACATCCCTATCCCCTTATCCACCCAGATCCCTCCCTCTCTCCCCTCTCCTGTAATTGCTTTCTTCTCTTTCCCAAGCAGGATTGAAATAGCCTCACTTGGGCACTTTGGCTTGTTAAACTTTCTGAGTTCTGTGGACTACATCCTTGGTATTCTGTACTTTTATTTTTTTGTCCAACCTTAATAAATAGTGTTTATCACAACAACACAAAGTAAATAAGCATAGTGATGCATGGTTGATACTGCTTAATTTACTATTATGAGAGACATGCCAAGAAATGTCTATCCACCTGAGATAGAAAGGGTAATGAAATACTGAAGGAGCAATTCCATCTAAGTCCTACTATGTTTGTGAGGATATATCCAGGAACATGGCTAAATGATTGCTTACAGGACATGGCTAAGTGTTTGCTTACAGAGCATACCAGAAGTCATAGCTCCAGAGATAAATATAAGCATGAGAAACTTACTGTCAACTGAATCACTGAATGAAAGTATGTCTTATCCCTGAAGAGGGAAGAGAGAGGATCTAGTTGTACATTGAGTATTCTGAGATACATGGACCTCTTGAATTCTATAAGTTCCCCTTGCATTCCAATGACAGTAGGGATTAGTCCTAGTCTTATAAGGTGTCCTTGATGATAATCAAAGCTACTCTGATTTCAAGATGTCTAAAATCATGTAATGCTAATGTTACTTAGAGGACAACATTAAATAATACTTTTCTGGTTCAAATGAATGAAGTTGATGACATATAAGTTGTCTCTTTAACAATTGTTCTGATTAATATTCCATTTTCACCTTGTCTATAATAATAATAACCTGGTTGAAGCCTTTTAGAAAATTTCAAGTTTCCCAAAACATCTGTTTCCTATCTGTTTAAAATGCATATTAGAAGGTGCACTGGATCCCAAGTCATGTGCCTTGAATCACGTGACAAGCTTGGTCTTGTGATATAACTTTTCTAAAGCATTTCTTGTATCACCTTTAAGCCTTCAGAGTTGTCATAAGCAGATGATCTCCAAACTGGTTGCCTTCCTGTGGCTTTCCCCACATCTCTGTGTAGCCTGTTTCCAGAAATGTTATCCTGTCTCTGGCTGCTGTTGTTAATTATTAAAGCAAATATTAAAAAATATCATTAATCTCTTGGACCTACTTTTTTAAAAGGAAGCTTTTGGCCAGGTTCCCTCATGGTGATTTCATTCACCTTCTAACAGAGATTAATGGTGTGTGTGCTATACCAGCTCATCAGCTCATTTGAAGTCTATTTCTTGAACCAATATCAATCATTAAAATGTTGTATGGTCTTATGGGACTTATACTAACCCAAAGGATAGTTGAGCTTCTATATTCCCAGAATTGGGTATCCAGTTTCTCCTGTCCTAACAAGATCAGAGACATAAGAATAATCTGTGATAAGCAGCAATGACTATTGATGCAGACAATTATGGGCTAACAATGGTAAAATGACACTAAGTATTCACAAATGTTTTCCAATAACTACTTACTGGCCTGTCAACTTAAGCAAAAGTTACAGTTAACTGGAAACATGCTTGTATTCAAGTTTGTATTTAAAAAATGGCTGCCTTTCTCCCTGTATACTTAAACAAATTTTTAGACTTTTAGTACTGAAACATCCCATTTACTCTGAGTCCTTTTTAGAGATGCATCAATATTTACTAATAAGCATGAGATAGCAATTCCACCCTTATATCTCTATAGGTAGAAGTTACTCACCTTGAAAATGTGGACCCAGAATGCTGATCTATTCACAGGATATTTTGTATATGTGAGTTATTAGAACAGGAGTTTTCAGCAGCTTCCCATGAATAATTTGAGCCATGTATTCTTGCAGATGGAAAAGAGAACATATGGGCTATTGTTCTGTCTTACTAACGTAAATGCACTGCTTCCCATGAGATCCACAGTAACAATTATTTGAGGTTAGAGTGGTGACAAGAGTTATAGTTTATCCCATAACAATATGTTATGAATGGTTTTCTAGGAACTTACATTTTTTAACTTTCGGTGTCTGTTGAAACTGTGACATTTAATGGGATAGTGTCCAAGCTTTTGCAGTAATATTCTAATTAACTCACATTTCCGCAGGGAATCTACTATTACAGATAGAAGTTGTATTTCATGTACTAATATGAAACTCTATAACCACAGGTTGAGAAATCTAAGCTTCACGTCAACAATTTAGTATATTATTCACATATCATTAATGGGATAAGGCAGGTGTTGAAAGGCCCTTGAATTCCTTTGCTGGTTAGCTACCGACATTTCTAATGCAAGGTATTTATTTTCTAATCCCTTGGAGAAATAAACAATAATTGCAAAAATGGAATTTTAGAGCTAAGAAGAGGGCTTGGAAATAGCAAACATAAATATAAACTTTTCTTGAAGAAACTGTCTTATTTAATGGAATTTGGAGGGATTCATTGATGTCTTACACCATATTGTGCCTAAAGAAGTGGAGAATTTTCATGTATCATCTAAATAAGCAGCTATTTGATAAGTGAGGAAAACCTCTCACTGACATGTTACTAATTCCTAGGATCACACAACTGAGATACTAAAATCATCAGAGCTAGACTTCAGAAACCATGTTACCAAACTCAGTGCTGTTTTGAATATACCAAATATCTACAGTACAGGTTTATTCACCAGCAACTGAACTGACTCTTGGAAAATCTACAGCTGTATATTCATTTGAAGTTTATTAGCTTAGTATCTTGAGGATGAACTCAATTAATTGGATAAAGCATCTTTCATTAGACATTAAATCTTACAAAGAGGATTCCAACAATAAGAACAGGTTTATTCCTATTATCATACCCAAGTTTTAATTAAATGAACTTTCAATTTTTTAAAACAACATAATATTCTCGATTTCACTTATTTAAAATATTTTCTTCTTATATATTTAAAATCCTCAGGATCATTCTCCAGGTAATTTTTTAATTGAATATTGTCTTCCTTTACATTGCCAATGGTAAAACATTTCCAGATATCCTCTCCCCAAAGAGACCCCAACCCCTCCTCCCACCCCCTGCCTCCACATATATGCCCTTCTGCCTGACACACTCCCACCTCCTTCCCTCCTTGGTTCCCTTTGTTGAGGCCTCTATTGAGCCTTTACCTGACCAAGGGGCATTTCTCCCACTGATGCCCAACAAGGGCTTCTTCTACCACACTTTTGGCTGGAACCATGTGTAGCCCTTGGTTGATGGTTCAGTCCCTGGGAGTGACTGGGGCATCTGGGTAGCCGAAATCATTGTTCTTCCCATCGGGTTCTAAGCTGCTTCAGCTCCTCTGGACCACCCTCCAGCTCCTCCATTGGGGACACCATGCCCAGTCCAATAGTTTGTTGCTAGCATCTGCCTCTGTAATTGTAAGACTCTAGCAGGGCCCCTCAGGAGACAACCATGGCATGCTCTTTTGGTATACACTTCTTGTTGTCCATAATAATGTCAGGGTTTGGTGACTGTTTATAGGATAAATCCCCAGGTAGGGCAGTCTCTGGGTGGCCTTTACTTCAGTCTCTGCTCAACACGTTGTCTCCCTTATTGCTCCTGTGAGTATTTTGTTCCCTTCCTAAGAGGAATCAAAGCACCCCCACATCAGTACTCTTTCTTGAACTTCCCGTGCTGGGTGAATTTTAACTTGTTTATTTTGAGCTTTGGGGCTAACATCCACTCATTAATAAGTCATACCATGTATGTTCATTTGTGATTAGGTTACCTCACTCTGGATGACACTTTCTAGTTCCATTCATTTGCCTAAGAATTTCATGTATTCATTGTTTTCACAATAGCTGAATAGTACTCCATTGTGTATATATACCACAGTTTCTGTACCCATTACTCTGTTGAGAGACATCTGGGTTCTTTCCAGCTTCTGGCTATTATAAATAAGGCAGATATGAACATAGTGGAGCATGTGTCCTTATTACATGTAGGAGCATCTACTGGGTATATGCCCAGGAGTGGTACATCTGGGTATGCAGGTAGTACTATGGCTAATTTTCTGAGGAATTGCCAAACTGATTTCCAGGGTGGTTTTACCAGATTGCAATCCCATCAACAAGGGAGAAATGTTTCTTTTTCTCCACATCCTCTCCAGCATCTGCTGTCTCCAGAGCTTTTCATCTTAGCCATTCTGACTGGTGCAAGGTAGAATCTCAGTGTTGTTTTAATTTACATTTCCCTGATAACTAAGGATGCTGAACATTTCTTTAGGTACTTTAGAGCCATTAGAGTTTCCTCAGTTGAGAATTTCCTGTTTAGCTCTGTACCCCACTTTTAAGAGAGTTATTTGACTCTCTGGAGACCCATTTCTTGAGTTCTTTGTATAAATTGGATATTAGTCCTCTATCAGATGTAGGGTTAGTAATGAACTTTTCCCAGTTTGTTGGTTGCCCTTTTGTCCTATTGACATGTTCTTTGCCTTACAGAAGCTTTGCAGTTTTGAGGTCCCATTTGTTGATTCTTGTTCTTAGAGCATAAGCTATTGGTGTTCTGTTCAGGAATTTTCCCCCTGTGCCCATGTGGTCAAGATTCATCCCCACTTTCTCTATAAGCTTCAGTATGTCTGGTTTTATGTGTAGATCCTTGATCCACTTGGACTTGAGCTTTGTACAAGGAAATAAGAATGTTGATTTGCATTTTTCTGCATGCAGACCTCCTCTTGATCCAGCACCATTTGATAGAAATGCTGTCTTTTTTTTCCACTGGATGTTTTTAGCTCCTTTGCCAAATATCAAGTGACCATACATGTGTAGGTTTTTTTCTGGTTTTTCATTTCTATTCCATTGATCTTCCTGCCTGTCTGCATACCAATACCCAACAGCTTTTATTGCTATTGCTCTGAGGTAGAGCTTGAGTTCAGGGATGGTGATTCCCCCAGAAGTTCTTTTGTTGTGGAGAATAGTTTTCGCTATCCTGGGGTTTTTGTTATTCCATATGAATTTGATAATTGCTCTTTCTAGATCTATAAAGAATTGATTTGGGATTTTGATGGGGATTGCATTGAATCTGTAGATTGCTTTCGGCAAGATGGCCATTTTTACTATATTGATCCTGTCAATCCATGAACATGGGAGATCTTTCCATCTTCTGAGATGTTCTTCGATTTCTTTCTTTGCAGACTTGAAGTTCTTGTCATACAGATCTTTTACTTGCTTCTTTAGGGTCATACCTAGGTAAGAAAAATTATTTGGGACTATTGTGAAGGGTGTTATTTCCCTAATTTCTGTCTCATCTTGTTTATCCTTAGAGGAGAGGAAGGCTCCTGATTTGCTTGAGTTAATTTTATATCCGGCCACTTTGCTGAAGTTGTTTATCAGTTTTAGGAGTTCTCTGGTGGAAGTCTTGGGATCGCTTAAGTATACTAGCATATCATCTGCAAATAGTGATATTTTGACTTCTTCCTTTCCAATTTGTATGCCTTTGACCTCCATTTGCTGACTGATTGCTCTGGCTAGGACTTCAAGTACTATATTGAATAGATAGGGAGAGAGTGTGCAACCTTGCCTGGTCCCTGAATTTAGTGGGATTGTTTCAAGTTTTTCTTTGTTTAACTTGACATTGGCTACTGGTTTGCAGTATATTGCTTTCTCTATGTTTATGTATGGGCCTTGAATTTCCAATTTTCCCAAGACTTTTATCAGGAAGAGATGCTGGATTTTGTCAAAAGCCTTTTCAGCATCTAATGAAATGACCATGTGTTTTTTTTTCCTTTAGTTTGTTTATGCAGTGTATTACATTGACAGATTTCCTTATGTTGAACCATCCCTGCATCCCTGGGACGAAGCTTACCTGATCGTGGTGAATTATAGTTTTGATGCATTCTTAGATTTGGTTGGCCAGGATTTTGTTCAGTATTTTTGCATCAATGTTCATGAGGATATTGGTATGAAGTTCTCCTTCCTTGTTTGGTTTTTGTTTGGTTTAGGTATAAGCATTATTGTGGCTTCATAGAATGACTTGGGTAGTGTTCCTTGAGTTTCTATTTCATGGAAAAATTTGAAGAGTATTGGTATAAACTTTTCTTTGATGGTCTGATAGAATTCCCCACCTAACTAATCTGGTCCTGGACTTTTATTTATTTATTTATTTATTTATTTATTTATTTATTTATTATTGATTTTTTTATGGGAGACTATTAATGACTGCTTCTATTTCATCAGGACTTAAGGGAATATTTAGTTGGTTTATCTGATCCTGTTTTCTTTCCCTTTCTTTCTGATCCTGTTTTAAAGTTGGTACCTGATATGTATCTAGAAAGTTGTCTATTTCATCCAGGTTTTCAAACTTTATTGAGTATGATCTTTTATAGTAGGATTTGATGTTTTTTTGAATTTCCACAACTTCTGTGTTATGTCTCCCTTCTCATTTATGATTTTATTAATTTGGATACTGTCTCTGTGCCCTCTTGTTAGTCTGGCTAAGGGATTATCTATCTTGTTGATGTTTTCAAAGAAACAGCTCCTTGTTTTGTTGATTTTTGAATAGTTCTTTTTGTTTCTGTTTGGTTGATTTCAGCCCTAAGTTTGATTATTTCTTGCCATCTACTCCTCTTGCGGGTATTTGCTTCTTTTTATTCTAGAGCTTTCAAGTGTACTGTCAAACTGTTGCTGTACGCTCTCTCCATTTTCTTTTTGGAGGCACTCAGTGCTATGAGTTTTCCTCTGAGCACTTCTTTCATTTTGTCCCATAAATTTTGGTATGATTTGTCTTCATTTTCATTAAATTCTAAAAAGTCTTTAATTTCTTTATTTCTTCCTTGACCAAGCTATCATTGAGAAGAACATTTTTCAAAGTCCATGTCTATGTGTGTTTTCTATTGATTTTGTTTGATCTTAAGACCAGCCTTAGGCCATGGTGATCTGATAAGGTACATGAAATAATGCCAATATTTCTGTATCTTTGAGGCCTGTTTTGTGACCAATTATATGGTCAGTTTTGGAGATGGTACCATGAGGTGCTGAGAAAAAGGTATATTCTTTTCCTTTAGGGTTGAATGTTCTATAAATACCTGTTAGATCCATTTGGTCCATAACTTCAGTTAGTTTCACTGTGTCTTTGTTTAGTTTCTGATTCCATGATTTGTCCATTTTTTGACAGTGGGGTGTTGAAGTCTCCCACTCTTACTGTGTGGGATGCAATGTGTGCTTTGAACTTTAGTAAAGTTTCTTTCACAAATGTGGTTGCCCTTGTGTTCGGAGCATAGATCTTGAGAATTGAGAGTTCATCTTGGTAGACTTTTCCTTTGATCAGTATGAAGTGTCCCTCCTTAATTTTTGACAACTTTTGGTTGAAAGTCAATTTTATCTGATATAAGAATGGCTACTCCAGCTTGTTTCTTAGGAACATTTGCTTGGAAAATTGTTTTCCAAACTTTGACTCTTAAATAGTGACTGTCTTTGTCACTGAGGTGGGTTTCTTTTATGCAGCAAAATGTTGGGTCCTGTTTACTTATCCAGTTTGTTCGTCTATATCTTTTTATAGGTGAATTGAGAACATTGATATTAATACATATTAAGGAAAAGTGATTGTTGCTTACTGTTTGTTATCTTCTTAGTTAAAGGTGACATTCTGGTTGTATAGCTATCTTCTATTGAGTTTGTTGAAAGATTACCTTACTGATATTTCTATCGTATGGCTTGCTGCCTTGTGTTGGTATTTTCCACCCATTATCCTTTGCAGAGCTGGATTTGTGGAAAGATATTGTGTATATTTACTTTTGTCATGAAATGTCTTGTTTTTTCCATCGATGGTATCTGAAAGATTTCCTGGGTATCGTAGTCTGGGCTGACATTTATGTTCTCTTGGTGTCTATATAACATCTGCCCAGGCTCTTCTGGCTTGCATAGTCTCTGATGAAAAATCTGGTGTAATTCTGATAGGCCTGCCTTTATATGTTACTTGACCATTTTCTCTCACTGGATTTAATATTCTTTCTTTTTTTAGTGCATTTAGTCTTTTGATTATTATGTGATGGGAGGTATTTCTGCTCTGGTCCAATCTGTTTGGAGTTCTGTAGTCTTCTTGTATATTCATGGGCATCCTTTTCTTTAGGGTAGGGAAGTTTTCATCTATAATTTTGTTGAAGATAATTACTTGGTCTTTAATATGTTAATACTCGCACTCTTTAACACTTGTAATCCTTAGTTTTGGTCTTCTCATTGTGTGCTGGATTTCCTGGATGTTTTGGGTTACAAGTCTTTTGCATTTTGCATTTTCTTTGACTGTTGATTCAATGTTTTCTATGGAATCTTCAGCATCTGAGATTCTTTCTTCTGTCTCTCTTTTATTCTGTTGTTGATGCTTGCATCTATTACTCCTGAATTCTTTACAATGTTTTTGATCTTCAGAGATTTTTCACTTTGAGATTTCTTTTTTTTTCTGTAATTTTTTATTTTCAGTATTCTTTGTTTACATTCAAAATGATTTTCCCTTTCCTGGTTCCTCCCTCCCCATAAGTTCCCTAAGCCATCTTCCCTCTGCCCATTTTCCTATCAACCCAGACCTAATTCTCTGTCCTGGTATTCCCCTTCAATTCTGGAACAAGCATTTTCAGGACCAGAGACCTCTCTTTTCTCCTTCTTGGGAATCATTTGATATGTGAATTGTGTTTTGGGTATTCAGAGATTCTGAGCTAATATCCACAGTGATTGTATTCCATATGTGTTCTTTTGTGATTACCTCACTTTGGATAATATTTTCCAGATTCAACCATTTGCCTAAGAATTTCATAAATTCATTGTTTTTAATTGCTGAGTAGTCTTCCATTGTGTAAATAGACCACATTTTCTGTATCCATTCCTCCATTGAGGGACATCTGGGTTCTTTCCAGCTTCTGGCGATTATAAATAGGGCTGCTATGAACATAGTGAAGCATGTGTCCTTATTGCATGCTGGGGAATCCTCTGGGTATATTCCCCGAAGCAGTATTGCAGGGTCCTCAGGAAGTGTCTTGTCCAGTTTTCTGAGGAAGTGCCAGACTGATTTCCAGAGTGGTTGTACCAACTTGCATTCCCACCAGCCATGAAGGAGTATTCCTCTTTCTGCACATCCTCACCAATACATACTCTCTCCTGAGTTTTTAATCTTAGCCATTCTGACAGGTGTAAGGTGAAATCTCAGGGTTGTTTTAATTTGCATTTCCCAAATGACTAATGATGTTGAATATTTTTTAACTTGCTTCTGAGCCATTTGAAGTTCTTCAAGTGAAAATTATTTGTTTACCTCTGTACCACATTTTTTAATAGTTATTTGGCTCTCTGGAGTCTAACTTTTTGAGTTCTATGTATATATTGGATATTAGCTCTCTGTTGCATGTAAGGTTGGTGAAGATCCTTTCCCAATTTGTTGGTTGCAGTTTTGTCCACTT
The DNA here is from genome assembly GCF_947179515.1 of Apodemus sylvaticus. Lineage (NCBI taxonomy): Eukaryota > Metazoa > Chordata > Mammalia > Rodentia > Muridae > Apodemus > Apodemus sylvaticus. The sequence continues at coordinate 26,677,521 of NC_067477.1, forward strand.
GACAGTGTCCTTTGCCTTACAAAAACTTTGTAATTTTATGAGGTCCCATTTGTCAATTCTTGATCTTAGAGCATAAGCTATTGGTGTTCTATTCAGGAGCCTTTTCTCTGTGCCTTTGTCCTCAAGGGTCTTCCACAGTTTCTTTTTTATTAGTTTCAGTGTGTCTGGTTTTATTTGGAGGTCCTTGATGCTCTTGGAGTTGAGCTTAGTACAAGGAGATAAAAATGAATCAATTTGTATTTTTCTGCAAGCTGACTTCCAGTTGAGCCAGCACCATTTGTTGAAAAGCCTTTTTTTTCCACTGGATGGCTTCAGCTTCTTTGTCAAAGACCAAATGACCATAGGTGTGTGGGTACATTTCTGGGTCTTTAATCCTATTTCCAGTTTTAGATCCTGGATAATTTTGTTTAGTTCCTTCATTTGTTTGTTTTTTCCTGATATTCTTTAAGGGATTTTTGTGTTTCCTCTTTAAGGGCTTCTACATGTTGAGCCATGTTCTCCTGTGTTTCTTTTAAGGATTTTTGTGATTCTTCTTTAAGGGCTTCTGCATATTGACATATATTTTCCCATCATTCCCTATGGGATCTGAACAGCCTGGGCAACAGCACCCTGTCTCCAGGCAGTGCAGGAGGTAAGCTGTGCACCAGAGGCCACCTGGGAAGGGGCAGCTTGCACTGGTGAGTCCAGCATTGACAAGACCAACTAACACCAGTGGGATCTAGATGGCAAAAGGCAAACACAGGAACGTCACTAACAGAAATCAAGACAATATGGCAACATCTAAACCCAATTCTCCTTTACCAGCATGTCCTGGATACCCCATCACACCAGTAAAACAAGATTTGAATTTAAAATCACTAGTCATGATGCTGGTACAGGAACACATGAAGGACACACTTAAAGAAATTCAGGAGAAAATGGATCAAAAGTTAGAAGCCCTTAAAAGGGAAACACAAAAATCACTGAAAGAAATCCAGGAGAATACAAAAGCCAATAAGGAGGAAACACAAAAAACACTTAAAGAAATACAGGAGAACTTTGGTCAACAGGCTGAGGTCGTGAAAGAGGAAACACAAAAATATCTTAAAGAATTACAGGAAAGCACAAACAAGCAAGTGAAGGAGCTAAGCATAACCATCCAGGATCTAAAATCAGAAGTAGAAACAACGAAGAAAACTCAAAGGGAGATAACTCTGGAGATAGAAAGCCTTGGGAAGAAATCAGGGGACATAGATGCAAATATCAACAACAGAATACAAGAGATAGAAGAAAGAATCTTAGATGCTGAAGATACCATAGAAACCATGGACTCAATAGTTAAAGAAAATGGAAAATGCAAAAAGCTTGTAACCCAAAATATCCAGGAAATCCAGGACACAATGAGAAGGCCAAACCTAAGGATTATAGGCATAGATGAGAGTGAAGATTTACAACTTAAAGGGGCAGCAAATATTTTCAATAAAATTATGGAAGAAAACTTCCCTAACCTAAAGAGAGAGATGCCCATGAATATATAAGAAGCCTACAGAACTCCAAATAGACTGGACCAGAACAGAAATACTTCCCATCACATAATAATCAAAACACCAAATTTACTAAACAAAGAATGAATATTAAAGGCAGTAAGAGAAAAAGGTCAAGTAACATATAAAGGAAGACCTATCAGAATCACAGCAGACTTTTCACCTGAGACTATGAAGGCTAGAAGATCCTGGGCAGATCTCATGCAGACTCTAAGAGAACACAAATGCCAGCCAAAACTACTATATCCAGCAAAACTCTCAATCACCATAGATGGAGAAACTAAGATATTCCATGACAAAACCAAGTTTACCCAATATCTATCCGCAAACCCAGACCTACAAAGGGTAATAGGAGGAAAACACCAATACAAAGAGGGAAACTTCACCCTGGAAAAAGCAAGATAGTAACCTTTCATCAAACCCAAAAGAAGTTAAGCAATCAAATTTAAAAAATAACGTCAAAAATGAGAGGAAGTAACAATCACTATTCCTTAATATCTCTTAACATCAATGGACTCAATGCCCCAATAAAAAGACAGAGACTAACCGACTGGATACATAACAGGACCCTACATTTTGCTCCTTACAGGAAACACACCTCAGGGTCAAAGACAAACACTACCTTAGAGTAAAAGGCTGGAAGACAATTTTACGAGCAAATGGTCTCAGGAAACAAGCTCGAGTAGCCATTTTAATATCAGATAAAATTGACTTTCTACCCAAAGTCATCAAAAGAGACTCTGAGGGACACTTCTTGTTGGTCAAAGGAAAATACAACAAGAAGAACTCTCAATCCTGAACATCTATGCTCCAAATGCAAGGGCACCCTCTTTCGTAAAAGAAACTTTATTAAAGCTCAAAGCACACATTGCACCTAACACAATAATTGTGGGTGACTTCAACACTGCACTTTCCTCAATGGACTGATCAGGAAAACAGAAACTAAACAGGGACACAATGAAACTAATTGAAGCTTTGGACCAATTAGATTTAACAGATATATATATAGAACATTCTATCCTAAAGCAAAAGAATATACGTTTTTCTCAGCACCTCATGGTACCTTCTCCAAAATCGATATAATTGGTCACAAGACAGACCTCAACAAATATAAAAAGATTGAATTAATCCCATGCCTCCTATCAGATCACTATGGAGTAAAAGTGGTCTTCAATAGCAACAAAAACAACAGAAAACCCACATACACGTGGAAACTAAACAATATTCTACTCAATGATACATTGGTCAAGGAAGAAATAAAGAAAGAAATTAAAGACTTTTTAGAACACAATGAAAATGAAGACACAACATACCCAAATCAATGGGACACAATGAAAGCAGTGCTAAGAGGAAAATTCATAGCCCTGAGTGCCTACAAAAAGAAAATGGAGAGACCATACACTACCAGCTTAATGACACACCTGAAAGCCCTGGAACAAAAGAAGCTATTTCACCCAGGAGGAATAGAAGGCAGGAAATCATCTAACTCAGGGCTGAAATCAATCAAGTAGAAACAAAGAGAACCATACAAAGAATCAACAAAACCAGGAGCTGGTTCTTCGAGAAAATCAACAAGATAGATAAACCCTTAGCCAGTGTAACGAAAGGGCACAGAGACAGTATCCAGATTAACAAACTTAGAAATGAAAAGGGAGATATACCAACAGAAACTGAGGAAATTCAAAAAATCATTAGATCGTACTACAAAAGCCTATACTCAATACAACTGGAGAATCTGGAGGAAATGGACAGTTTCCTAGACAGATATCTGACACCAAAACTATATCAGGGTCAAATAGATCAACTAAACAGTCCCATAACACCTGAAGAAATAAAAAGGGTCATAGAAAGGCTCCCAACAAATAAAAGCACAGGACCAGATGGCTTCAGTGCAGAATTCTATCAGACCTTCATAGAAGACCTAACACCAATACTCTTCAATCTTTTCCACAAAATAAAAACAGAAGGAACTCTACCCAACTCGTTCTATGAAGCCACAATTACGTTGATACCAAAACCACACAAAGATCCAACAAAGAAAGAGAACTTCATGCCAATTTCTCTTATGAATATTGATGCAAATATACTTAATAAAATTCTTGCCAAACGAATCCAAGAACACATCAAAATGATCACCCACCATGATCAAGGAGGCTTCATCCCAGGGATGCAGGAATGGTTCAATAGAAGGAAATCCATCAATGCTATCCACTACATAAACAAACTCAAAAAAAAAACCCATATGATCATCTCATTAGATGCATAAAAAGCATTTGACAAAATCCAGTATCCTTTCATGCTAAAAGTATTGGAAAAAACAGGAATTCAAGGCCCATACCTAAACATTGTTAAAGCAATATACAGCAAACCTGTAGCCAACATCAAACTAAATGGAGAGAAACTTGAAGCAATCCCACTAAAATCAGGGACTAGACAAGACTGTCCTCTCTCTCCATATCTTTTCAATATAGTACTTGAAGTTCTAGCTAGAGCAATTAGACAACATAAGGAGGTCAAGGGGATAAAAATTGGAAAGGAAGATGTCAAATTATCACTATTTGCAGATGACATGATAGTCTACTTAAGTGACCCGAAATCCTTCACCAGAGAACTCCTACAGCTGATAAACAACTTCAGTAAAGTGGCTGGTTATAAAATCAACTCAAGCAAATCAGTTGCCTTCCTATACTCAAAGGATAAGCAGGCTGAGAAAGAAGTTAGTGAAATGACACCCTTCAAAATAGCCACAAACAATATAAAGTATCTTGGTGTGACTCTAACCAAACAAGTGAAAGATCTATATGACCAGAACTTCAGGTCTCTGAAGAAGGAAATCGAAGAAGACCTCAGAAAATGGAAAAATCAGCCATGCTCGTGGATTGGCAGGGTTAATATAGTTAAAATGGCCATCTTGCCAAAAGTGATCTACAGATTCAATGCAATTCCCATCCAAATCCCAACTCAGTTCTTCACAGAGTTAGAAAAAGCAATTCTCAAATTCATCTGGAATAACAAGAAACCCAGGATAGCTAAAACTATTCTCAACAACAAAAGAAATTGTGGGGGAATCAGTATCCCTGACTTCAAGCAATACTACAGAGCAATAGTGTTAAAAACTGCATGGTATTGGCACAGTGACAGACAAGTGGACCAATGAAATAGAATTGAAGATCCAGAAATGAATCCACACACGTATGGTCACTTGATCTTCCCAACAAATTGGGAAAGGATATTTACCAACCCCACAACTGATAGAGGGCTAATATCTAATATATACAAAGAACTAAAGAAGTTAGATCCCAGGGAACCAAATAACCCTATTAAAAATGGGATACTGGAATACCCAAAACATAATCCACACATCAAATGAGGTACAAGAAGAAAGTAGGCGTGGCCCCTTCTTCTGGAAAGACTCAGTGAAGCAGTATTCCACAAAACCAGAATGGGGAAGTGGGAAGGGGTGGTTGGGAGGACAGGGGGAGAGAAGGTGTCTTATGGTACTTTCGGGGGGTGGGGTGCTAGAAAAGGGGAAATCATTTGAAATGTAAATAAAAAATATATCGAATTAAAAAAAAAGGAAAAAAATGGGGTACAGATCTTAACAAAGAATTTTCACCTGAAGAAATTCGGATGGCCGAGAGGCACCTTAAGAACGGAGGAGTGGCCCCTTGTTCGGAAAAGACTCAGTGAAGCAGTATAGAGCAAAATCAGAACAGGGAAGTGGGAAGGGTTGGGTGGGAAAACAGGGGGAGGGAAGGGGACTGATGGGACTTTCGGGGAGTGGGGGTCCAGAAAAGAGAAAATCATTTAAAATGTAAATAAATATATCAATAAATTAAAAAAAAAACAAAAGAAGTGCTCAACATCATTAGTCATTAGGAAAATGCAGATCAAAACAACCCTGAGATTTCACCTTACACCAGTCAGAATGGCTAAGGTCAAAAACTCAGGAGACAGCAGGTGTTGGCGAGGATGAGGAGAAAGAGGAACACTCCTCCACTGCTGGTGGGGCTGTAAGATGGTACAACCACTGTGGAAATCAGTCTGGAGTTTCCTCAGAAAACTGGACATGAGACTTCCAGAGGACCCTGCTATACCTCTCCTGGGCATATACCCAAAGGATTCCCCGGCATGCAATAAAGACACATGCTCCATTATGTTCATAGCAGCCTTATTTATAATAGCCAGAAGCTGGAAAGAACCCAGATGCCCCTCAAAGGAGGAATGGATACAGAAAATGTGGTATATTTACACAATGGAATACTACTCAGCAATTAGAAACAATGAACTCACAAAATTTTTAGGCAAATGGTTTGATCTGGAAAATATCGTCCTAAGTGAGGTAACCCAATCACAAAAGAATACACATGGAATGCAATCTCTGATAAGTGGATATTAATTAGCCCAGAAGCCCTGAATACCAAAGGCACAAATTGCATAACAAATGACTCCCATGAAGAAGTATGGAGAGGGTCCTGAACCTGGAAATGATTGATGGGAATGGAATATAAGGACAGAGAAAAAGGAGGGAGGTGATTGGAGAAGGGATGGAGAGAAGAAGGTTTATGGGACATATGGGGAGGGGCGATCCGGGAAAGGGAAATCATTTGGAATGTAAACAAAGAATATAGAAAATAAAAATATTAAAAAAAATACAAACCAAAAATATAAATCAAGCATATGACAATATCAAATGTATTATGGTTACTTTCTTTTGGGGGGAATAGAGGTTTGAGAGATGGAATCTTACTTAAGAGAATTCACCGCTCTTCCAAAGGATCTGAATTTGGTTTCCTACATATCCATCAGGATGCTCACAGTTGCTTCCAAATCTAGGTCCATGCAGTTCATCACTTCTGGCTCCTGAGGGAACTGCTTTCAGGTACACTTAAACAGGAACACACATACACATATTTCAAAGTAAATGAATCTGAATAAAAATAATTATATTTTGAAAACTTCGTAGTGCATACTTTATGTTATCCTCTAGTAAAATATGAACATGTTTGCATACTAATAATTAGATGTTTTTATTTATTGTTATACAATATTAAATCTTGGCTGAATATGTGATAACATAAGCTACATAGAATCTTCAGGGTTTTCTTGAGTCATTTGAAAACAAATAAGCAAGTAGAACTTCTGCAAAAAAGGTCACCTCTAAATTTCAATAATCTCTTTAAACTTCACATTCTATAGAACAGTCTTTTCTTGGCATATTATAAGAAGCATTCATAGGTAGAGTCCATTATTTGCACAGGCTTGGATGTGATTTCTAATTGTGAAGTTTTAATGAGGTTAAAGTTTTTGATACCACTTGGAAATACATCTAACTCCATTAACAAGTTTTTGCTATAATTGCCTTCCATATGAACCATGCAGTATGCTGAAATGGTATGTTCATGCTCCTCCCATTTATTTATGATTAGAATGCTCATTTGCATATACATACATGGACAAATCTTCAGATTTTTGTTAAATGTCCCTTTCTCAGTTAAAACTTTTCCTTATTTTCTTTTGTCAAATTATACAACCACCATACTAAAATTACTTTTCTTTTCCTTTCTGAATCTTATCCATAACACTAATCATTCGTTAGTACATTCAATATTTCACTTTTTAAATTGACTTCCTGAGGTGCATTATGCCTATTATAAAACAAATTCCAGAGAGTAAACATTTTACAGATTAGTCTACAGTGCAATATTAGAAGAGTGGATGAGGCCCAGAGAAAAATAAATCTCTAAGTGAAATGTCTCTCTCTAGAATTGTTTCTCTGATACCCTCAGTACCATCGAGATTCAGTTACTGAGCAGCAATTTCCAATTACTGAAACTGTAAATGTTCCAGACTATTGAAACATTATCAAAAAACTGGAGATCCAAAGATTTTTATACTCCTGGGTCTCTGTTTCTAAAAATTTCCATATTTTGCTATCTGTTCTCTTGAACATTTGCCATTAAATAAATGCACTAAAGTATATATGTGTATATATCTATATCATCTATATCTATTTATCTATCTATACAATGAACAAAATGTCTAGTTCATTAAATTAATTAAAAGAATATAATATGCTCTGGTTTATGTGTAAAGAAGATGAAATTAATTTAAAGTAAAATATCTAGAACATATACAGTGTCATAACAGCTATAGAAATGTGACCCCAAGACTAGGTTTATCATTATATTCAATTATTTTCATGGACTAATCCTGCATTTTGAACAAATGAACTTTTCCCTAATATAGTCTGTATTTTTCCTACTTACTTCTTTCTTTATTCAGTACTTTGTTCCTGACCTATCCTAATACTGGCTTTGGACAGTGTACGCACTGTGTTCTGATGATAGTTATACATTCCTTCTTTTACTGCATATTCATTCAAAAACACAATGGTCTCTTTATTACAGAAACAAGCAACACTAAGTGACTAGATTCTTTAAATAGAAATGGGAATTAAAAAATGTGCAGAGAGTGAGAGACTTTTGAAAATACAGTCATAACTGGGATATCGTCACCATACTCTTACCTTCAGGGATCAGGAAGATATGAAGGGCTGAGGCACAGGAAGATATTAACAATCACGAGGGGATGGAGGCCAGCAAGGAAACTTTATTTTTCACAGCAGGACTGATGCATACATGAACTCACAGACACATGACAAAATGCCCAATACCTGCACAGATCCAAGTCAGATGGGATCCTAGTACTAAGAGGAAAAGGAAAATATCATAACAAAGAAAACAACTCTAATTGATGACCACTTGCAAAAATAAAATCAATTTCCTCACAAGGAATCTCACATAATATTATACCCTGTGCCCAAAAGTAGGGGGCCTACATAAACTTAATCATGTTTTTATACATTTGTGTCTCGTTTTGCTTTGTTTGAGAACTTATTTTTAATCTTACCACTCTTTTGCTTTTAAGCACTATTTTCCAATTTTGAATTTTTTTATAAATTTGTGTGTATGTGTGTTTCTTGTGGGTTTTTCTCTGCTTACTTATTTGTTTTCATACTGATTTGAGTTTTATATTTGTTTCATAGAGACAGAGAATAAGAAGACACAGAGTAGGAAGAGTAGGGAGGTGGGAAAAATCTGGGAGAAGATTGAGAAAAGCATGATCAAAATGTATTATATGAATGCTCAGTGAAACCAAAGAGAAAAATAAAATAAAGTCCAAAGAAATTGGGAGGTGTTGGTACAATGGATGCTAATACATACATACATACATAATACATAAATACATATGTACATACATACATATGTACATACATACATACATAAATGTTTTTTTCATCATTTCATCTCAAGGTATTCACAGTCTGTGACTATAAAATTATAAAAATGTTTGCACATATTGACCTAGTATTAACTTAAATTGAATTGTAAACATATTCCATATAATATTTTATTTGGTAACTTCCAAGAAGTATTGTGCATGTGAAGAGGCTCGCAAACCTTATCAAAGTAATAGGTCCTCTCCACAGTATAAAGCTGTGATTGCTTTAAGTGTATACCAGCACTGCTTTCTTGACTAAGCAACTGTCTGGAATCTCACATTTTAAGTTTCTTCCTAAAGTCCATAAACATTGCCAGGATTTCCCAAGTGACAAATTATATCTTCTTATGGGATCTAGATAGTTTGTCTTTGTCCCTGGCTAGTTTTCTTCTGACATTATATGGAATGTTAGGTTTTAGTTCTACAGACATACAAGTGTTCTTGATTTCCAGAGAGGATTTTAGACTTCTCATCAGGGGGAATTTTATATTCTATGATTCCAGGTAATCATATACCACATTCTTTGGTGTGTGTGTCAGAAAAAGAATTCAAGAGGGACCACGAATATATTCATTCTTGTCTCACCCTGAGGTTACAACTAAATTTAATATTTATAAAATGAATGTTTTATACATGCTGAAATTCACACTTTTCCTATTAAGGTAAAGAAGCCAAATAGCACAAGTCATAGTTCACAGCTTTTAACATATGTGTACACAATATGTAAATATTCATCTATTTGTGCAACTATACCAACATCTCTGTGCAGAAGGATAAAAGATTATGCACTTTTAAGCATGTTATTCTCATACCACAGGCTTGTGCAGCTAAAGCAATGTGATCATTTATATACATGATAATACACTTATTATTTTTGTCTTTGTAGATTCATTAGATCTTTATATACATTCATTTATAATTTCTTGATGTACAGGAAGACAGAGTTTTCCAGTTCTCTGATTTGCTGGTTGAATTTAGCACAAATTTCAGCTTACAGAAAATATTTCAATATATGGATCCTTGGTAGATGATTGTACTGTAAAATAAGGAGAGCCTGGTGGAGAGAGGCTCAAGAACTTGGCATTTATAACAGCACTTGTGTTGCTGATCCTCATAGATTTTTGCTGTATTCAGGAGGGAGCAAGTGATTGATTTTTAGGCTCTGCCTTTCCTTTCCAATTCAATGATTTATTTTTCATTTAAATTAAAGACATGTTGCTTCCTCAATAAGGACCATGATGGAAGCATGGGGACATCATACATCTAAGGGAAGCATTCAGGGAGAATGAAATTTGAATCACATGCATTTGCATACTACAGAAGTCATTTTGACAAGCAACATTTTTCAAGTTCAATGCCGAATCCTCAGGTTGTTGATCAGAGTGAAACCCTCTACCCTAGAGGAACAGCATTGTATTGTACACATATGTAAAACCCTCCAAGAGCTTCAGCAACATGCCTAATAAAAGCCATGGGCTACATCTAGCAGTGTATGTGCATGTGCTTTGTGTCCAGCAATAAAAAATCAAATGAGTTAAGATTTTGTGATCATAGAAATTTTATTAGCTATGCTTTCTCATATTTTTCTATTCCATTTTTCCAATCAAGCACAATTCAAAGCTGAGTTAAAATGGCAAACAGTTACTCTGGCTTAATGTTTCTTAAAAGCTCTTAAGAAAAACAAGGGCATCCTTGAGATTCCTTCCATGTCCGGACCTATGGAAACTTCAGAATTCCATTCATTCTCCTGTCCCTCTAGCCCTCTTTCCTGTCTCTTCCCACATCTGATCCTTGTCCCATTTGCTTCCTCACTCCTTTCTCACTCAGTTCTCTTCTTCCCGCTGCCTCCTATGACTATTTTATTCCCCCTTCTAAGTAAGATTCAAGCATCCTTACTTGAGCCTTTTTTCTTGTTTAATGTCTTTGGGTCTGTGGGGTGTATCGTGGGTATTCTATACTTTATGGTTAATATCCACTTATCAGTGAGTACATATTATATATCTCCTTTTGGGTCTGGGTTACATCACTCAGGACGATATTTTCTAGTTCCATCCAAGGAAGGGACCTGAGTGGGAGAAGGGATAGTGAGTCAAATATAGAGGGGATCAGGTGTTGGGAGAGACAGGAGAGAAGTCCAGTATACCAATAGAATGAATAGTAATCGCCAGCTTCTGGGGATGGGGGTAGAGGGAATCTCTAGGAAGTTCCAGTAACCTAGGATGGGAGAGGCTCCCACTTGTCACTGCTGGTGCTGTTATCAGAGATGCCTAATGGTGGGGGTGTGGAATCTGAAGCGGGAACTACCTGTAGCCAGGCAGAACCTCTAGTAGAGGGAAAAGGACACCAACCCACCCATAAAACCTTTGACCCAAATTATGACCTGTCTAAAAGCAATGTAGGGACAAAGGTGGAGCAGATACTGAAGCAATAGGCAACCAATAACCAACCTAACTTGAGATCCATCCTATAGGCATCAATTCCTAAAACTATTAATTATACTCTGTCATGCTTGTAGATAGGAATCTAGCATAACTGACTTCTGAGAGACTCTACCTACAACCAAACATTGAATGGAGGTTCATAACTCTTACAGAAGTGTTAGTGGGAGGATTTAAGGCCCTGAAGAGCATAGGAACTCCCTACCTAGTAGCTTGTACCTTGACAGCTCTCAGAGCCACCAACTAAAGAGCATACAGGGGCTAGACCAGGCCCCCTCCCCCCTCCATACACACATACACATTGGTTACAGTAAGAGAGGATGCGTCTAACTCTGCAGAAGAGAATTGATGTGCCATGTGCCAGGGTTGGGGGATTTGGAGAAGGGCAATTCACCCTCTCAAAAGAGAGGGGGAGGGATCTCAGGGTAGAGACTCTGGGAGTGGGGAAACTGGGATGGGGGTCAGAACGTTTGAGATGTAAATAAATAAATAATTGTTTTTTAAAGAAAGGATTAGAAAGACATAATTCAAAGTGCTGCAAAAGCAGATATGCTTAACAAAATAACGAATGATACTTTTATTGTTTAGGAAATAACTCTTTTTAAAACATATTTTCAAAATTGTTTTGATTATATGTATATATATGTCTGTGTTTGTGTCTAATATGTCATGCTTGTGCAGGTGCCAGGAAAGCACCCAAAAGGGAATCAGATCCACAGGATCCTGAGTTACAGTGGGTAGTGAGATACCCTTTCTAGGCATTGGAAACATACTTTTGTTTAAGGAAGTGTTGCAATAGCTCTGAAATGTTGGACCATCTCTCCAGCCCATATCCTTGTTTTGTAAGAGTTCATCTTACTTAGGACATTTTTAACAAGTATTGAATACTAGTGATGTGAAAATTATATTTATATTGTAGAATATATTAAGGTAAATAAAGCTGATTTTAGATCTGTAAGAATAAAATATTCCATTTAATATGAAGTCAACTTTTAGTTACATATAATAAGATAATTTGCAGGGATTTTTTTTTATTTATTAGCTTTGGTTTCCCATTAATCTAGAGAGACCCTGATTTTAATATCACTTGAAGCAAAATGCAAGTAGGAAGATAAATCAAAATAAAAGATATGCTTTGAAAGACAAATATAGGACTATATTTCAAAAATAGAGACCAAAAAAAGAGAATCTTGTTTCTTTGTTAAAACAAACTATTGAATCTTGAGCGTACAGGGTTGTCTGAGTGGTGTATTATGTTTACATTTGCTTATTAGAGTATTGTGTGATAATCTGGGTGTGTGACCTACTATTTTTGATATTTGTATAAATATCTGTGTTTGGTCTCTGGATTCACATGCTGGTAATAGACCGACATGCTTCACGGTGATGAATTGCTTTCTGATTTTTGTCTGTGCTATACTCTGTACCATGCATGTACTCTCAACATTTAGATTATCAGATGAAACAAGAAATTCATGTATTAAGCATCCTTATTTAAAATTTATGATCATATCAAGGTCTATAATCATAATTTCTCCAAATTTAGAAGTAAAGGAAAGCCACCAGGGACCAAAAGTAAGTTTACTCACTTGTATACTGACTTATCATCTTCCTGAAAGGGATATGAACCTACCTTTGTGATAAGAACCTATTTAGCTACCTATTTCTCAGAGTTCCTAGTTTGTCTCTACTTTTAATATTCTTTAATAAAAACTCACATTTTTAATGCTGATAATTCCACAGGCTTGAAGGATTGTTTAAATATTTAGTGTTCACCATTTATGACATTCTAGGATTCACCTATGTTTTAAGATGTAAATCTCAATCTCAGCTAAAGGAAATTTACATTATCCCCCCTTGTTCCAGGGAAGAAAAATCCACAAGAAAATTTTAAATACTAATTTTTTCTCTTATGATATATGCAGGAAGAGTTGTAGGACACTGAGAATTTGGAGACTAGTTATTAATTGTGAAATGGCCAAAATAAATTGACAGCTGAGAGAAGAACATATATAGAGAAATATTTTAACTAATATGCTTCATTCGTGTTAATGAATTATTCATTTGATTCCAGATACCTACATTTTATTAAATATTACCCCAAGCTAATCAACTTCATTGTTTCTTTTTTTTTTCTTTTTTTTTTTTTTAACTTTTTGCCACTTTATAAAAAAAAGACATCATTCCTTCTAGATCTAAACAGAGTCCTTCATTTTACTTGAAGCCTTCATGGCATTGCCTTCGATATCCATATTTCTAGTAGTATATACCTCAGATTTCTTCCATCCATACACAATTTCAAAGCCACCTTTTTACTTTTGGGTAAATTACAGAGATCACTCTGTTTCTTTGTATCAAAATTTAGTCTTAATAGGATGCCATAACAAAATACCAAGGATGTGGGGGAATTAAGGAAAACAATTATCTTTCTATCTTTCTATCTATCTATTTATCTATCTACCTACCTACCTACCTACCTATTTATTTAATTTTTTTTTTTTTTGGAGTGAATCCTGATTTTTTTTTCTTTTTTTTTTTTATTATTCGATATAATTTATTTACATTTCAAATGATTTCCCCTTTTCTAGCCCCCCCACTCCCCGAAAGTCCCGTAAACCCCCTTCTCTTCCCCTGTCCTCCCACCCACCCCTTCCCACTTCCCCGTTCTGGTTTTGCTGAATACTGTTTCACTGAGTCTTTCCAGAAACAGGGGCCACTCCTCCTTTCTTCTTGTACATCATTTGATGTGTGGATTATGTTTTGGGTATTCCAGTTTTCTAGGTTAATATCCACTTATTAGTGAGTGCATACCATGATTCACCTTTTGAGTCTGGGTTACCTCACTTAGTATGATATTCTCTAGCTCCATCCATTTGCCTAAGAATTTCATGAATTCATTGTTTCTAATGGCTGAATAGTACTCCATTGTGTAGATATACCAAATTTTTTGCATCCACTCTTCTGTTGAGGGATACCTGGGTTCTTTCCAGCATCTGGCAATTACAAATAGGGCTGCTATGAACATAGTAGAACATGTATCCTTATTACATGGTGGGGAGTCTTCTGGGTATATGCCCAGGAGTGGTATAGCAGGATCTTCTGGAAGTAAGGTGCCCAGTTTTCGGAGGAACCGCCAGACTGATTTCCAGAGTGGTTGTACCAATTTGCAACCCCACCAGCAGTGGAGGAGTGTTCCTCTTTCTCCACACCCTCTCCAACACCTGCTGTCTCCTGAATTTTTAATCTTAGCCATTCTGACTGGTGTAAGATGAAATCTTAGGGTTGTTTTGATTTGCATTTCCCTAATGACTAATGAAGTTGAGTATTTTTTAAGATGCTTCTCCGCCATCCGAAGTTCTTCAGGTGAGAATTCTTTGTTTAACTCTGTACCCCATTTTTTAATAGGGTTGTTTGGTTTTCTGGAGTCTAACTTCTTGAGTTCTTTATATATATTGGATATTAGCCCTCTATCTGATGTAGGATTGGTGAAGATCTTTTCCCAATTTGTTGGTTGCCGATTTGTCCTCTTGATGGTGTCCTTTGCCTTACAGAAACTTTGTAATTTTATGAGGTCCCATTTGTCAATTCTTGCTCTTAGAGCATACGCTATTGGTGTTCTGTTCAGAAACTTTCTCCCTGTACCGATGTCCTCGATAGTCTTCCCCAGTTTTTTTTCTATTAGCTTCAGAGTGTCTGGCTTTATGTGGAGGTCCTTGATCCATTTGGATTTGAGCTTAGTACAAGGAGACAAGGATGGATCAATTCGCATTCTTCTGCATGCTGACCTCCAGTTGAACCAGCACCATTTGTTGAAAAGGCTATCTTTTTTCCATTGGATGTTTTCAGCCTCTTTGTCGAGGATCAAGTGGCCATAGGTGTGTGGGTTCATTTCTGGATCTTCAATCCTGTTCCATTGATCTTCCTGCCTGTCACTGTACCAATACCATGCAGTTTTTAACACTATTGCTCTGTAGTATTGCTTGAGGTCAGGGATACTGATTTCCCCAGATTTCCTTTTGTTGCTGAGAATAGTTTTAGCTATCCTGGGTTTTTTGTTGTTCCAGATGAATTTGATAATTGCTCTTTCTAACTCTGTGAAGAATTGAGTTGGGATTTTGATGGGTATTGCATTGAATCTGTATAGTGCTTTAGGCAAAATGGCCATTTTAACTATATTGATTCTGCCGATCCATGAGCATGGGAGGTTTTCCCATTTTTTGAGGTCTTCTTCCATTTCCTTCTTCAGAGTCTTGAAGTTCTTGTCATACAGATCTTTCACATGTTTGGTAAGAGTCACCCCAAGATACTTTATACTGTTTGTGGCTATTGTGAAGGGGGTCATTTCCCTAATTTCTTTCTCAGCCTGCTTATCCTTTGAGTATAGGAAGGCCACTGATTTGCTTGAGTTGACTTTATAACCTGCCACTTTGCTGAAGTTGTTTATCAGCTGTAGGAGCTCTCTAGTGGAGTTCTTTGGGTCACTTAGGTAGACGATCATGTCATCTGCAAATAATGATAGTTTGACTTCTTCCTTTCCAATTTGTATCCCTTTGACCTCCTTATGTTGTCGAATTGCCCGAGCTAGTACCTCAAGTACAATATTGAAAAGATAAGGAGAAAGGGGGCAGCCTTGTCTGGTCCCTGATTTCAGTGGGATTGCTTCAAGTTTCTCTCCATTTAGTTTGATGCTGGCTACCGGTTTGCTGTATATTGCTTTTACTATGTTTAGATATGGGCCTTGAATTCCTGTTCTCTCCAAGACTTTAAGCATGAAGGGATGCTGAATTTTGTCAAATGCTTTTTCAGCATCCAATGAAATGACCATGTGGTTTTGTTCTTTGAGTTTGTTTATGTAGTGGATTGTATTGATGGATTTCCGTATATTGAACCAACCCTGCATTCCCGGGATAAAGCCTACTTGATCATGGTGGATGATCGTTTTGATGTGTTCTTGGATTCGGTTGGCGAGAATTTTATTGAGTATTTTTGCATCGATGTTCATAAGGGAAATTGGTCTGAAGTTCTCTTTCTTTGTTGGATCTTTGTGTGGCTTTGGTATCAGCGTAATTGTGGCTTCGTAGAAGGAATTGGGTAGTGTTCCTTCTGTTTCTATTTTGTGGAATAGTTTGAAGAGTATTGGTGTTAACTCTTCTTTGAAGGTCTGGTAGAATTCTGCACTGAAGCCATCTGGTCCTGTGCTTTTTTTGGTTGGAAGACTTTCTATGACTCCTTCTATTTCTTTAGGCATTATGGGACTGTTTAGATGGTCTAGTTGGTCCTGATTTAATTTTGGTATTTGGTATCTGTCAAGGAAATTGTCCATTTCCTCCAGATTCTCCAGTTGTGTTGAGTACAGGCTCTTGTAGTAGGATCTGATGATTTTTTGGATTTCCTCAGTTTCCGTTGTTATATCTCCCTTTTCATTTCTAAGTTTGTTAATTTGGATACTTTCTCTGTGCCCTTTGGTCATTCTGGCTAAGGGTTTATCTATCTTGTTGATTTTCTCAAAGAACCAGCTCCTCGTATTGTTGATTTTTTTTATGGTTCTCTTTGTTTCTACTTGATTGATTTCGGCCCTGAGTTTGATGATTTCCTGCCTTCTACTCCTCCTGGGCGAAATAGCTTCTTTTTGTTCCAGGGCTTTCAGGTGTGTCATTAAGCTGGTAATGTATGCTCTCTCCATTTTCTTTTTGGAGGCACTCAGGGCTATGAGTTTTCCTCTTAGCACTGCTTTCATTGTGTCCCATAGATTTGGGTATGTTGTGTTTTCATTTTCATTGTGTTTTAAAAAGTCTTTAATTTCTTTCTTTATTTCTTCCTTGACCAAGGTATCATTGAGTAGAGTATTGTTCAGTTTCCACGTGTATGTGGGCTTTCTGTTGTTTCTGTTGCTATTGAAGACCACTTTTACTCCATAGTGATCAGATAGGAGGCATGGGATTAGTTCGATCTTCTTATATTTGTTGAGGTCTGTCTTGTGACCAATTATATGGTCGATTTTGGAGAAGGTACCATGAGGTGCTGAGAAAAAGGTATATTCTTTTGTTTTAGGATAGAATGTTCTATATATATCTGTTAAATCTAATTGGTCCAAAGCTTCAATTAGTTTCATTGTGTCCCTGTTTAGTTTCTGTTTTCCTGATCGGTCCATTGAGGAAAGTGCAGTGTTGAAGTCACCCACAATTATTGTGTTAGGTGCAATGTGTGCTTTTAGTTTTAATAAAGTTTCTTTTACAAATGAGGGTGCCCTTGCATTTGGGGCATAGATGTTCAGGATTGACAGTTCTTTTTGTATTTTTCCTTTGACCAGCAAGAAGTGTCCCTCAGGGTCTCTTTTGATGACTTTGGGTTGAAAGTCAATTTTATCTGATATTAAAATGGCTACTCCAGCTTGTTTCCTGAGACCATTTGCTTGTAAAATTGTCTTCCAGCCTTTTACTCTAAGGTAGTGTTTGTCTTTGACCCTGAGGTGTGTTTCCTGTAAGCAGCAAAATGTAGGGTCCTGTTTACGTATCCATTCAGTTAGTCTGTGTCTTTTTATTGGGGCATTAAGTCCATTGATGTTAAGAGATATTAAGGAATAGTGATTGTTACTTCCTAACATTTTTGACGTTATTTTTTAAATTTGAATGCTTAACTTCTTTTGGGTTTGATGAAAGGTTACTATCTTGCTTTTTCCAGGGTGAAGTTTCCCTCCTTGTATTGGTGTTGTCCTCCTATTATCCTTTTTAGGGCCGGGTTTGTGGATAGATATTGGGTAAACTTGGTTTTGTCATGAAATATCTTAGTTTCTCCATCTATGGTGATTGAGAGTTTTGCTGGATATAGTAGTTTTGGTTGGCATTTGTGTTCTCTTAGAGTCTGCATGAGATCTGCCCAGGACCTTCTAGCCTTCATAGTCTCAGGTGAAAAGTCTGCTGTGATTCTGATAGGTCTTCCTTTATATGTTACTTGGCCTTTTTCTCTTACTGCCTTTAGTATTCTTTCTTTGTTTAGAACATTTGGTGTTTTGATTATTATGTGACGGGAAGTATTTCTGTTCTGGTCCAGTCTGTTTGGAGTTCTGTAGGCTTCTTGTATATTCATGGGCATCTCTCTCTTTAGGTTAGGGAAGTTTTCTTCCATAATTTTATTGAAGATATTTGCTGGCCCTTTAAGTTGTAAATCTTCACTCTCATCTATGCCTATAATCCTTAGGTTTGGTCTTCTCATTGTGTCCTGGATTTCCTGGATATTTTGGGTTACAAGCTTTTTGCATTTTGCATTTTCTTTAACTGTTGAGTCCATGGTTTCTATGGAATCTTCAGCATCTGAGATTCTTTCTTCTATCTCTTGTATTCTGTTGTTGATATTTGTATCTCTGTCCCCTGATTTCTTCCCAAGGCTTTCTATCTCCAAAGTTGTCTCCCTTTGAGTTTTCTTAGTTGTTTCTACTTCTGATTTTAGATCCTGGATGGTTTTGCTTAGCTCCTTCACTTGCATGTTTGTGTTTTCCTGTAATTCTTTAAGAGATTTTTGTGTTTTCTCTTTCATGAACTCAGCCTGTTGACCAAAGTTCTCCTGTATTTCTTTAAGAGATTTTTGTGTTTGGTCTTTCATGACCTCAGCCTGTTGAGCAAAGTTCTCCTGTATTTCTTTAAGTGTTTTTTGCATTTCCTCCTTGTTGGCTTTTGTATTCTCCTGGATTTCTTTCAATGATTTTTGTGTTTCCCTTGCAAGGGCTTCTAACTTTTGATCCATTGTCTCCTGAATTTCTTTATGTATGACCTTCATGTGTTCCTGTACCAGCATCATGACCAGTGATTTTAAATCCAAATCTTGTTTTACTGGTGTGATGGGGTATCCAGGACATGTTGGTAGAGGAGAATTGGGTTCAGATGTTGCCATATTGCCTTGATTTCTGTTAGTGACGTTCCTGCGTTTGCCTTTTGCCATCTAGATCTCACTGGTGTTAGTTTATCTTGTCAGTGCTGGACTCACCTGTGCAAGCTGCCCCTTCCCAGTTGGCCTCTGGTGCACAGCTTACCTCCTGCACTGCTTGTAGACAGTGTGCTGCTGCCCAGGCTGTTCAGATCCCAAAGCAGGCACCCGAAGGCTCCCGCTGGGGCCCGCTGGATTCACTGGAGCACCCTGACTTCTCCCAGCTGGCCGCCCGGAAGCCCAGCTAGCCACTTGCAGGACTTGGAGATGTAATGCTGCCGCCCAGACTGATCTGGATCCGGAAGCGGAGAGAGTAGAGCTAAGGGCTTCTGCCTGAGGCCTTGCCCCAGATTGTGTCTGTGGAGCAGATGGAGCCCGTGTGCACTCCCAGGGAGTGCCGATGGTGTATGCTACTGTGACCTCCCCTGTGTTCCACTCACTCCGCTGGGCAGCCGATCTGCCAACCGGACTGTCGCACACAAGGTTAGCCTGGCCGCCCAGTCCCTGAGTCCAGGCAAAAGCCTGGGAGGCCAAGGTCTGAGCAAAGTTCCCCTAAGGCTTTGACTGTTAATTGGGTTTGCCAGGTGACTAGGATGGCGGGCGTGCACGCCCGCGCTCCCTGAAAGCGCCGGGAGAGTCTGCTTTGCTAACAATCACCTGGGCGGGTTGACTCACAGATGGCCCACCAAGCCGCCCAGTTCTTGGGGTCAGTCCTGTGCCTTTTGGGGCCTGGACCCCCGCTTTGTTAGCCTTAGGCTATGCCTGTTACAGGTCTGCCCGCCTGAGCTCTCTGTCGCCCTGCAGGCAAAATGGCGGCGGCGCGCTCGCAGGCCTGGGCAAAAAACCTCCTGGTTGGGTTGGCACCCCGATGGCCCCCCGACCCGCCCAGGGCCTGGGAGCAGGCCAACGCCCGTCGGGCTCAGACCACCGCGGTGTTGGCCTCGGATTATGTTTGTGTACCTCAGTCTGTCCGATTCCTGGAGTACGGAGCCAAGATGGATGCTCCTCTCCTGACTGGTGGGAGGCCGAGTTCTGAAGTGGCCTCCGTGCAGGAAAGGCGCCGCACAACTGCAGCTGCTTGCTGTCCGGCTGGTCAGCAAAGGTCAGTGGTCGTGGGCGCAGGGCCTAACTGGTCCCTGTGACGCCTTGGTTCCACTGCTGATGGCCCTTCAGCTGGAGCAGCCACTGCTACCGCCGCTGCCGCCGCCGCCCAACCCTCAACTTCATTGTTTCTTAATGTCCTTAAACATATAAAACTTTGTGTAGCTTTCTCAAATAAAGCAATCTTCACACCAAGGTCTGGGACAATTTTTATTCCTACATACTTCCATAATCTATATTTTCTCTTTCTGTTTATTATACATAATTTTAATTTCATTTTGTTTAGCACCCCATTTTCTCTTAAGCTTACATTGCCTGATTCATCATGGGTACATAATTAAGTTACTAAATAAAAAAATAATTAAAAGAGATACAAAATAACCTGGACCTGGTGGTGCATGTGGGTAAAGCCAGCACTGGTTAATGAGAAGTTCAAGTCTTTATTCACAAGTTTGAGACTAGCCTTTGTACACTGGATAGTATGGAACAGAGCACAGAAAAAAAAAGCAAGAAGCCAATTTATCACAGTACAGAATGAGAGAAACAGAGGTAAAGGTAGCGACTGAAACACAAGAGACAGACAGACAGACAGACAGACAGAGAAAAAGACAGTGAGACAGAAAGAGAACAAGAAAGGTAAAGTCAGAAGGAGGCAGACAATATATAAAATTATCAATATTAAAGAGTACCTTTGCAAAATCTATTCCTATATTAACATTAGCATTACTTAATATCTCTAAACCTTCCATCACTCCATATAAATTACATTTTGTCTTATCTTTTACAACTCTGTCAGCCAACCTATCAAACTCACTCCACAACTAACTAAAGAAGACCGGTTGGAAAATTCAATTGTTTTAGCCATCATATCTCTATCAAGTAATTTCACTGAGCTTTATTGCTATATAATGTATTTCATACTAAATATCCAGTAATTTTGTCTATCTTCCTAATAAAAACTAACATGAAGCTACTTAATAGCCATAAAAAGGTAGTTTCTAAAGAACTTTCTGAAAGATATTCATTTACTGAAACTTAACGGACAAGAAAAAAGTACATAATTGAGAAAAACATTGTTGTGCTGCATTGGGGTCTGCCAAGTTTCCCATTATGTCACATGACAAGCTCCCTTGGGCATCACTTGGCTTGGGAGAAATCAAACGAGAAAGCAAGCTAAACATTCAAATTGGTTCATGGTTTTATGTGTTATAGAAAGAAACTGAAGCACAGAGATATGGAAAATTTCTACTTTTCCTTGTTTAAATGAAAGTCCTATTATTTCAAAGAGTTCATTTTGCTATAAGCCATGAATCCAGTCTGTTTTTTGGCATCACGAGGCTGTTCTCTGTACAATCTTTTCAGAGGAAGCAAACCCAGAATGTGAATGATATGGATTTGTCCACCATTATACCTTGAGAACTACAGAGACTTGTATGATGGCAATAAACACTTTCCAAACAACTTCCTAAGACACAATTAAGTTTTAGAAAACCAATCAAATAAAGATTTTTTTTTATTAAAAACACACAACTTTATGGAGCATGATTTACAGAGCACATATTTCAAGCTAAGTGAAGAATTAAGCATAAATTAATGAATTATTTGAAGATACTATTTTAATTTAGAGTGAAAAGGACAATTTTGGTTGTCAAAAATACATGTTATTGATACTTTCCAGCAATACCTCCATCTAGCCAATTCATTGAAACTTGCAGCATTGACATCCGTTCTCCTGAGATCACTAGCATTGTTGTCGTTTCTTGCTTTCAGTTTATAGTCCTAAGAAATAAAACCTTTCTTCTGATGTAAGAGGGCATGTACAGGTGCTTTTGCCTCTGCATAAGCATAAGGCAACCAGAGACCCACATCGAGTGCCCTCCGCTGTGACTCGCCATGTCATAGTTTTAATGGCAGTCTTTCACTGAGCACAACGCTCAACATTTTAGCTAGCCAGGCTGGCAAGTGAATTCTTGGAATCTATGTGTTTGTTTACATCCCAGTGATGGTGGTTATTGGTGAATGCATAGCCATCGTATCACTGCAAGGGCCCCAACTCAGCTTTTGTATATCTGCAGCAAGTACTGTACTCCCTGAGTCATTTCTCCAGCCTCATTTTTTTTCAGCAGTCTCAGCAATCTTCAGTTTTTCTCCTTGGTGATTGAGTAAGTTATAATTTGGAAAGGTATAAATATTGTAAAATATTAAGCATATGCTAAATTATTTTAAATGCACTGTTAAAGCTATCCAAATCGTATGTATACATGTTGGTATGTTATACATGTGAAGGCAAACAGCATGTGGAAGAATATGGTTTAATATGATATACTGCTCAGTAATTAAACATAACAATTGTTTTACATGCTGTCTCTAAACCTGAGCCATTTGATTCCTAGCCTGGAATGTTCTCATTCTTTTGTACCTCTGCATCTTATTTAGAAATCTGGCTTAATTTTAAGAGAAAGCCATTACAATTCTCCACAAATTGGTTGTACAGAAGGAGAAAACAGAGCTCTGTTTGCACAGCTATGAGCATCAGGCACATACTAAGAACTACAAAGCAAATTCTGAGTTATCACTACATATCTTTATTCTCCCTAGCCTTTGCTTTCAGAGACTGGAGTGTAATATGACACTGACCATGTTATCTGAAGACTTGTGGAAATTTATCTTCTATGCATCCCTAGTTTCAAAGTACTGAAATAGTTATAATATTTATTTCAAGTTGTGGGAATGGACCAGTAATATGTGCAAATCTAAAAAGATCATTTCGGGAGATTATTTTCTAGAACTGTATAGACTCTACATATCAAGAAAAACTCAGAAAAATTATGGGAATTTTCGTCTTTTATTACAGGATATTTGTATGTAGTCTTGGAAATTGTTACCTGTAACTTTCTGGCCTCTCACTTGTGGTGAATTTTTAGTCTTGAGTCCCTGAGTATGATCATTATGCAAATCCTTCAACAATCCCACTCATCCAAGAATTCTGAACTCACTACTGCAACTAGAATTGGACAGAAATATATGAGTAAGGGCACCCTTATTCTTCAATAAAAGTTACTGTGAGCCCTGCCCTAAGGCTGGTTCAAAGTTAATTTCTAAACTCATAAAAGTATTACACACAAAATTAATGCTTTAATTTCTAACATGAAGTTCAAGAGGTTCAACATTCCTGTCATGTCACATTGGTTTCCGTACATCTGTGGTTTTGCTTGTGCTACAATGTGAGTGTAGAGGTCACAGGACAATTAGAAGCAGTCAATTCTCTCTTTTCACAGTGTGGGTCCAGGGGTTTGATATCAAGCCTTAAGCCAAGCAACATTTATCTACTTGTGCCATACCATTAGTCCTTCCTAGTAAGATTGTAATAGTACATTATAAAAGTTTGTAGATTGCTTTAGGTATTTCCAAAATACATCAAAGAAAATAGATTCCATTAAAATAAATTTCAGACCATAAGTACTCCAATAGTAAAAATTGAAGACATTTTTTGGAAAAACATAATCGCATATATATTTCTCGGATAAAAAATGATCAAATATAAAATCGTTTGAAGGCAAGTAAAAATACTGAAAATGATACCACTATATAATTTAATTGATATATTCTTAGGACCACTGAACAATGAACTATCTTAAACAATAAACTATCTTATCATTGAGTACATAGAAGGTTAAATGGAATCTTCCCAGGCTAATGTTAAGCCCTCCTTAGCTGTGGGAGAAGAGAATTACAAGCAGGGAGATTATTTACCAATTTAGAAGAAGACTACAGAAGTCAATGCAGTATTTGGGGATGGGAGAAACATTTTTAAAAACACAGTTGAATCATCACACGGAGACCCTGTGCAGCCTGCCAGGGAATGCATTCCTGATTCCATTGACTATCATCGTTTGGCCTGTGTACTTCTCATCTTTCATATTCACTATGGATTTCAAGTGTTTAAACCCCAGTATTTACAGAAAACACACAAAGTGGAGTGGGTTCACTAAAAGAAATAAAATAAAAGCCTGTTACTCATGAATAACTATCTGGGAATAAATTTATTCCAGATGTGTCCTTTCTAAAAAACATATTCAGAACATAAGGGAAAGGCAAGATAGATGGCAGTGTGTGTGTGTGTGTGTGTGTGTGTGTGTGTGTGTTCCAAATATGTACAACATGGCTTTGTCTTATATTCTTTTTTATAGAGCTGGAGTGGAGATAGATGCTTGCATGCCTTTTGCAGTGTTAACTTCTTGAAGGACAACTGACTTTTTTGACTGTTCACAGTGAAGTGCCCTCCAGATTCTAAAACATTTTATTATCATTAATCTTATTTTTTTATTGTGCAGTCCTTATCTTCTTTGCATTCTGCCCTCCCACAATTCCTCATCCCATTCCTCCTCCTTCATCTCCAAGAGATTGTCCCCACCCCCGAGCCCCCTCCACAACCCACCAGGCCTCCCTATTCCCTGTGTCCTCAAGTCTCTTGCAAGTTAGATGCATTTTCTCTCACTGAGGGCACACGAAGCAGTCTCCTACTGTATATGTGACAGAGGCCTCATATCAGCTGGTGTATGCTGCCTGTTGGTGGCTCAGTGTCTAAGAGATCTTGGGGATCCAGATTTGGTAAGAATTCTGGTCTTCCTATGGGGTGACCCTCCTCTTCAACTTCTTCCAGCTTTTTCCTAATTTCACCACAGGGGTCTCCAACTTCAGTCCACTGGTTGGGTGTAAGTATCTGCTTTTGTCTCAGTCAGCTGTTTATTGGGCCTCTCAGAGGGCAGCCATGCTAGGCTACTGTCCGTAAGCACATCATAGGTTCAGTAATAATATCAGGCCTTGGGGGCACCCCTGGAGAATTTTATAGTTATCACTTCAAGATTTTCAAAGGTGTTTTCTCCCACCTTATAAATATAAATTGTGCAAGTGTTTATGTTAAACTGTCTGTTCTGCTATTTTTCCTTGCTTTTGCTATTTGATGCCAGTGTTCAGGAAAAGTCTAATATAGAAGGAGAAAAATTTCATGGCTCCATTCAAAAATCAGCTCTGACTTTCTTGAACTGAACACCTGATCATTGAAAGGTAGTAAGGGTGACACATGAGTGTTGTCTGTTAATCAATGGGTCAAACTTATGTCTTATGATTAAGAACCATATCAGCCCAACAACTGTTTTTTAAGGAAATGCAGACAATCATAATATTCATTAAAACTTCAGAACTCAAAGTCTAGATTTCTCTCCTTAAATTCACATACTGCAGCTGGAAGAACACAAGTGACTGGATCCACTTCACAAGGGAAATGTAGAAGCTTGGGGAGTGAAAGCCAAAGCCTTGGGGACATTTTACCAGGTGACATAGTTGAGACTTCTCTTACTGTATCCTATCAACAATGCCCTTGAGTTCTCAAAATGTTGTAGAGGATTTTCAACGCCTAAGTAATTTTTTTATGTTAGTTGCATGTGTGCTAGAGACATTGAAAGAATAACAGAAGAGACAGCAAATACCTCAAGCTAACAGTTTGTGGGGAGTCACTGTGTCCTGTAACTAATTAAATTAAAATTAAATATAAGACTCACTTAAATCACACTTGATTGTAAAAACTGTAGGTATTATGAACATTGAACCGCTGAGTATAAGACAGTTTTATATTGTGACCCAAAGAAAAAATGTGTGATTGTGTGATTAAACCATTTGCAGAATCTATTTAAGTATGATGCTAAGCTGAAGAAAATATGGGTATGTAGTAATTGGAACTGCTAAGCTAATGTAGCTCTTATAAAATCGTGGCACATCATATCTTACTTGAAAATTACTTAGAATATTAGGAAGTCATTTTCATTTTTCAGGAAATGCATGAACCCTCTTTACTTGCATGATGAAACAACATAAATAGTATTATTATTCATTATCTCTGAGAAAATTAATACTAAAGTTAAAATTAGTACAATGTCTGAAAACTTGTGTCTGTCAGTATAAGCTTCTTAGCTTAACGTATGTCTGGGGGTGATATTAGCAAATATTCATCTCATTAAACTAGGTAATATGTTGAAACAGAATATAGTGTGCCAGAATATTTCATTGTGCAATATATCAAAGACCTATTGAAGTAAACAAAGACCCAAGATTAAAATTCCACACAGCAAGCATGTTTATTGGTACATCACTTAGATTATTATAGTAAACTTTAAACAGAAAAAATAACAAAGAAATAAACAAATCCCATCACCTCCTTTATTAGCTGCATGACTTCCCTCTGTTAAACAAATGTAATAATGTAATGACAGAAGAGGAAAATGAATGGTCCACCTAGAGTTCTATTCTCATTAAATCCTTTCTCAAAGATTAGTAAGGAGAAGATAATTTTGGTAGTTGTGAACACCTTGAAAAAATAAATAAAACCTTCTAAATAAGTTAGTTCTGTAGAAGCTTTACTGTTTAAACAGAATTGTGTATACACACAGGATTGTGAACCAACATATTTGTACATGCACATTCAACTATGGAACCATGCATTATTACTATCCAGTAATTACAGGAAGGCTTTTACTGTGTTAATACAATGTACTTTAAACAGACAGTGAACCATAGAAAGATCAATTGTAAAATCTATGCTAAGGATTTAACTTCATAATTTTCTAGTAACTTACAAGGACATCAAATTTCATTTACAAAAATGATTGAACTTTAAAGAAAAACATAAGCTATTTGTTTTCACAAAATTATCAATGTTTTGTATTTTTAAAATTGCCTTCATTATTTAATTTGTAGTAAGATTCTGATATTATATTCATCCTGCTTGTTTGCTATGAATAAGTGAATAAATCAGTAAATCTTTGAATGTTCTTAGCTTTTCCTTCTAATGTAGGAGCAGTTATGTGAATGTCAGAGCGGCCCCACTGAGTGTTCCCCTCAGATGCTGAGTGGTGGCGTTAATATCTGAGTGCTTTGGAACATTTGCTTTGGTGAGCTGGACCTGGGTGTATGAAGAGAGTAAAACCAATGTATATTTTTTGCATCGAAATCAGCAAATACAAATGTTCTTCTTTCTCAAGAGACTAGTATTTAGCATTTTAAACACACCATGGTGCATAACTTGTGTAACCAACCTTTCTTTGAGAAACTCAGTGTTAAAAACTGCATGGTATTGGTACAGTGACAGGCAGGAAGATCAATGAAACAGGATTGAAGATCCAGAAATAAACCCACACACCTATGGCCACTTGATCCTCGACAAAGGGGCTGAAAACATCCAATGGAGAAAAGATAGCCTTTTCAACAAACGGTGCTGGTTCAACTGGAGGTCAGCATGCAGAAGAATGCGAATTGATCCATTCTTCTCTCCTTGTACTAAGCTCAAATACAAATGGATCAAGGATCTCCACATAAAGCCAGACATTCTGAAGCTAATGGAAAAAGAAACTGGGGAAGACCCTTGAGGACATCGGTACAGGGAGAAAGTTTCTGAACAGAACACCAATAGCATATGTTCTAAGATCAAGAATTAACAAATGGGACCTCATAAAATTGCAAAGTTTCTATAAGGCAAAGGACACCATCAAAAGGACAAATCGGCAACCAACAAATTGGGAAAAGATCTTCACCAATCCTACATCAGATAGAGGGCTAATATTGAATATATATAAAGAACTCAAGAAGTTAGACTCCATAAAACCAAACAACCCTATTAAAAATGGGGTACAGAGTTAAACAAAGAATTCTCACCTGAAGAACTTGGGATGGCAGAGAAGCATCTTAAAAAAATGCTCAGCTTCATTAGTCATTAGGGAAATGCAAATCAAAAGAACCCTGAGATTTCACCTTACACCAGCCAGAATGGCTAAGATTAAAAATTGAGGAGACATGCCGGGGAATCCTTTGGGTATATGCCCAGGAGAGGTATAGCAGGGTCCTCTGGATGTCTCATGTCCAGTTTTCTGAGGAACCTCCAGACTGATTTCCACAGTGGTTGTACCATCTTACAGCCCCACCAGCAGTGGAGGAGTGTTCCTCTTTCTCCACATCCACGCCAACACCTGATGTCTCCTGAGTTTTTGACCTTAGCCATTCTGACTTGTGTAAGGTGAAATCTCAGGGTTGTTTTGATATGCATTTCCCTAATGACTAATGATGTTGAGCACTTCTTAAGGTACCTCTCGGCCATCCGAATTTCTTCAGGTGAAAATTCTTTGTTAAGACCTGTACCCCATTTTTTAATAGGGTTATTTGGTTCCCTGGGGTCTAACTTCTTGAGTTCTTTGTATATATTGGATATTAGCCCTCTATCAGATGTGGGGTTGGTGAATATCCTTTCCCAATTTGATGGTTGCCATTTTGTCCTTTTAACAGTGTCCTTTGTCTTACAGAAACCTTGTAATTTTATGAGGTCCCATTTGTCAATTCTTGATCTTAAAGTATAAGCTATTGGTGATCAGTTCAGGAACGTTTCCCCTGTGCCCATGTCCTCAAGGGTCTTCCCCAGTTTCTTTTCTATTAGTTTCAGTGTGCTCCATTATGTTCATAGCAGCCTGATTTATAATAGCCAGAAGCTGGAAAGAACCCAGATGCCCCTCAAAGGAGGAATGGATACAGAAAATGTGGTATATTTACACAATGGAATACTACTCAGCAATTAGAAACAATGAATTCACAAAATTTTTAGGCAAATGGATTGATCTGGAAAATATCATCCTAAGTGAGGTAACCCAATCACAAAAGAATACACATGGAATGCAATTTCTGATAAGTGGATATTAATTAGCCCAGAAGCCCTGAATGCCAAAGGCACAAATTGCATAAGAAATGACTCCCATGAAGAAGTATGGAGAGGGTCCTGATCCTGGAAAGGATTGATCTAGCATGGGAAGGGAATATAAGGACAGAAAAAAAGGACGGAGGTGATTGGAGAAGTGATGGAGAGAAGAAGGTTTACGGGACATATGGGGAGGGGGGATCCGGGAAAGGGGAAATCATTTGGTATGTAAACAAAGAATATAGAAAATAAAAATATTAAAAAAAAATCAGGAGACAGCAGGTGTTGGCGAGGATGTGGAGAAAGAAGAACACTACTCCACTGCTGGTGGGTTGCAAATTGGTACAACCAATCTGGAAATCAGTCTGGCGGTTCCTCAGAAAACTGGGCACCTCACTTCCAGAAGATCCGGGTATACCACTCCTGGGCATATACCCAGAGGATTCCCCAGCGTGTAATAAGGATACATGCTCTACTAAGTTCATAGCAGCATTATTTATAATTGCCAGAAGCTGGAAAGAACCCAGGTATCCCTCAACAGAAGAGTGGATGCAAAAAAATGTGGTATATCTATACAATGGAGTACTATGCAGCCATTAGAAACAATGAATTCATGAAATTCTTAGGCAAATGGATGGAGCTAGAGAACATCATACTAAGTGAGGTAACCCAGTCTCAAAAGATCAACCATGGTATGCACTCACTAATAAGTAGACATTAGCCTGGAAAACTGGAATACCCAAAACATAATCCACACATCAAATGAGGTACAAGAAGAAGGGAGGAGTGGCCCCTTGTTCTGGAAAGACTCAGTGAAGCAGTATAGGGCAAAACCAGAACGGGGAAGAGGGAAGGCGTGGGTGGGAGGATAGGGGGAGAGAAGGGTGCTTATGAGACTTTCTGGGAGTGGGGTGCTAGAAAAGGGGAAATCATTTGAAATGTAAATAAAAATATATCGAATAAAAAATAAAAATAAATGAAATTAAAAAAAAAGAAAAAAAATTTGAGAATGCAACAATTTCCCAAGCCAAAAGAAGTCTGAGAGCAATACTTTTACACAATGTATTTTTTTTAAGCAATTGAGCATGAATATAGACAGATAGAAAGAGGGCTAAGCAGTGGAGAGCTTTAGTTGTTCTTGCAAAGGACCCAGAACCAAAGAGGTAGTGCATCAAATGCACTCTTGAAACACCAGAAACACACCTGGTGCACATAAATCCATAAAGGAAAAACACACATATGTACTCATAGATCTAAAAAGGTAAACTAATAAAACTGTTGTTCCCTAAAAGTGAGCACTCTGAAAAGCACTTGCCACAAGAGCTGACAGCTTGAGCTCAAGCTTCGAGTTCTGAAACCCTTATGGTAGTATGAGGAAGCCAATGCTGAGGTTCACATGGGCAAGCAAACATTCATTAAAATAAACAAATGT
This sequence comes from Apodemus sylvaticus, assembly GCF_947179515.1. Lineage (NCBI taxonomy): Eukaryota > Metazoa > Chordata > Mammalia > Rodentia > Muridae > Apodemus > Apodemus sylvaticus. The sequence continues at coordinate 26,707,953 of NC_067477.1, forward strand.
AACAAAATGTACAGCGACAGTGCTCAGCAACCAATTATTTACTCCTACAGGTTCTTACACCTGTAGCCTTTTAGGTTCAAATTAAAAAGCTGATCAATCAGTTTATTCATTTTTAAGCCAGAGTCCCATTATTTTCTCCACCTCACAAAATGCACAAATACATGCACACAGGGAGAGAGAGGGGGGCAGAGAGAGATGCATGTGTGCACACAGAGGCATGCAGAAATGCACACACACACACATACCTAGACACCACACATATCACAGAGACACACACCACACAGATACACACACACACACACACACACACACACACACACACACACACAGTCAGCCTTTCTATCTCTATTGTACAGGAGATGAACAGTCTTTGATGAGGCAAAGTTTCCTATGAAGTGATCCTAGTATAAACAGTGATTCATGGTTTTAGCCTCAGCATGTGGGCTGTTCACGTAGAGCACTTCTAACCTGCATAACATGTCACAGAGTATATGCAGCTTGAAATCAATGCAGGAACCATTGTCAAAGCTTTACAGTGAAAGTCTAAACAAAATTACCCCTTTGCTTCTGACCCTAGTAATATTAATCACACTGATTGTTCCCATTGGCTTTGAAATCAACTGCCAAAGTCCGCAGCCATGTCTGAGGAAAGTCTCAGCAGCCTTGTTTCCTGTTTTCACTGTTATACATAAGCGTTAGGGATGAGAGCCGAGTCTCTCAAAATCCACTCTATATACATATCTGCAAAATGTAAAAATCTGTGTAATCTGTATACTTAAAAAAATATAAATGAAAATGGGGGGAAATGTACCATGGTTTTCAATTGCTTTCAATTACCATTAAACCTTTCAGAGAGTGATTTGCATAATGTTTCATAAACATGTAGGCAGATTAACCTTTTTTAGTTAATTTATTCATTAGCAGTAAAAATTCAAAGCACCTCTTATGAGAAAATAATGTCGTGCTGTTAAATTACATGGAAACATAGCAATTGGGACATACTTGCCTAAGTTTGCACTGTGTCAGAGCACAAAAGGAGTGGAGAAAGAAAAAAAAAGCTTTGCCTGTTAGCAGAGTGTTGATTAAATTGCCAGTTTGTGAGCAATTAGTGGTATTACAAGAAGATTAGGTGAAGTATTAATTAGAGTTAGGCCAAATGACTCCAGAGGAGTGAAGATACTTCTGCTTACTGTGCTGCAGATGATGAAGGCAGGCCCTAGAACCTGAGGCTTGCCCCTTCAGCATCTTCTCTACTATGGGTTTGAGGGAACACAGGGCCCCCCAGATCTGGTCTTGAAATGGTACATACATGTAATCTCTTCTGTCATTTTATCACAGGTTACATTAAAATATTATATGCATTTTGGGGAATGAGACGTCAGCACACAGTCCTGAAATGGATTGAGCCTAGAAGCAGTGTCAAACTCTAGAATGTTATATATTGTCGGTGGACATTGAGAAATTCAAGAATAGAATCTACTTGTGTGAGGAGTGTGTGGATAATGCCCTTACAATGTGAGCAGAAATCAAGCCGAATTTAGAAGAACATGCCTTTTGCCTAGAGGGCAGAGACTCTACTTACGGCAATGGCAGAAAGCTGCCCCTACAATTGCCACATTCTAGAAACATGCTACTTACCCATTGACTATAGTAGACAGTTTTATTTAAACAAAGTAAAATATTTTGCTGAATGATAGGCCAACACAATGATGATGTTAGTGTATTATCATCATCATCATCATCATCATCATCATCATCATCATCATCATCATGAAAGGAGCAGCAGTTACATGCCCCAGTGTCTTTTCCAGTTCCAGTGTCTGCACTTTTATGTTTAAATATCTTATTATACTGTATTTTTTATTTTCTTACCTGTGTCCATTCTTTCCCTTTAACAAAATTTTCACTGGCCTGTAATGGGAAAGTATTTCACAGCAAGCACCATGGACTAGAATTTTTTAATCTTCCTCCTCCTGTAAATCAAGTCATTTTTTCCCCACAGGTATTACCCATATCGAAAACCTCTAGGAATTTAATACTTATTTGATGTCTGCATTTTCTTTAGCGTTCTTTTAGTCTTTGTATTACACAGTTGCCAGAAAAGATTTTAATTTCCTAGAGAATTGAACCGCTCCCTTATGAAACTATAAACTTTTATATGTCCTTCAGATTATTTTATAAAATTGTGTCTAATATCTACCTGTGTTTAATGCTAGGCTAAGTTTACCACCAAATGTCAACTTTATGTTGCAAAATCAATTTTACAGGTTTAATTTTTTAAAATAATTTTAATTTCTTTATTCTTTATTTACATTGCAAATGATTTCCCATTTCCCAGATCCCTCCTCCCCATATGTCCCATAAACCTTCTTCTCTCCATCCATTCTCCAATCATCTCCCTCCTTTATCTCTTCCTTATATTCCTCTCCAATGCTAGATCAATCCTTTCCAGGATCAGGACCCTCTCCATACTTCTTCATGGGAGTCATTTGTTATGCCATTTGTGCCTTGGGTATTCAGAGCTTCTGGGCTAATTAATATCCACTTATCAGAGATTGCATTCCATGTGTATTCTTTTGTGATTGGGTTAACTCACTTAGGACGATATTTTCCAGATCAATCCATTTGCCTAAAAATTTTGTGAATTCATTGTTTCTAATTGCTAAGTAGTGTTCCTTTGTGTAAATATACCATATTTTCTGTATCCATTCCTCCTTTGAGGGACATCTGGGTTCTTTCCAGCTTCTTGCTATTATAAATTAGGCTGCTATGAATATAATGGACCATGTGTCTTTATTGCACGCTAGGGAATCCTTTGGGTATATGCCCAGGAGAGGTATAGCAGGGTCCTCCAGAAGTGTCATGTCCAGTTTTCTGAGGAACCGTCAGACTGATTTCCACAGTGGTTGTACCATCTTACAGCCCCACCAGCAGTGGAGGAGTGTTCCTCTTTCTCCACATCCTCACCAACACCTGCTGTCTCCTGAGTTTTTGACCTTAGCCATTCTGACTGGTGTAAGGTGAAATCTCAGGGTTGTTTTGATTTGCATTTCCCTAATACCTAATGATGTTGAGCACTTCTTAAGGTGCCTCTCAGCCATCCGAATTTCTTCAGGTGAAAATTCTTTGTTTAGATCTGTACCCCATTTTTAATAGGGTTATTTTGTTCCCTGGGGTCTAACTTCTTGAGTTCTTTGTATATATTGGATATTAGCACTCTATCAGATGTAGGGTTGGTGAATATCCTTTCCCAATTTGATGGATGCATTTTGTAACCACAACTGGAGAATCTGGAGAAAATGGACAGTTTCCTAGCCAGATATCCGACACCAAAACTAAATCAGGATCAAATAGATCATCTAAACAGTCCCATAACACCTGAAGAAATAAAAAGGCTCATAGAAAGTCTCCCAACAAAAAAAAGCAGGGGACCAGATGGCTTCAGTGCACAATTCTATCAGACCTTCATAGAAGACCTAACACCAATACTCTTCAATCTATTCCACAAAATAGAAACCGAAGGAACACTACCCAACTCATTTTATGAAGCCACAATTATGCTGATACCAAAACCACACAATGTTCCAACAAAGAAAGAGAACTTCAGGCCAATTTCCCTTATGAATATCGATGCAAAAATACTTAATAAAATTCTTGCCAACCAAATCCAAGAACACATCAAAACGATCATCCACCATGATCAAGTAGGCTTCATCCCAGGGATGCAGGGATAGTTCAATAAAAGGAAATCCATCAATGCAATCCACTACATAAACAAACTCAAAGAAAAAAAACCATATGATCATCTCATTAGATGCAGAAAAAGTATTTGACAAAATTCAACATTCTTTCATGCTAAAAGTCTTGGAAAGAACAGGAATTCAAGGCCCATACCTAAACATCATTAAAGCAATATACAGCAAACCGGTAGCCAACATCAAACTAAACAGAGAGAAACTTGAAGCAATCCCACTAAAATCAGGGACTAGACAAGGCTGTCCTTTCTCTCCATATCTTTTCAATATAGCACTTGAATTTCTAGCTAGAGCAATTAGACAACATAAGGTGGTCAAGGGGATACAAATTGGAAAGGAAGAAGTCAAATTATCACTATTTGCAGATGACATAATAGTCTACTTAAATGACCTGAAAACCTCCACCAGAGAATTCCTACAGCTGATAAACAACTTCAGCAAAGTGGCTGGTTATAAAATCAACTCAAGCAAATCAGTTGCCTTCCTATACTCAAAGGATAAGCAGGCTGAGAAAAAGGTTAGGGAAATGACACCCTTCACAATAGCCATAAACAATATAAAGTATCTTGGTGTGACTCTAACCAAACAAGTGAAAGATCTATATGACAAGATCTTCAGGTCTCTGAAGAAGGAAATTGAAGAAGACCTCAACAATGGAAAAATCTGCCATGCTTGTGGATTGGCAGGATTAATATAGTTAAAATGGCCATCTTGCTAAAAATGATCTACAGATTCAATGCAATCCCCATCAAAATCCCAACTCAGTTCTTCACAGATTTAGAAAAAGCAATTCTCAAATTCATCGGGAATAACAAAAAAACCCAGGATAACTAAAACTATTCTCAACAACAAAAGAAATTCTGGGGGAATCAGTATCCCTGACTTCAAGCAATACTACAGAGCAATAGTTTTAAAAACTGCATGGTATTGGCACAGTGACAGACAAGTGGACCAATGGAATAGAATTGAATATCCAGAAATGAATGCACACACCTCTGGTGACTTGATCTTCTACAAAGGAGCTGAAAATATCCAGTGGAAAAAGGATAGCCTTTTCAACAAATGGTGCTGGTTCAATTGGAGGTCAGTATGCAGAAGAATGCGAATTGGTCCATTCTTATCTCCATGTACTAAACTTCACTCCAAGTGGTTCAAGGACCTCTATGTAAAACCAGACACACTGAAACTAATAGAAAAGAAACTGGGGAAGACCCTTGAGGACATGGGCACAGGGGAAAAGTTCCTTAACAAAACACCAAATGCTTATGTTCTAAGATCAAGAATTGACTAATGGGACCTCATAAAATTGCAAAGTTTCTGTAAGGCAAAGGACACTGTTAACAGATTTAATTTTTTAGATAAATCTGCCATTGTGTACTGATAAAATGAGAGAAGATGTACACAGTCCTTGAGATATTTGAGGCTCCAGGGAGTGGAGAGGTTTTGGGGGTAGTAGAGATGGGGACATTCTCTTGGAGATGTGCTTGGACTGTTAAGAAAAATTAATGAATAATAATAAAGAAGTTAAAAAAGAAGTTCCTTCCTAAAACTGTTTATGATGTTGGGGTTTTTGGTAGCAAATAGTAATTTGTTACATGGATGTTCCTTTATTACAAAGCCATGGCATGCTGTATAGATAAATGGAAGAAATAGTTCTGCAGTCAATTGGTCAACTGTTCTAAGAATGAAGTAGTTGCTTGGCTATGCAGCTTCCAAAATCAAGCCATCATTCTGTCTTCTAGTAACAACAGGGCAACTTCTTTTTATCCTCAAATCAGCTTTATTTTCAAAATTTATACCTTATCTGTTACACATCTACTTAAGATCTACACATTTACTGCCATCTTGGTACCTTTATCTCTTATATGGCTTAATTCTCTGAAACATTTATCATCCTCAAAATACGTTCCAAGTTCTTTGATATTTTTGCCTTACTCAATTAAAAATAGAATATACGTCCTAGACTTCAAATCCACACTTAAAGTATGTTGATTCATTATCTCACTCAGCCTTTCCATTGGTGATGATTCTATGACTATATAATAAAAAAAGCTTTGAGACTAGACATGGTGAGGTGAGAAAAAGTGAATTGTCACAAGATCTTAAGAACTGAAATTGATATCCATGGCCCACTCGGTAAAAAAAGAGAACCAGTTCTAGCCTCCATATTTATGCACACACACACACACACACACACACACACACACACAAATGCAAACATACACACACACTCACACATACACACATACACATATACACACATGCCATCATAAGTAAATGATAGATAAACAGACATAAAGATGGATTATAGATAGGTAGAAAGAAGATATAGATAGATAGATAGATAGATAGATAGATAGATAGATGATAGGTAGGTAGATAAGATATGGATATGGATATAGAGATAGAGACAGAGACAGAAACAGAGCCAGATATAAATGTGTATATCTTTATGGATGGTGAAATCAAAGCCCATAGATATTAGGTAAATGGTCTCTGATTATAGAACTAATAAGTTAGTACATTTACTGAGAGAAAGATAGACCATTTGACTAAAGAGTCTACTGCATAAAACATCATCAGTCCCACTGCTCTAAGCAGTGACGGAAAGAGAGCCACTATAAAGAACGTGCAGCTTGGAGCAAAAAAATAAGGGGTTGAACCTGACTGCCTCACTTGGACAAGCTGACTCCTAAATCTGTGAGCCTAGCTTCCTCGTCTCAGAAATAATGTTGCTAATTTTTAAAATTATGAGGATTAAATTAAAGAACCTTTGTAAGTGCTCAGGAAACCTCTTGACTAGACATAGTATTTTCATTTAATAAATACAGCAACTCATCCTAAGTAAGAGGTAAACAGGCTACTTTAAGGTGACTGAATTCTATTTTAAAAACTAAAGTGTCAATAATTTGTGTTATTGTGAAGCTACAGCCCAATGTATCGTGTTAAGACAGCTTACTTAGTGCAAAGTTGACTTAGACTGATTCTATAAAGAAGAGTCAAAATACTGGGGAGGGGGTGATCACTGGTCATTTCCCTGTTTCCTTGAAGGATGCTCAAATTCCATCAATTGAATCAGTTACTATCTTTTCTGATACTTCCCATCCTAATTCATGAACATTTTAAAGTTTATGTATTCATGTATTTGTGTGTGTGTGTGTGTGTGTGTGTAAGAGAGAGAGAGAGAGAGAGAGAGAGAGAGAGAGGAGAGAGAGAGAGAGAGAGAGAGAGAACCTGACAGAGAGAGACAGGAATTTTATGTAGTTGTTTAAATAATATTGGCCCAATGTTTAAATATTTGGCCTCCAATTAATGCAGTGGTTTGGGATGCATTAAAGGATATAACCTTGTTTGAAAAGTTTTGACATATCAATGGTCTTGGTCTATTCTCAAATACACAGTTATTCTCTCTCTCTCTCTCTCTCTCTCTCTCTCTCTCTCTCTCTCTCTCTCTGTCTCTCTCTCTCTGTCTCTGTCTCTCTCTGTCTCTGTCTCTCTCTGTCTCTCTCTCTCTGTCTCTCTCTCTCTCTCTCTCTCTCTCTCTCTCTCTCTCTCTCTCTCTCTCTGTCTGTCTGTCTCTCCCTCTTATGCTTGTGAATCAAGATCCCCCTAACCGGCTGCAGAAGATAAGTATGAATGATTGTAGGAGTCAGAGGGGATGGAGAATAGCAGGGGAACCTGGTCCACCAAATCAACTAAGCAGATACAGACTGAACGACAATGAAGCCTCTATTGGTCTGCATGGGATCCTCTGCAATGATGGTATGGTTGTTAACTTGGTGGTTTTGTGGGACTCCTAACAGTGAGAAATACAGTATCTCTGTCTCTCTTCTCTGTTTGCGGGACTTTTTTTTCTCTTAACCGGCTTCCTTATTGAGCTTCTGTACGAGGGCTTTTGCTTGTCTTACTGTAGCATTTTTGTCCTGTTAGACTCTTTTCTTTTGGAGCCCTGCTCTTCTCTAAGGAGGAAATGGTGGAAGAGTAATTCTGCAGAGATGAGAGATGAGAGATGGGGGTAGCAGGGAGGAGTGCAGAGAGAAGAAGCTCTGGTTGGGATGTACTATGTGAGAGAAAATTCTTTTGTCAATATAAATAAATCTATACAAAAATGCTGCCTATGCCCTGTCCTACTCACTACCCAACCCTACCTGCTCTTGGGGTTTGGAGGTGCGGTGGTGGAGGTGAGTCTGAGTCAAGGACACTTACTAGAGACTATGGGAGGAAGTAAGAAATGCTGCAGCAAGCTTGCCTGCAGACGACTGCAAGCTCCTTCAATACCCTCCACCAGTGCCCCACTGGTCCCAAGAACGCAACTCAAGTGAGGTGCCCAGTTTTCTGAGGAACCGCCAGACTGATTTCCAGAGTGGTTGTACCAATTTGCAACCCCACCAGCAGTGGGGGAGTGTTCCTCTTTCTCCACATCCTTGCCAACACCTGCGGTTTCCTGAATTTTTAATCTTAGCCATTCTGACTGGTGTAAGATGAAATTTCAGGCTTGTTTTGATTTGCATTTCCCTAATGACTAATGAAGTTGAGCATTTTTTAAGATGCTTCTCCGCCATCCCAAGTTCGTCAGGTGAAAATTCTTTGTTTAACTCTGTACCCCCATTTTATAATAGGGTTATTTGGTTTTCTGGAGTTTAACTTCTTCCTGGGCATATACCCAGAGGATTCCCCAGCAGGTAATAAGAATACATGCTCCACTATGTTCATAGCAGCCCTATTTATAATTTCCAGAAGCTGGAAAGAACCCAGCTATTCCTCAACAGAAGAGTGGATGCAAAAAATGTGGTATATCTACACAATGGAGTACTATTCAGCCATTAGAAACAATGAATTCATGAAATTCTTAGGCAAATGGATGGAGCTAGAGAACATCATACTAAGTGAGGTAACCCAGACTCAAAAGATGAATCATGGTATGCACTTTCTAATAAGTGGGTGTTAACCTAGAAAACTGGAATACCCAAAACATAATCCACACATCAAATGAGGTTCAAGAAGAACAGAGGAGTGGCCCCTTGTTCTGGAAAGACTCACTGAAGCAGTATAGGGAAAAACCAGAACAGGGAATTGGGAAGGGGTAGGTGGGAAAACAGAGGGAGGGAAGAGGGCTTATGGGACTTTCGGGGAGTGGGGGGTTAGAAAAGGGGAAATCATTTGAAATGTAAATAAAAACTATATCGAATAAAAAAAAAGAAAAAAAAAAAGAAAGCATCTCAAAACAGCAGTTTCCTATTAGCTGCCATTGACTGTGTCAGTAATCCTTGGTCGCTCAGGCAATCTTCAATTAGGTCCTCCTACAGGAAATGCCTTCGCAGCTTCCCAGTTGCCATTTACATAGATGTGGCTGGTACTATTGTACCTACACAAAAAGATGTGAGATTTAAGCTTTTCCTGCCTGCTGGCATATCTATATACCAGGATTAAGGGCACTAATCTTGGAAGCCAAAAGTCTAATTTTAATTTTATAATATAAATCATTTTTCTTTTATAGGTTGCTTTTAATATGATGTTTTATAACAATAATAGAAAAGTAATATTACAATTACTAATACATAAATCCACCTGCAGAGTTGTTAAAGATAGTCCCAATGAATCTTCCTCACCACACATATATCTGAAGTAGATGAATCATTGGCGAAGAGAGAACAAAAGATTGTAAGAACCAGAAGAAAAGGGAATTGCTGTGAGATTGTGTTTTCTAGAAAAGGCAAAAAACGATATCCATATTGTCTAATGAACATGGTTGTGAAATCATGACTTGAATAAGGAAACACCAACAGATGTGCTCATGTGAATGGATGAAAGCTCATGGAAAAATCAGGAGGTTTAAAACCTAGAAAAAGATGACAATCAACTAAGGAAATGATTGGCTATCCAAGTCAACCCTGAAAACACACACACACACACACACACACACACTCAGACACATACATAAAGACATACACACACAGTCATACGCACAGGCACAAACATCCAGAAACACACACACACAAACATAAACACACAGAAACACATGCACACACACACAAACATACACACACAAACACAAACACATAGAAAGACACATATACACACACATGCACACAAACATAGACACACATAAACACAAACATACACATACACACATACACACAGAGACACACAGAGATATAGACACACAGAGATACAGACACACATAGATACAAACACACATACACACACACATATATGCAGAGACACACACAAACACACACACAGACACACAGACCCAGACAGATAGAGAGACAGACAGACAGACGGACAGACAGACACACACACACACTGTGGCCTGATATTGTTCTTTCAGCTACTAATCTCTTGCCTCATGTATTTGTTCTCCACTATATTCCTATGACTTCTACATGTTCTCGTAAGGTTCGTACATATAAATACACATTGCATACAATACAAACTCCATGCAAATATACTAAATAAAAGTGCCTCAAACAATTCAAATTTCATTATTTTTTTCTTTTCACTGCATCACACTTAATATTTTTTGACATTGGAGAAGAAAATTTCATATGTTACTAGGGAGAATATATTTCAAGGGTGCCTTAGTCGAACTCTTTGATACATAATTAATTTCTCCTCTGAACTACCTTGAATTATTCTTTGTTTCCACATTGTCTTTATTTGTTGGTTTACAATATGTCTATTACTTTGCCAGCCTTGTCTAACTCCCAACATCTTTTTTCCCTGTTAACTGATGAGGATTATATCAGTAGAACTATTTATTTTAAAGTAACTTTTATTTTGCCTGATGTAATCAGGCAAATAGCAGTAATAGCAGTAAGCATCTCTGAGGCTTACTGCTGAATAAGCACACCTTTTGTGGTTCTTCCTCAACTCTGGGTGGCTGGTTCAACTCAGCTGTCCTTACATACACTTCTCTCCAAGCTGACTGACAGCCATCTGGCTCCTCCTTTTGCACTGAATTTATCTGCCTGGCCATAAACTAACTCTGGTGCTTTGTTCTAATCCCTTTACTCCTTCTTCTCTGGATTATTGCCTGTTCTGACTTGCAGGAAACTGTATGAATGTATCAATAAATTCCTGCACTGTACTCAGTGCACTGATTCCTAACTATCTCTCCCTGTGCTATTTTATTGAGAGTTAGGTGTATTCTATCTCTGACTCACTTTATCAAATCTTTCTTTGATTCATCATTTTCTCTACTGCACAACTTGATGTCACTTTCAAACATGGATGCTCCCATTTACAAACTATTTTTCCCTTAAAGATATGTACTAAGGGAATGTTTGTATTCCAAACACAGGTATGCGGTGTGCCTACATTGCAATGGCCTAGGTCTTTGGATATGATATCTTGACAGAGAACACATGCTACAGATTTAAAATATCCTCTGAACCCTATTGTTTATTTTATCATCATCTATATACTGCAAACCAGAAAAAACATGATAGTAGAAAAATTCTCTCTCAATGTTTGGCAAGTTGTTGGTGAAAAGGCATTGCAAAACACCATATTTGAAAGATCACTGTGGGACCAACCAATGTTAGAAATAACTGGATACTTAGTTCTCCCTTCTAAGAAGGACTTAAGCACCCACACTTTAGTCTTCCATCTTCTTGAGCTTCATGTGGTTTGTGAATTGGGTATTCCAATCATTTGGATCAATATCCACTTATCAGAGAGTGTACACCATGAGTGTGCTTTTGGAATTGGCTTACCTTACTTGGGATGATATTTTCTAGATACATCCATTTGCCTAAGAATTTCATGAATTCATTGTTTTTAATAGCTGAGTAGCACTCCATTGTATAGATTTTCATATTTACTGTATCCATTCTTCTGTTGAAATGACATCTGGCTTCTTTCCAGATTCTAGCTCTTATAAATAAGGCTGCTATGGACATAGTGAAGTATGCCTCCTGGTTATATGTTGGAACATATTTTGGGTATATGCCCAGGAATGGCATATCTGGGTGCTTAAGTAGTAATACTATGTTCAGTTTTCTGAGGAACCACCAGACTGATTTCCAGAGTGGTTGTACCAGCTTGTAATCCTACCAACAATGGAGGAGCGTTCCTTTTTCTCCACATCCTTGTCAGCATCTCCTGTCACCTGAGTTTTTGATCTTAGCCATTCTGACTTGTATGAGGCAGGATCTTAGGTTAGTTTCGATTTACATTTCCCTGATGACTAAGGATGTTGAGCATTTCTTTAGGTGCTTCTTGGCCATTCAAAATTACTCAGTTGAGAATTCTTTGTTTAGCTGTTTACCCCATTTTAATGGGGTTATTTGGTTCTCTGGACTTAACTTCTTGAGTTTATGGTATATTGGATATTAGCCTTCTATCAGATATAGGAATGGTAAAGATCTTTTCCCAAGCTGTTGGTTGCTATTTTGTCCTATTGACAGTGTCTTTTGCCATTTAGAAGCTTTGAAAATGTATGAAGTTCTACTTGTCTATTCTTTATCTAAAAGTATTTTGGTATTCTGTTCAGTATGTTTTCCCTTGTGCCCATGAGCTCAAGGCTCTTCTCCACTTTCTCCTCTATTAGTTTCAGTGTATTTGGTTTTATATGGAGGTCCTTGATCCACTTGGACTTGAGCTTTGTACAAGGAGATAAGAAGGGGTCAATTTGCATTTTTCAACATGATGACCTCAAGTTGAAACTTGGATGTACCATTTGTTGAAAATGCTGTCTTTTTTTAATGGATGATTTTAGCTCCTTTGTCAATGATCAAGTGACCATAGGTATGTGGGTTCATTTCTGGGTCTTAATTCTATTCCATTGACCTAAAGAAAATACAGAGCCAAAGTGTGGAGCAAAGTCTGAGGGAAAGGCCATCCAAAGACTGCCACACCTGGGGATTCATCCCATATAGAGTCACCGCACCCAGACACTATTGTGGATGCCAAGAAGTGCATGTTGATAGGATAATGATATAGCTGTCTCTTGAGAGGCCCTGCTAGAGATTGACAAATTCAGAGGCAGATGCTTGTATCCAACTACTAGACTAAGCATGGGGTCCCCAATGGAGGAGTTAGAAAAGGACTGAATGAGCTGAAGGGATCTGCATACCCATAGAAAGAACAATAAAATCAATCAACCAGATCCCCCAGATCTCCCAGTAACTAAACCACCAACCAAAAAGTACACATGGAGGGACCCATTGCTCTAGACAGGTATGTTGCAGAGAATGGCCTTGTGGGGCATCAATGTGAGGAGAGGCCCTAGGTCCTGTCAAGGATAGATACCCCAGTATAGGGGAATTCAAGGGAAGGGAGGTGGGAGTGGGTAGGTGGGGAAACACCTTCATAGAAGTAGGAAGAGGGGGATTGGATAGGGGGTTTCTACAGGGGAGTAACTGGGAAAGAAGACAACATTTGAAATGTAAATAAAGGAAATATCCAATAAAAAAGAAATAAATGGATAGATGGCGTGTGTGAATGTGGTTCCAGCAACTACTTGTGGATCTTGGACTTGCTCATGAGTAAAATAAAGTAGGTTTGGATATGGCAGTTACAGATTATACAATCAGGAAGGTGAAAACCTTGAGGAAAACTATACAAATGTATGTGGAAGTAGTAAATTGTGGTATATTATGGTATTATGCACTTGTTTACCTTTGCAGAGTACACAACTCATATTTATAAAATAGTGAGAATTCAGTTCACAATTATATCCTTGCCACTTTTCATCTGACTGTCCTTACTCCCAATTAGAGTATCTGTGTAGATAGTAAACATCAGTGCATGACTTTGATATATTGGCTCCAGAACACAGCATTTTCCTTCATTATTTAGAGTCCTCTTTATTTTCAGTTAGTTATGTTTCTGTTGATGAAGCACACAGTTCCTCTTCTATCACACTGAGCATTATCCACATCTAAAACTTAGAAAATTGTTATATCCCCTGACAGTCAATAAGATGATACCATTTTTATCATGGAAATCAAAACAATTTGAGTTATCAAAACATCTTTTTAAAACCTTTGTTAATACTGACAATTCCAGTGTTATTGTTTTAATCTAAATTTTTTATGTATTTCCTCTAATGTATGTTTAATGCAAAATTAATCTTAAAAGGGTTTATAATTTCCATTCCATTTCAGACAAAGTCTTTGCTCTGGCATTATACACTGAGTATGTGTGTAGAATGTATGTTCCTTTATATTTAAAGCACATTTAAATAACATTTTAAGGGCTGGAAAAAGGAGTCAGTAAAGAGATTGCCAATAAAGCCCAATGGACTGAATTAAGACCTCCAGTACTTATATTTTAAAAAAGGACGAAAGTGAAAACTGGTAATTCTACTATGAAATCTATGTAGAAGTTATTCAAAAAGCTAGAAATTGGCCCAGCTATGTTATCTAGCTGTACTACTCTATACCCAAGGATTTTATATTAAATTATAGACATGCCTGCTCATCCAGGTTTATTGTTGCTCTCAGGTTTACTGTTGCTCTGTTTCAATAGCCAGAATTTAGAAACAGTTTCAATTTACTTTTATCCACACAAAAATGCCATAATATCTCTCCTAGCTGGATGAATATCTATGGATTTAAAACTAGTATCCACATACAGTACATCATATAAGTAACTTAACATGTTCCATTTGAATCTAAATTCCTACTCCACATGCTGTACTAGCCATAGCAAAGTAAAGACAGAATTTCTGGATCTTTCTGGCCAGCCGCTCTTGGTTAATCAGAGATGTTCAGATTTGGTAAAAGAATTTGTCCCAAAATATAAGATTTAAAGTGATTAAAAAGGTACTCAGAATAAACATCTGGCTACACATTAATGCACATAAACATGTTCCTGCATGCACAGCATATGCACACAAAGCATATACCAACACACAGAGGAAAACTAAAAAATCCAACAATTTACTGAGAAATTATTTTGGAATATGACATTCTTTAAAATGAAAAAGTTCCATACATTCACAATTACTTACCACAATAAAAGCTACAAGTTTAACCACAATAAAATATTCTGATATCAAATACTTAAAATATAGTTAAATATATTTGTACATTAATTTGGTGTCCAATACATATGAAACTATATGGGAGCCATTGGCAAATAAAGAGTGTGCAACATGTCTTGGTAGAAATTCTTGCCATCACAACTTGACTCATTTCTAAGTATAGTCAATGAAATATTTTTAATTTGCTCCTGAGTAAAAAGGTTCATCAGTTATCATTTTAGGTTCGCTCAAGGGCCTAGAATCTGAGGGTTGTCCTAGATGACCTTTAAAGATCCCTCTAGTCCTCTGACTCTGAAATAAATTAAAGTTTTATGAGCACATTATGCATAAGCATCAGTGGATCTGGAAGACAATGAGGATGGAGTCTGTGCTCAGACTCTCCCTTCTAGTATTTATGCTTCCCATTCATTTCATGCATAACTAATTTCATATAGCAATTGGTAATCGTGTCTCAGTAATGACACCACAGGCATCGCAAAACAATTGCAATCATGGCTGCAATTCATTGTCACTACAGCTAAATGCCAGCATCGCACCGAAATACCTTCCCAATACACCCAAGAAGAAAAGGAGAATAAAATGCCTCTATAAAATGGTCACCTTCAACTAACTAGCTTAGAGTCTTAAGTAGTGTTGATTCCTGCTTCATATTTTTTCCATCAGTATAAAATATATAGTAATGTTATATTGGGAGGATGAGTCCCACAGTCAGAGTTCTTTTACAAAATGACATGTATTGTTTTTTAGTAACTGTACACTAATGCTACCATGCTTGCTCAATTCTTGTTTTTCAAATTTGTTGATGCATGTAAGGAGCATGTGTATTTCTTTTATTACCTCTTCTATTGAACCAACAGATTCAAGGACAAGAAGAGACAATCAGGGACTGGAGACATGGCTCAGAGGTAAGAGCACTGAATACTTTGTGAAAATGTACCACAATTTCTGTATCCATTCCTCTGTTATAGGACATCTGGGTTCTTTCTAGCTTTTTGCTACTATAAATAAGGCTACTATGAACATAGTGGAGCATGTGTCCCTGTTATATGTTGAAGCATCTTTTGGGTGTATGCCCAGGAGTGGTATTGCTGGGTTCCCAGGTAATATTATGTCAAATTTTCTGAGGAATTGCCAGACTGATATCCAGAGTGGTTGTACCAGCTTGCAATCTCACCAACAATGGAGGAGTGTACCTCTTTCACCACATCCTAACCAGCATTCACTGTCACCTGAGTTTTTCATCTTAGCCATTCTGAGTAGCCTGAGGTGGAATCTCAAGGTTGTTTGGGTTTGCATTTCCCTGATGAATAAGGATGCTGAACATTTGTTTAGGTGCTTCTTGGCCATTTGATATTCATCAGTTCAGAATTCTTTGTTTAACTCTGTACCTCATGTTTAACAGGGTTAGTTAGTTCTCTGGAGTCTAACATCTTGAGTTCTCTCTCTCTCTCTCTCTCTCTCTCTCTCTCTCTCTATCTCTATCTATAATCTATCATCTATATCTATATATTTATCTATATCTATATCTATCTCTCTCTATCTCTATCTATCTAATCTATCTATATCTATCTATCTATATCTATATCATCTATATCTATATATTAGAGATTAGTCCTTTATCAGTTGTGAGATTGTTAATGCTCTTTTCTCAATCTGTTGGTAGCTGATTTGTCCTATTGATAGTGTCTTTTGCCTTACAGAGGTTTTGCAATTCAATGAGGTCCCATTTTTCCATTTTTGACCTTAGAGCATAAGCCATTGGTGTTTTGTTCAGGAAATAGTCCTTTGTGCCCAGGTGTTTGAAGCTCTTCTCCTATTTAGCTTTAAACATAATAATTTCATGAAATTCTTAGGCAAATGGATAGAACCAGAAAATATCATACTAAGTGATTTAACCCAGTCACAAAAGAACACACATGGTATGTACTCACTGATAAGTGGATATTAGATCAAAAGCTTAGAAAACCCAGAATTCATTCACAGACTTCATGGGAAGCTCAAGAAGAAGGAATACCAAAGTGTGGGTGCTTCTATCCTTCTTAGAATGGAGAACAACATACTCACAGTAGGAAATACCAAGACAAAGTATGGAGTGGAGAGAGACTATAAGGTCATCAAAGGATAGGTCATCCAATGACGGGCCTGACCTGGGGATCCATCCCATATACAGTCACCAAACCCAAACACTATTTTGGATGCCAAGAAGTACTTGTTGAAAGGAGCCTGATATAGCTGTCTCCTAAGAGGCTTCACCAGAGCTTGAAAAGTACAGAAGTAGATGCTCACAACCAACCTTTGGACTGAGCACAGGGTCCCCATTTGGAGGAGTTAGAGAAAGGACTGAAGGAGCTGGAGGGGTTTACAACCCCACAGGAAGAACAAGAATATCAATAAAGCAGACCACCAAGAGCTACCAGGGACTAAACCATCAACCTAAGAGTACACATGGAGGGACCATGACTCCAGCCACATGTGTAGAAGAGGATAGCCTTGTTGGACATCAATGAGAGGAGAGGCCCTTGGTCCTGTGAAGGCTCACTGACTCAGTGTAGGGGAATGCTAGGGCAGGGAGGAAGGAGTGAGTGGGTGGGTATGAAAACACCTTCACAGAAACATGTGGAGGGGGGATGGTATAGGGGTTTCAGGAGGAACCCAGAAAGGTGATAACATTTGAAATGTAAATAAAAAAGATCTCCAATAAAAATAAAGGGGAAAAAAACCACTGACTTCTTGCCCACAAGTCCCAAGTTCAATTCCCAACAGCCACATGGTGGCTCACAACCATCTATAAGTGGATCTGATGCCCTCTTCTTTGTGTGTGAAGACAGTTACAGTGTATTCATAATATATAAAATTAAATTTATTTTTTACAAAAAGAAGAGACAGTAATGGTCATGTTTCAGGCAACAAATTTGGCTCTTACTTTTCCCTAGAATTTAAACAAACCTTTGTCTACCAATGACATCATTGGAGATGTTTTAAATACCTTATATAAATTAATAGCTCTTCTGTGCCACTGAGTTCCCACAACATTTTTCATTTAGTTCTTTATTCTAAATTTTTTGATAATAAAATTGTATCAACAGATGAATTAAGTATTTTCTATTAAAATAAGAAACATTTCATCAGGGCCAAAGAATCCAAATACTGCTTCGGTTGTTGTCAAAGATAAATCCATCACTACTATTAAGTTAAACAATATTAAGTTAAATGTAATTCAGAACCCTAGGTGTGTTAGTCCATGCTTTGTGCTAGAAGGTAGGTGCCTCATGCCATGATGTCCTTCTGGATGACAGTCACCTTTACTATGATAAATATCACTGCTTCCCACATACTCAGAGCATTGCACAAAGTTTGGCCAAACTAATAGAGATTGAAAGCCTACCCAATAGGCAAAAAAGCTTTATGTGGAAGCATAAGAAGCTGGCTTCAGTAAGAGCAGTCATGTAGAAATGGAGACAGATTGGTAAAGCGAGGCTTGCTGGCAAACCTGCCTAGCCTATGGTGTGAGCCTCATATTTCAGTGAGAAACATGTCTCTAAAAGCAGGATGGATAAAGTCTGAAGAAAAAGGA